>NW_006921645.1:3718276-3755894 GCF_000298275.1 Orycteropus afer afer | reverse complement strand
CAAGGCTCAGGGGTCCAAGATTATCTTCTGTGTCTGTGTTAATTGGTTTCCCTTTTCTTTGTTGAAGAGGGTCTGTGCAATCCTTCTGCCTAGTCTGCCATCTTGCCCCGCCTCTAAGAAATGATATCTTGACATTTGCTATGACATGAATGAACCTTGAAAACATTATGTTAAGTTAGAGAAGCCAGACTCAAAAGACCACATACTGTATGATTCCATTTATGTGAAATGTTCATAATAGGCATGTTCTAGAGACAGCAGGTAGATTAGTAGTTGCTAAACCAAAACAAACTCACTGCCATTGAGTAGGATCCGACTCATAGCGATCCCTCCTTAGGTTTCCAAGGCAGCATTACTACGAAAGTAGATTGCTCAACCTTCCTTCTGAGAAGTGGATAGTGGGTTTGAGCTGCCAGCATTCTGGTCAGCAGTCTAAAGCCTTAGGTACTATGCCACCAGAGCTCCTAGTAGTTGCTAGGGGCTGGGGAAAAATGGACCACTATGAGTCAGAATTGACTCAATATCAGTGGGGATTTGGGACAAAATGAGGACTGACTACTTAATGGGCACAAGGTTTCCTTTTGGGACAATGAAAATATTTCATTGTACAACACTGTGAATGAACTAAATGCTGAATTATTAAAAGAGTTAAAAGAACTGAAGAGAGTGTAGGGAGAGAGGAGCAGCATGTTTATACAACTCATTGAAATTCTGATGAAAAGTCTGCTGGGAGTTTCAGGCCTCCAAGGTTTAAGAAACCCATGTGTGTTTGTGTGTTTTCTGTGGATAATATGGGCTGGGACTTGTCTTACTTGGCTGCATCTAAACTGAAGACAAGTTCTCCCCTGATTTTGTAGAAAATATTTGAAGCTATTGCTAAGAAATCTGTTTCATCTTCCTTGGCAACTAATGGAATCCTGAGAGATAGATTCAAAGCTTAGAATTGGGAGCGTCCATAATTCTTTTTCCTTTTCTCCCATGAGATTTTAGAAAGGACCTCCCACTCTCAAGTTTAGAAAAGACTGACTCCAGGAGCCTGAGAATCCAACATATAGGGAGAAAAATGAGTGGGGGCAGGGGAGTGGGAGTAGGGTGGGAAGTGGAAGTGATGTGTGGGGGTGGTACTAAAGGTGGAAGCAGAAGGGTGGGCAACTGTGCTGGAGGCAGGCTGCTCAACAAGATGAGGTCCCCAAAACTGAAAATAACAAACAAGCCATTGCTGATGAGCTGATTCTGACTCCTAGTGACCCTGTAGCACAGAGTAGAACTGCCCATAGGGTTTCCTAAGCTGTAATCTTTATGGAAGTGGATCGACAGATATTTCTCCTGAAGAATAGCTGTTGGGTTTGAACCATCGACCTTTTGGTTGGCAGCCGAGTGCTTAACAACTGCACCACCAGGGCTCCTTTTGTAAGAACCCCTGAAAATCTAGACTCTGGAGCAGAACCCCTCTTGGAGGGTGAGGGTTGGAAGATTCCTCTACTCTGTGACATGCGTGGCTTCTGATATGGATAAATTGGGGGCACTGGATTGGGAGAAAGAACACCAGCTTTGGCGGTGGACAGGCTGGTTTGAATGCCAGCTTGCTTACTCTCAGAGTGACCTTGGGCACAACCCAAGAGATGAGGTCTATTCTCATCTGTGAAAGGGAAATAACGTTCCTGATGGCACAGTGGTTAAGTGCTTGGCTACTAACCTATTACCCATCTCATTGCCGTTGAGCCAATTCAGACCCATAGCACCCCTATAAGACAGAGTAGAACTGCCCTGTAGGGTTTCCAGGATTGTAAATCTTTACAAAATCAGATTGCCTCGTCTTTCTCCCATGGTGAGTTTGAACTGCAGATCTTTTGGTTAATAGCCCAATATTTTTAACAACAATACCACTGGAGGTCCTTACCCAACCTATTAAATTGTCTAACATAATAACAAAAGCATAAACAGCAAAAGACAAAAAAATAAATGGGACCTCATAAAAATTTAAAACTTTTGTTTATCAAAAGACTTTACCAAAAAAAAAGTGAAAAGACAAGTCCATGGGAGAAAAGATTGCAGCATGTTCCAGTAAACATTACAGCCTAGAAAACCCCATGGGACAATTCATATAGGGTTTCTATGAGTCAAGATCAGCTCGATGGCACACAACAGCAGCACAGATTTCTTGTAGAAATTAAGTGAGGAGTGCATGTACAATATGGGCAGAGTCTTCTAGCACTCTGGAGGGGCTTGAGAAATGCTCCCTGAATCCCCTTGAAAACTAGGCCGAAGAGTCCACTGTAGCTTTGGATTCCCAACTGAGGGGCTCTGGCACTGTGAGCTAGCTGACTTTAAGCCTTTGCCTGCTCTCTTCTGCACCACAGCCTTTTGTCCCTGATGGAAGGGGGCTGGGCCAAAAGGTCACTGTGAGCTTCTACAGCACTGAGTATGTATTTTATGACTAAGAACTTCCAGACCCAGAAATGTCTCTGGGGACTCTTTAAAAGCAGGGTGCTTATAGGGGCCTGAGAGATGCAAGGTAAAATGCATAAACTAAAAGGGTACTGACTCCTCAGCTGAAGGTCAAACAGTTAATTAAACCCCACTAGGCAGGAGCTCTGGTAGCTTAGTGCCTAAGGCACTTGACTGCTAACCAGAAGGCTGGCAGTTCAAACCCATCAGCCACTCCTCAGAAGGAAGGTTGAATAATCTACTTCCATAGTGATACTGCCTCGGAAACCCAAGGAGGGTTCTCTGTGAGTCAGAACCGACTCAATGGCAATGAGTTTGATTTGGTTTGGTTTATAGAACAGATAGGAGCTATGGTGGTAGAGTGGTTAAAGCATTTGGCTGCTAACCAAAAGGCTGACACTTTGAATCCATCAGCTGATCCACTGGAAAAAGATGAGGCAGTCTGCTTCCAAGGTTTATAGCCTTGGAAACTTATGGGGCAGTTCTACTTTCCTCTATGGGGTCACTATGAGTTGGAATGGATTTGATGGCAGTGAGTTTAGTTTTTGGTTTTTGGTAGGGGAGACAGCCACCTCTCAGATCATTGCCAGGACAGTAAGCCTCCATCCTACTCAGAGCCAGACTGCCTGGGGAACAGACAGCTGTTGGCCCTGGTGGGGATGAAGAGATGGCCCCAGCTATACATACACTGTTGCTTCTGTCTCCCAGTGTCTTCCCTCAATTTCTCCTGTCAGATAAATTGCTATTTAAAAGTTTGTAAATGTTTTTAAAAAATCAACAAGGTTAACAACAGGCAATTCCCTTAAAGGGAATCTGCAGGTCCCAGTCATTTTAGGAAGTCTGGTACCAGCTGAGGCAGGGGCGGCCTTATAAGAGCATCCCATTCCTAATGAATTCTGTCACTCCCTAGACCCAGCACAAGCCCTTTGACCATGAAATATCATTTGGAGGTATCAGAATTATTTATCTGAAGAGGTTACATTTGTGGAAGTGGTGAGCTGGAGTTTGAACCCATCTTTCTGGTGTCTCAGAGATCCTTCTGCATAGCCCTGGGTTCCCATTAACATTGTATGAATATACTACATTTTGTTTATCCATTCATCAGTTGAAACAATTTGGATTGTTTCCACCTTTTGACTATTATGAATAATGCTGCTATAAACATTTATGTAATAAAAGTTTTTGTTTTCATTTATCTTGAGTATGTACTTAGAAGTAGACCATATGGCAATTCTAAACCCACTGCGTTGAGTCGGATCTGACTCATAGCAACCCCTCCTTGAGTTTCCAAGGCAGTATCACTACGGAAGTAGATTGCCCAACCTTCCTTCTGAGGAGTGGCTGATGGTTTGAACCACCAGCCACTATGCCACCTCTAGATTTTACTTTTTGAGGAATTGCCAGACTATTTTTCAAAGTGACTACACCATTTGACATTTTCACCAGCAGTGTAGGAATGCCCCAATTTCTTTGCATCTTCTCTAACACTTGTTATTATCTGTCCTTTTGGTTATAGCTACCCTACTGGGTGGGAAGTGGTATCTTACTGTGGTTTTGATTTGCATTTCTCTAACGACTAATGAAGGAGCTCTGGTAGCATAGTGCCTAAGGCATTTGACTGTTAACCAGAAGGCTGGCTGTTCAAACCCACCAGCCACTCAAACCCACAAGCCACTCCTCAGAAGGAAGGTTGGGAAATCTACTTCCATAGTGATACTACCTTGGAAACCCAAGGATGGTCACTATGAGTAGGGTCAGATGGCACATAACAACAACAACAACAAATGACTAATGATATTGAGCATCTTTTCGTGTGCTTATTGGACATTTGTATACCTTCTTCGGAGAAGCATGTATTCAAGTCCTTTGCCTGTTTTAAAATTGGGTCATTTGTCTTTTTACTATTGAGTTGCATGATTTCTTTATATATTCTAGATATAAGTCCTTAGTCAGATATATGACTTGCAAATATTTTCTCCCACTCTCTGGACTGTGGGAGATGGTGTCTTTTCTTGATGGTATCCTTTAGAACAAAAAAAGTTTTAAATTTTCATCAAGTGCAATTTGCCTATTTTTGATTTTGATTCTAGTGTTTTGGGTGTTACAGACTTCCAAGTTTTTTAAAGCAATATTTAGCACAGAGAAATATGCCCAGTCTTTGATAAAAATAAAAATTCTACTTATGAGCAAACATAAACATTTGAGAATCCTTTCAAGATATGTGTGTGTGTGTGTGCATATATAATTTATTTATTTTGCTTTTTCTAGTTTAGACTTTTAAAAAATTCTTTACTTAAAGAAGACATTGGTAGGTGTACAAGAGTTAAAGGCAACAGAGGTAAACACTAATTCATAGTAAAAAAAACAAACTCACTGCCATCAAGTCATTTCCGACTCATAGCAACTCCCATTGAGCTTTCAAAGTTGTAAGTCTTTACTGAAGTAGATTGCCCAGTCTTCCTTCCACAGAGCAGCTGGTGGGTTTGAACCACTGACATTCCGGTTAGCAGTCAAGTCTTTTATCCACTATGCCACTAGAACCCCTACTAATTAATAGACAATCCTGCAATAACAGTAATCAATAATCTAAGAGTGGATACATAGATGGACACTCAAGCTGGACAGGTGTGGTATGGGGAATGGGACTATACCTACAAATATGTATAGGCTTGACAGAGAATATTTCTACATATGTATTTACATATGCTACAAATATATCCATGAATGTAGTAGAGCATACAGGGGACAAAGTTATGAAAACTTAGTGAGTTGTTGGGCCTGGGGACTTGGAACCATCATCTCAGGGACATCAACTTCAATTGGCATAACATGGTCCACAAAGACAAAGTTCTATATCCTACTTTAGTGAGTAATGACTGGGATCTTAAAAGCTTGTGGGCAGCCATCTATAATGCAACTATTGATTTCTCCCTGTAGAGAGCAAAGAAGAGAAAAGAAAAGAAAATACATATGGAAACAATTAATCCAAAAGACTAATGGACCATGTGAACCTCAGTGTCTAAGACCCTGAGATCAGAAGAACTAGATGGTACCTGGCTGTCACTACTAACTTCTCTGAAAGGGATCACATTACAAGGGCTAAGATACAGTGGGGAAAAAATGTGGAACAAAACTCAAAATTATGAAAAACTACAGGCTTACTGGTTGCATAGAAACTGGTAGAACCCCTGAGACTATAGTGTTTGATCACCCTTCATACCTGGGACTGAACTCACTATTATAGCTGAATTTTCAGTTAGACAATAGGCAGATCTGCCTATAGACAGGGAGCTCTGGTGGTGTAGTGCCTAAGGCATTTGACTGCTAACCAGAAGGCTGGTGCTTCAAACCCACCAGCCACTCTTCAGAAGGAAGATCAGGCAATCTACTTCCATAGCAGAGATACCATCTCGGAAACCCAAGGAAGGATTGTTATGAGGCAGATCTGACTCAACAGCAGTGAGGTTTTTTTGTTTTGTTTTGTTTTTTGTTTTTTAATGAAAATTCAAATAATACAAGAGGATATGAGAGATAAAGAATTCTGGGCCAAAGGAAAGTATGCTTCTGACATGAAGCCAGGGATAAAATCAGTCAGTGCATAGAATTATATGCACAGAGTTTCCCAGTGGCTAAAGCAAAAAGTAAATGCAATTATTTATAAGATTCATAGTCCATTAGATAAAAACATATCAGTAGCTTAGGGAAGGCATCACTTTTCATGGCAGGGACACCAGATAGAAATTTCTCTATGGCTCCTTTTAAAGGGAAGATGTGTTTAGGTTCGTTAACTAGGAGAGAGCACATGTCCTAGCTATCCTTTCTTATCACTACCCAATTTCCTTCCCTTTCTAAATTTACAAACCCACATCTCTCTCTTCCTGCCAATAGTTTTGCCACCCACTAAACTGCCCTCATTGTAGTAATCTTTTAAAAACAAAATGTGAGCACCTCACTTTCCATCTTGAAATTCTTCAATAGCTCCTTATTGGCCTCAAGATGAAGTTTAAACTTTGAACATGACTTACTTGATACTTTGTGATTTAACCCCAGCCTACAAGTGCCATCAGTTCTGGACATCTCCTGATTCTGGATCTCAGCTTGCTAGTGCCTTTACTTTGAGACTGTTACTCTGATCTATGTATAGGGATCCCTGAGTGGCACAAATGGTTAAGCACTCAACTGCTAACCAAAAGTTGGTGGTTCAAACCCACTCAGAGGTGCCTCAGAAGAAAAACCTGGCAATCTACTTCTGAAAAATCAGCCATTGAAAACCCTATGGAGCCCAGTTCTACTCTGACACACACAGGGTTGCCATGAGTTGGAATCGACTTCATAGCAACTGGTTTTGATTTACATATATTCATACTTTGAGTATATGCATTTTTATTTTAAAAAGATAGCAGATTAAAAGCATCAAATTAGAAAAAGTAGAAAAGAGTTGCTTCCTGTGGTGTACTGAGTCTGAGAGTTTATCAGCAGTGGAGGAGGTTGGAAAGTCATTAAAAAAAAAAAAAAAAAAAGTCCAGCTACTCAATAAGGGGAGTAATCTAAGGTCATTTAGTGCATAAACAGCTTTGCTTATAGACCTGAAATCAGCATATTAAATAACATGGTAGAATTTGGGCACTGTATCATGATAAAGCTATAGATAAGTTATTTTCATTGTACTCTGTTGTAAAAAGGCATGAGAATATGCAGTGCTGTTTAGAGTAATTTCCTTTTACATCGATTGATGTAAAACAAAATTTAAAAACTATTAGTGCTGGAAGTAATAAAATATTAGCTGTAAGGAAACCTTCACTCTAACACTCATAGGTTTCTCCAACAGCTGTTTGACTATAGAAGGAAAGAATGACCACCCGCTAATTCTCTGAACCATTTTTCAAGAAAATAAAAGATTTTAGAAACACAAGAAAAATATATATATTCATTATACATTATGTTGTTGTTGTTGTTATGTGCCGTCGAGTAGGACTTGACTCATAGTGACCCCTCGTTGTGTTTCTGAGGTGGTATCACTACAGAGGTAGATTGCCCAACTTTCCTTCCAAGGAGTGGATGGTGGGTTTGAACCGCCAGCCTTCTGGTTAGCAGTCAAGTGCCTTAGGCACTATGCTATAGATAAATCAAAAGGACAAACAAATCACACATAATCTCACTTTCCTAAGATAATCACTACTAACATTTTGAAAGACTTCTTCTTGATTTTTCTATAAATATGTATGTATATTATTATTTTACAATTCCATATTTTATTGACACATTTTCTGTGTGTGTGACTTGTTTCAATACCCACGTATCATACAGCTTTTTTTTCTAAATTTAATTTATTTTGTTGTTGTTGAGAATATATATAGCAAAACATACACCCGTTCAACAATTTCTGCATGTACCATTTAATGACATTGATTATATTCTTTGAGTTATATAACCATTCTCAACCTCCTTTTCTGAGTTGTTCCTCCCTCAGTAACACAAACTCACTACCCCCTAAGGTTCCTATCTAATCTTTTGAGTTGCTGATGTCAGTTTGATCCCATATAGTTCTCAAAAGAGCATAATGCTCAAGAAAGACCTTTTTTACTAGTTAAGCAAAATTTTGTTTGGTTTTAAGATGATAGTAGCAGATATTTTTTGTTTAAGTTAAACCTTAAAGATGAGCTCAGGGCAATAGTTCAAGGGTTCATCTAGTCTCCAAGGCTACAGGCAATCTAGAGTCCATGAGAATGTGAAATTCTGTTCTGCATTTTCCCCCTTTTGATCAGGATTCTTCTATGTAATCTTTGCTCAAAATGGTCGGTAATGGTAGCTGGGCACCCTCCAGTTCTTCTGGTCTCATGGCAAAGGATGCAGTTGTTCAAGAAGGCAATTAGCCACACATTCCATATCTTCCTCCTATTCCTGAGTTTCTTCCTCTATTGCTCCAGGTGAATAGAGACCAATCGTTGTGCTTTACATGGCTGATTGCAAGCTTTTGAGACCCCAAGCACTATACAGTGCACTAGGAGGTAGAACTGAAGCATTAAACATGCTACTAGGCCGAAGAACCGGGGTGTCTCATGAAACCATGACTCTAAACCTCCAAACAAAGGAACCAAATCCTATCAGGTATTTCATTGTATATAAGCAGCCTCAGTAGCTACTCTCTCTCTTTTTTTTTTTGTCATTGTTTTAAATATATCTATCACACAACTGTGCCAAATCAATTTTTTACAGGTGTACAACTTATTGACAGCAATTACAATAATTGGCTGTGCAACTCTACCTTTAATCAATGAAATTTTTCTATCACTGTTAACCCGCCTCTCCTCCCTCCTTCCTACCCTTAGTAACCACTGATAAACTTTGGTCTTTATACATTTCTTTTCTTATCTTTTTATATAAGTGAGGTCTTATAATCATGCAGACTTTAATGTAACAAATACAATAACATTGTCATTGGAATGGCTGCATGCTTTAATCGACTATTGGTTAGACATTTGGGTTGTTTCTAGTTTTTCTCTTTCTCTTCTGATTCTGGGCTGTGGGGTGACTTTGCGGCTGGAATATTCTCTTTAGTTTACTGGCCTCTCTGTGACTTGAAAGCATGATGCATATCCTGGTAGGGCTGTTGCTACTTGTAATAATGGCGCTTTGTAGCTTAATGAGAACAGGGGCTTTATTAATCCCTCTTTGTCTGACCTCGGTCAACCTCGCCCTTAGTGGAAGCAGGATTCTTAGGCCCTGGGGACTCTATTGAGCTGTTGTCATAGAGACTGGTGCCCAGGGCAGGGTCACTGGTCCAGTGTCCCTAACCAGACCATCTTTGTCTTAATGACACACACAAATCATGGCTGTTAAGCCCTAAATGTGGAGAGAAACATGGCTAAACATGCTGAGATGCCCACATCTGTCTGACTCTGCTGAGGGTGTGGGGACCCAAAGCCTTTCTGTGGTCTCCCCAGAAAGGAATCTTAGCTGACCTGTCCAAAAAGCCCCCAGATGAGCTCTGCTGTCACCTCATAGCCTTGGGACCACCCCAACACCAAGCCTTTAAGGGCCTTCATCTCAGGGGATGTTGCATCTGAAATTAGCTCTCCCTACCGCAAAGGGACTAAGAAGGCCCATGAGGGCACAGCCAAATAGGCTGTTTTCTCACATAGCAAAGTTTCTTTTTACCTGATGTCAGAGCTGGAAGGACCTTGGAGACTATCATGTCCATTTCCCTGTGGTACAGATCTGGAAACCAAGGCCGAAAGGGCAAATGGTACAAGCCAGGAGCATAGTTTCACCCAGAAAATGCCCCCTTTCCCACCTTGAAAAAGGAACATATTTGGAATTGCTTAGAAAGCAACTAATATTTTAGAGTTAAATTTGATCTTTTTTTAATGGTTTTTTCAAGTTTTTAAGTATTTTTATTACACAAGGAATTCATGAATACATTTTCCTTGTTAAAATTAGGTAAGGCTCAAAGCCCCTTTGGCCTCTGTTCTCAATCCCAGCAGTCTCCTCAGGGACAGAATCCTGGGTTGCTATGAATCTGATTTTAAAATACCTGGATCTCATTTGCTTGACTTGAGTGGCCTGGATGACTGGAGTGATTCAGTTTCATGTGTCCAATTGAGCATGAACCAGGCGGCTCAATGGGGCTGTGGGTGCCCCTTCTGCTGATAATGGCTGGCAGGATTGCCCACAAGAAGTGCATCCCCTGGTTCTGGTGGTGGCCAGGAGTGTGGGATGTGCTGGGACTGCTGTGTCCTCACTCAGCCCTGGCTGTGACAGGCCCACCATCTCCTTGCCCCAGTTCCTTTTTCAGGATCACAGCAGCCACTGTTGCTGACCTGGGTTGGATGTCAGAAGTCTGAAAAGAAGAAAAATAGAAATGTTTCCACAAGGGCTTAGCAGTCTCTCAGCAGGCTTCAGGCCTCAAGGAACGAGGCTTCAGGTTCTTGTGCTGTCTCTGGTTTCACCCATTCCCACCACTCCCCACCCCTTACCTACTTGAGAAGCATCTGTCTCCTCCCTCCTGGCATCCAAGTGTCCCTGGCAGGGAGAAATTTAGCTGAACATTTCAGTGCCCCTGGAGAAGAAAGAGGGAGGTTTAAAAGAAGAATTTGCAGGGCACATATCCAAATATATTCTTTGGAATATATCCAAAGAACTAAATCTTACACGGTGGAAGTTCTGTCATCAGAGACAAGCCACGGGAAGCAAGAGGCCTTCCCAGCACATCCTCAACACACCAAGTTGGGTAACTTGGGCTTCTCAGCTTTTGGATACTTAACCTACCCAGCTGGACCGTGTCCCCCACCTAAGGGCTCAGACATTGAGGCAGCTCAATCCCTGCTGAGGAGGCAGTCACCTCCACAGGGTCTGACCACCACAGGGTCTAGTAAGGATAGTGAGATCATGAAAGCAAAAACAATAACCATTTATGGGCTGGGAAACAGGAAACCGATCTTCTCTTGAATTCCTCCAGTCCTAATCTATAAGAACCTAGTATGTTTTTAGTGCACAGTGTTTAGATTTCTAAATGCATAGAAATCAGATCTAGCAGTTTTCAGTTGCTTTTTGTTTGTCTGTCTGTTTTTTAATCAGTAAAATCTTTGTTTTTTTTCCCTCAAGAAAAAAAAAAAAATCTTGCCCAGAACCTTACCATGTATGATGTAGAAAATCAATAAGGGTTTCTCCAGGCAAAGTATTTGTCCTGGCAAAAATACTCTGCTGTTTTGTGGAATCTTTAAGGTTCCCACGGCGCAGTTTTGATCACCTCTCATTCAAATCAACTTCCTTCTTTCATAGCTGAGAAAATGAAGGCAGCAGACTATGGGGCTTGCTGAAGCTCCCACCACAAATTAGCACAGAACCAGGAGAACCTAGACTCCTGAAACTCTCACTAGAGCTCCACAGCTGGAACAAGACCTTAATTAGCCTTCAATGGTAAATTTGGACAAAATCAGAGTTTATGAGGAAATTTTGTTCATCCTAGGCTGCCTGAGGAACTGGCGTTGCCATGGTTACTCTGGCCCAGGAAGTGACCTTTTGCTCCAGAGTCATGGAACAGATGCCTGCTTCCTGCTGGGCTGTAGGGAAATGGCCTCGGCTGCAGCCCAGGGCCTCACACTGCAATATACAGAGGCCATGTCTTCATGTGGAGAGAGCCCAGGGCCCTGGATGGGGAATGAGGCACCACTGGGCAGTTGGTCTTAAGGTACCTGTCTCCACTCAGCCTCCCTCTTCAAATGGAGGTTAGAGACAACGCAGACTTAGCCACTTTATGTGGTCCCAAAGGGATGCCCTGAGCTAGATCCTAAACACACTGAAGTGACCCAAATCCCACTCACAGTGTCCAGTGGCTGCCTCAGTCCTGCATTCAGCAATCACCCATTGGGTACTTTCTTGGGCTCAGCCCAGGGAATGCAGAGGTGAAAAAAGACCAGACCCTGAGGAGCCCAGAGATGTGTGGGAGGCAAATAGAGGAAATAGCATTTACAGTACAGTGTGGAAAACGCTGGTGGGGAAGATGGAATATAGAAAGAGGAGGAAGTGGCCACCTTGACTGTGTGTGTTGGGATGGGGGAAGGAGAGGTCAAGGTAAGCTTCTCAGAGAAGATGACATCCTAGCTGGGGTCTTAAGGATGAACCTGAGTTTTCTAGGGGATAAGTGGGAGAGAGGGAGGACAGAGCAGCTAGCATCAAAATATGTAAGGATCAGGGCAGGAACAGGGAGTATCTGGTTCTGATGTGACCAGAGGTGGTGTTCAAGAGGTGGAGATGGTGAGAGGAGGATGAGAAGGTTGTGAAGACCCTTAGAAGTTTAGGTCACATTCTGTCTGTGAGTCAATAGTTTTCAAACTAGTAGTTTCCCAAGGGGCCCCAAGCTTGGTGAAAGTGCTTCAGGGTCCCAAAAAGATAGGCCACAGAGTAAGCCTTTGGTCATTCTTGCCTTGCTTTTATATTCTGAGACTTCACACAGGAAAGCCTTGGAACTAAAGTGCCAGTGATTAAGTGCCAGCAAGAAACCACAGTCATAAGTCATGCTGAAAGCCCTTATTGATTAGTATAAGGCTCTGCCTCCTATTTACCACCTTTCTTGTTCACTTAGGGAGCCCTAGGAAGACCTCCTAACCTGGTTAAGCCCTGGAGCAAGGGGAGTGACGGGCGTGGGTATAGGAGTTCAGCCTTGACAGGTCTCCAAACAACCATCACCTCCATCACCTCTGCCTGCCTTCTCCATCCCACAGGGGACCCTGAGGACTACTCCAACATCATCTTCCTTGACTTTGAAGTTGATATGTCTGTTGTTTCATTTGCATTTATGTCATAGAAGAGTCAGCAGGAACCAAAATACAGAAATAGGAAAGAAAACAGACATGCTGGGGAAGGGCAGCTCTTTTGGGGAAGTCAGTCAGTCAGACACCCGCTGTTCATGGAATCACAACTTGCTGAAAGCCCTGCATGGCCAAGCTCAAAACCACCTCCTCCTTGAAGCCCTCCCTGATACCTTGTGGGGATGATTCCTTCTCTCTGTTTTGATACGCCTTTGTTAGAGAATAAATAATCATAATGATGGTGGCTGCTGCTCCTGGTAAGTGCCTGGTGAGGAGTTTTCTATGTATGATGTGGAATCCTGAGGCTACCACTAACCCACAGGACAACTTTGTGCAAATTAGATAAAGGTGATCCTACCTCCAGTCGGTACAGGACACATGCTAAGAGCCTCCAGCCTTCTCAGCTACTTCCTTTCTGCAAGGCACAACTGCAGTTTCTAGCCTGAAAAGTACATAGCTGCTACCATCTCTGAGAAACTGAGGCTCAAATCACATTGGGTTGCCTTCTCCCAAGGCTACCAAAGCATTTATTCCCTTATCAAACTTCAAGAAAATCCTATTTATATTTGGGAAAGAGATGTACTGTACTCTGTGTTTGCCCTAAGGAGGCCTCACTTCCAGCCAGCCTTGGAAGTCAGTGTCATAGCCTTATTGACTCAATCTCTGAGCCAGAGGCCAGCCTCCACTGCCAAGCACCACACCTATATCACAAGCAAAATGCGAAGCAGGGCTCTCAGCTGTTCGTCTGGTGACCTTGACCCAGACCTCAGCCCCAGATAGGAAGGAAGGGTCTCTCCACTGGCTCATCAAAGTCTTCCTGGCTGGGAGCCTACAGTGTCTTGGTCAGTCAGCACACAAAACTTATCAAGGGTTTTTGGTGCCACCAGTCACTTTTTTTCTGGCCCATTCCCTCCAGGGGGATCTTCTCTTTACCATCAGGCACCTGTAGATTCTTGTAGACTAGAACTCAGCAAACCATCTAACTGAGCCTTAGCAAATCTTGGTCTTCATCTCCTCCCCTGTAACCACAGCAGATATTGATCACTGTATTTCCTTCCTTTGAACACTGGATTGAGCCTCAGAATCCTTCTCAACTCAGGGCTCTTGGCAGTCACCACAGAGCTATGTGAGTTGGTGTGTAAGATGAAGCCTATTTTAGCCTTCCCTGATATGATTGGATGCCCAGTTTTAGAGATGAAGGAACTAGAGACCAGAGACAGAAAGGAACTTATGTGAGTCACACAACCAGTAATCAGTAGACTTATGATGAGAAATCACTGACCCTTCTCTTTCCAGGCCCAGGGGTCTCCCTTATGCACCACAATTTACTTTTGGTGGGTTTAGTCAAGGATCCCAACAAAACCTGGGAGTGGTGTGCTTTGGGGAGAATCCCTATATAGTTAATGCTGCAGGTTCCCAGAAACAGGCAGTGTTCCTCTTCACCACTGCCCCCAGGCCCTCATCCCAGGCTTTAGTGCATCCAAAGGACCCACCCCCTTGCCCGGCTGCTAGGTCGGTGGCAGCAGGACTAGCTTAACCTTCCGACCCTGGTTCCTGCATGCATATGCAGCTGAATGTGACCAGGGCCAAGAGTGGACAGGGCTTGCTGTAACAAGTAATGGAGTGCAGGTGCAGAAAGGAGGAGGTAGGAGGATCAAGGATCTAGGGTGACTCTCAGTATGGGTTCAAGGAGTGTTTGCTGAACTAATAATGACTCCCCTTCTGGATTCACACACTTGAAAATGAGAGAACATCTAAAGATTGAGTTGTGGAGTCTTCACAAGACTCTAAATATACCAGAAATAGAGAGAAGGGAGGCCAGTCTGGCCTGGGGGAGGGGGTCCACAAAAACTTATAGGGGCTCAGAGCTTGACATGAGCAAAAGCTCATTCATTTGTTCATTCATTTGTCCAGTCAATGCTGACTAGTGCTAGGCATTGTTCTAGATGCTGAAGACACAGCCCAAACAAAACTGACATAATACCTCTGTCCTCAGGGAGCACCAACTCAATGGCACACAACAACAACAACAACAACAACAACAAGGAGCACATATTCTAATGGAGGGGACAGACAATAAGCCAGATAAATGAGTAAAATGCATGTATATTGGATAGTGGTAGTGGTTGGGGAAAGATAAAGCAGGAAGGAGAGAGGAAGTATTTGAAAGAAGGTTATGATTTTAGACAGAGTAGCCAGGGAAGGCCCTGCTGGTAAGGAGGCATTTGATTAAATCTGAAGAAAGTGATAAAAGCTGACTGAATCTCTGGGAAAAGGGCAATCAGGCAGAGGGGGCAGCACCTTGAAAGGTCAGAGGTAGGAGTGAGCCTCATGTCCTTGATGTGACTTAGTGAGGGGATGCCATTGGTGGAGGAGATGAGTGAGGTCCAGGAGGTAGGGTGAGATTGGAAGTGCCCAAACAGGAGTGAGAGACAGATCCTGCAGGGATTTTCCTTGAGTGAGATGAGAGCCCTTGGAGGGTCTTGAGTAGAGGAGTGACAGGCTCTGACTTGGATCGCTCTGACTGCTGTGTGGAGAATGCACGAGATGGGATTAGGAGAGACCAATCAGGAAGTTAGGTGAGAGATGACGGTGACCTGGAATGAGCCAGGTATGGAAAGAAGGCCAAGGGAGCTCCTCCTTGTAGGGCAAAGGGGACATACCTGAAAGCAAAAGTAGGAATGTGGAGTGAAGGTGGAAGTGGGAAATGGTGGAGGAGGTGACCAGTAAGACCATAAAAACCTTTAAACTTGGGTATGTGGTTCTGCTGGTGAGTCCGCTTCTGACTTGTGCTGACCCCAGGCATAATGGAACAAAATGCTGCTGGGCCTGCGCCTGCCCCGTGATCAGCTATGAATTACGTCATTGTGAGCTTTAGGATTTTCCCTGGGTAATTTTCAGAAGCAGATTGCTAGTCCTATCTTCCTAGTCCATCTTAGTCTAGAAGCTCTGCTGAGACCTGTTCAGCATCAGAGCACAAAAACCACCACTCACAGGGTGAGCCAGGCATCGTGTATAGCCAGTCCTGGGCATTTACACACCCAGACTTTAAAACCATTTGCCATTTCTCGGAGCTCCCAGATTCTGATGGTTAAAGCTCCCTGATGGCAGGTGGTCACTCTCATGTTTGAAAGAGTCTTTGTGGTCTAATGATGGATGGCTTCAGATAAAAGTGGGTCCTGGGATATGTAGCCTGGAGTGCCATAGGATGGCTGTTTCTTGACCCAGGCAGATAACAGCAGGTTTCTCTTTCCTTGGCAGCTCCCATAGAGGAAGGGGCTGGTGGCAGCAAAGGGGCATGGACACAGATGGTCCCTCCTCAGTGCCTGGGGGAGGCTGTAATTCTGCCTCTTGCTTTGTGAGAACAGCTGTAAACTATCGGAGCCAGGCTGGCTGGCTCTAGGCAATCCAAGCATGACCATCCTGCCCCTCTATCCCAGTCCTGAAGCTGGCATTCCTCCCATAGGCTTGGCAACACACAGAGCTGCCTGCTGGCCAGCAGTCAAGGCTTCTGCCACAGAATGAGTATAGCATAATGCAGGAGTCATGAGGAGGAATAGGGCATATAAGGCCTGGGTAGCCATATAGGAGGCACTGTGGGAAACACTGGCCATGGAGCCAGGGAGACCTGGGTCTCCTGGACTTCTCTTCTTTGTCAAATCTGAAGTTTTGTTCCTAATCAAGTCATTGCAAACTCCAGGCTCTGCTTCATCTTTCTGAGCCTCAGTTTCTTATGTAAATAACTAGTCACTATCAAGTTGATTCTGATTCGTGGTGACCCCGTGTGTAGAACTGTGCTCCGTAGGGTTTTCAAGGCCTAATCTTTTGGAAACACATTGCCAGGACTTTCTTCTGAGGCATTTCTGGGTGGACTTGAACTGCCAACCTTTCAGTTAGCAGCTGGGCTTGTTAACCGCTTGTACCATCAGGGGTGTACGTGGAGTCTCCATGAGTCAGAGTCTGCTTGACAGGTTTCTATTGTAAATAAATAAACCACACTTTACAGGTTGCTACAAGGATTATGAAAGAAATAGCTAGCCCAGTGCCAGCACTCCACATGGGAGGTTTTCAATAAAACCTCATTGCGTTCACATCTGAGTTGACTTTGAATCTGTTAAAAAAAAAAAAAAAAATCCATCTGGCTCCACCCCATTTGTCCTGAGACAATGGGAACTTACCAGGGTGAGTCTAGGTCCAGGCACAAGGGAAGGGTTGGAGCAGGTGAGCTGAGGCATCTGAGAGAGCAGGGAAATCAAAGCGATTGAGCTGCCAAGAGGAGGGAGGCTGAGAAGCTGCTCCAAGGTGGAGACAGGCTAGGCAAGGGCCCACAGGCTCTCCACACTGTACAAGCCCACCCACTGTTGCCTACAGAGATCCCTTTGGTACAAGGTGGTTAGCAGCCTCAGCAAAAAGGGAATGGAGAATGCCACTCATCCACTGCTGGTCTCCACCTTGGCCCTGGAGAACTAGGTAGAGGGGGAAGTCCGCAGCTGAGCCAGAAGTGAAAGAGATGCAGGGGAATGAGGATTAGGTGGAAGTCTGGAGCCATGGCTGTGCCAAAGGTCTCATGAAGAACTCAGAGCCTGAAGTCCAAGTCACTGAGACAGAAGGGCCAGAGCAGGATGGGCTGTCCAGTCCCTGCCTCACCAGCCCCATCTGTCTGCCTGGCAAGGGAGAGGATGACTCCAGTAGGGGCAATCTGAAGAACTGCCAAGACCTAGATGGTGTCTAATGCATCAGCTTCATTCATTCATTCAATAGATTATTGAGTGCCACCTGTATACCAGGCTCTGATCTAGGCACCAGATATATAACAATGAACTGACAAAAGTGGAGACTTTCTGGTCGAATCAGAGCTACAGGGCTCAAAAGCCAAAGGAACCTCACTCATCTTCACTCATAGATTCCTTTCTCTCCATATCTGGGTCATGAAACCTTCAACCACCTCAAACCCCACAATTCTCCCCAGCTGTGAGCAGTATGGATCCTAGTGCTGTCAGGAGCTCCAAAGTCCAGGTATCAATTTCCTCCCATCCTGGCACATTGTGAGTAGGTCAGTAATCTGGTGGAAGGACCCAAAGTTAGGGCACTATCAATCCCCTCATGCAATCCCCACCTATTTGGAGGGAGAGGTCTGGGGTTCTGGCAGGGCTGTCTTCCCCTCTCAGGACAGTCACCTGTCATAGCACTTGGCCATCAGTTTTCTGATCCCCCACTGCTGTTGTTGTTATGTGCTGTGAGTTGGACCCGACTCATAGCGACCCCTCCTTGGGTTTCCAAGGCAGTAGCAGTATCACTACAGAAGGAGATTGCTCAACCTTCCTTCTGAGGAGTGGCTGGTGGGTTTGAACCACCAGCCTTCTGGTTAGCAGTCAAGTGCCGTAGGCACTATGTTACCAGAGGTCATGCCCCCACTCCCCCCCCCCCCGCCCCCGCCTGGGCACTAGAATACCTCTCCTCACAGGACTCCTCCTCTGAGCCTCTGACCTATCACAGGACACCTTTTCTTGGGCCTGAGGGCAATGTGGCCTCAGGGAAACATTCTATGCAGCCTGTCAGTCACAGGGCTGATGAGCTTACCAGGTCAGTGAGGCAAGAACCCACCCCTCACTTCTGGCAGGGTCTGGCCTATGGTCAGTCTGTGTCTTTGTCCTCTGAGGTGGCCACACCTCCCCAGGGAAGCTGTGCAGGGTGTGTGTGTGTGGCTTTACCTCTTCCCTAGGCCTCCTATTCCCAGGGTGAGCCTGAACCTTCCTGCAGGGACTGCTGTGCCAACCCAACTTCAAAGACATGAAGGTATTCTCTGCCTCCTCACCGCAGTGATGGGCCAAGTTCTTTAGAGAAAACTCTAGGACCTACAGAAGCATCTCCTTCACAAAAGCTGGGGCCCATCCCAGACTGGCATACTCCAAGTTCCAACTTTTCTAGCCCACTGGGCTCAGGAACAACAAATGTCTGTGCAGAGCTGCCATGAGAGGACACACTCCAGGCAATTACGTGCCAAAGTGACCACATTCTTTGTTTAATTTGCACAGGCCCCAGCTCGTGGGTGACTTGTTTGTTCCTCCCCATTGGAGCAATAATCTGCTTTCCTTGTGGCAGGAGTGCTTGTGCACAGCTTCCCTGATGCAGAAGTGCTGGTTGTCCTAATGTAAAGACGAGGCTGTGCCCAGTCAGTTCCAAATGGACCATGCATTTTCTGGGAAGAAGAGCAGCCAAGACATGCCGTTTCTGAGAACATCTCAGAACATTAGAATTCTCTGTCCTCTGAATATCGAGATTTGAGCCTAGAACTTGATATTTTTAGTTCTGGGAGGGACATTTGAGATTATGGAACCCATCCTGATATTTGGAAGTTGGGTAGTCTCAACCACTAGCTGCTCCCATCAGAGACCCTGTCCTTCTATTGATTTCTGTGGCTGACTGGTTCCAGGTCTGATTTCTTCTCCTCCATCAGTTCTCACCCCCACCTCCAAGGGGTGGGGGTGGGGGGTGTCAGACAATTACATCCTACACTTCTCCTTTCCTTTAGCCAATAGTCACCCAAAGGTAGGAGATCCTATATCTTGCAAAAGCCCTCTGACACATTTCCCAACTCCCAGTAAGAGGCACTGTCTTCCCCAAACAGAGCTCTGATAATGTAATTGGAAAGACAAGCTTTTCACACATTAAACTTTTGAGGGATGCAACACAAGACTAAGGAATTGTGTGGTCAGACAATAGCATTGTAGTGGTCCCAGAAGACATAGGCTCAGTACTTGGGGGTGGGGGTGGGGGTGGGGAGGGAGGCTTTCAGGAAGAAATGGACCTAGAAGAACTGTTTGGAGGGGTCAATGCCTAGAAAACCCTAGAATCAGTTCACTCCCTCAGAAAACTACACAGATTCTACACGTCACTGAGTGTGTTTACACACCCTCATTGATCCTTACAACATGCAAGGAAAGGGTGAATTTATGTGTCCCCACTGCTAAAAAATGAGGAACTGGAGGCCAGAGAAGTTCAGTGTCTCATCCAGGATCACTGGGGGCAAAGCAGAAGCAAAGCTCTGTTCTCTTGAGTGTAGTGGTTTTTCTATATCGCATGTCAAATCATCCCTTTATAGGAGGTTCATGGCCATGAGGAATAACTTCCCAGAGATGATTTGAGGACTGGGGTCTTGATGTTGTTGTCTGGACATCTCTGGCCCAGAACAATGCCTGGGCTTGGAATTTGGTTGATAGCAAGCTCAATATAACTGAGCATGTGACAAACCTACAGGAAATCTCACCTATTTTGTTTTTGTTGTTAGGTGTTATCAAGTCTGTTTCAATTCATAGCAACCCTATATACAATAGAACAAAACACTACCTGTGCCATCCTCGGAATCATTGCCATGCTTGAGCCCATAGTTGCAGCTAGCTATTGTCAGTCCATTTCACTGAGGGTCCCCACTTTTTGCCGACCCTCTACTTCACCCAGCGTGATATCCTTCTCCAGGGACTAGTCCCTTCTGACAACATGACTGGTAGTTAAGTTTGTGTGTTAACTTGGCTGGCCCCAGTTAGGTGGCTGGGCAGCTGGATGTAGTATTCCCCATGATGAGATGGGTAATCAACTCCATGGTGGAATCTACTGTGAGCAACTAAGTAGCTGCCTTAGGGATGTGGTCTGCTTCTTGTATATAAGGAGAAGCCTTGGGGAATAGTCTTTAGCTTATGGCATACTTGAACCCTGCAGGTAGCCATGTCATTGTTCAGCAGCCTGCCATGCTCTGCTGACCTTGGGTCTTTCAATGGACTTGAATTAATGGCCTGTCATGTGCTTTGGTAACATCGGGACTGTGCCTTTTTACTTGTCAACCTTGGGCTTGTAGTCTCAGCAGCCAACAGCTGTCTGAGTAGAGAAAAGCCTCTAGCTTCAGTGGGCCAGGAGCAGGAGGCAGAGCTGAAGCCCAAGGTTCAAGCTCTGCATCCTGTTCCAGGCCTACAAAAGCTGAGGGGTTCCAGGCCTACAAAAGCTGAGGGGTTTTCACCTAGCCTCTAGAGCCTGACCCTTTGAATTTGGACTTAAAGCCTCCAAACTGTGTTAAGACCATCCCATTTGTGGTATATTCCTGTCAGAGCACCAGTAGGTAACCATAACACTGATCAAAGTACGAAAGACAAAGTCTGGCCATCATTCTCACTTCTAAGGAACATTCCAGCTTTACTTCTTCCAAGACAGATGTGTTTGTTCTTCTAGTAATCCATGATACATTCAATATTCTTCACTAACACTGCAATTCAAATGCATCAGTTCCTCTGTGGCCTTACTTATTCATTGTCCAGCTCTCACATGTATATGAAGCTATTGCAAATACCATGGGTTGGGGCAAGCACACCTCAGTCTTCAATGTGACATCTTTGTTCTTATATGCTGTAAAAAGGTCTTTTGGAGCAGATTTGCCTAATGCAATACTTTGTTTGATTTCTTGACTGCTGCTTCCATGGGTGTGGATTGTGGATCCAAGTAAAATGAAATCCTTACAGTGTCAATCTTTTCTCCATTTATCATGATGTTGTTACTTATTGGTCCAGTTGTGAGGATTTTTTTCTTTATGTTGAAGTGTAATCCATACTGAAAATTAGTCTTTGATCCTCATCACTAAGTGCTTCAAGTTATCTCCACTTTCAGCAAGCAAGGTAGTATCATCTGCATATGGCAGGTTGTTAATGAATCCTTCTCCAATTTTGATGCCATGTTCTTCTTCATATAGTCCAGCTTCTTGGATTACTTGTCCAGCGTACAAATTGAATATGATGAAAGGATACAACACTGATGCACACCTTTCCTGATTTGAAACCATGCAGCATCCCCTTGTTCTCTTCGAACCACTGCTTTTTGGTCTATGTACAGGTTCCTCATAAGCACAATTAAGTGTTCTGGAATTCCCATTCTTCTCAATATTATCCATAATTTTTTATGATCCACAGAGTCAAATGCCTTTGCACAGTCAATAAAACATAGGTAAACATCTTTCTGTGGTTCTTTACTTTTAGCCAAGATCCATTATTGATATCAGAAATTATATCCTTCATTCCACACCCTCTTCTGAATCCAGCTTGAATTTCTGGCAGTTCCCTGTTGATGTACTGTTGCAACTGTTTTTGAATTATCTTCAGCAAATCACTCATTTTAGGTCACATTAAATAGAGTTTAAGCGTCCACAGTGTTGAGGGTGGGAGGTCTCATTCTATCCCATGCTGTTGGAGGCCTGTTTTGGTTCTCTACTTTATTAGAAATACCACAAGTGGATGGCTTTAACAAACAAGGATTTATTCACTTACAGTTTAGGAGGCTAGAAGTCCAATTTCAAAGTACCAGCTCTAGGAGTTGGGTGAAGGCCCCTCAACCTTGGACTAAGCTCTGCATCCTGTTCCAGGCCTACAAAAGCTGAGGCTTTTTCTGATTTAGGCAGCTGCTGGCTGCTGAGGCTGATGAACTCAAGACCAACAAGAAAAATGGCACAGTCTCAAGATTAGTAGACAACACGGCAGGCCACTAGTTCAAGTCCAGGAACCATCTCAAGATCAGCATGCAACATGACAGGCAACTAAGATGAAGACTCAGCCAAAGGCAGGACCCAGATGTGCCAAAATCTACAGAACTTTCCCAAAGCTTCTCCTTATATACTGGAAGCAGACCACACCCCAAAGACAGCTTGCTTTCCACTGATTAATGTCTCACAGCAGATTCCACCAAGGAGGTGATTATAATGTCATCATGGGGAATAACTACATCCAGCTGCCCAGCCACTCAAAACCATGGCCCAGCCAAGTTGACACACAGCTGTAACTACCACAAGGCCCCAGGCACTACAGTTTCAGAGAAACACTGGCACCCTTCAGTGTGTTCAAATAACCAAAAAGACCAAACCCACTGCCGTGGAGTCAATTCCAACTCATAGCAACCCTATAGGACAGAGTAGAACTGCCCCCATAGATTTTCCAAGGTTATAAATCTTTACAGAAGCAGACTGACTCATCTTTCTCCTGTGGACTGGCTAGTGGGTTTGAACTGCCGAACTTTTGGTTAGCAGCTGATGCCTTAACCACTGCACCACCAGAGCTCTTTTGTTCAGATAATGGCAAGTAGAAAATGAAGGTACTCATCATGGTGCCATAGGAGGAATGACTAAAGTCACTGGAATGTGTTGTCTAGAGAAGCAAAGGCTCAACTGAGGACAAGATCATTATAAATCTATGAATCTGTCCATTCAGAGGTAGGAGTCTCAGTTTTATTCCATGGCTCACAAGGCAAAGATAGGGAGAAAGAGGGAAGCTGCAGGGAGGCATCTTGGTGCCTACATTGGAGGCGGATAGATCATCATTTGTAAGAGTAGCATTGCATGAGTGGTCATTGTCTGGTCCCCTCAAGAGTGCACAAGATGACAGGGGGACAGCCTGACCTCTCTCCATCTCAGATATTCTCCCTGGAGAAGTCAGGTTTTCAAAATGCAGGAGGCTGGGATCTTGGGGAACATCTTCAATGAGTTCTTTGAGGGGGTGCCACTGAGGTTACAGGAACCTTGTATCAGGTCCTTTTAGGAGAGATGCCCTACGCCTTTGCCTCAGGTACCTCTCAGTCAGCTTGCTTGCTATAAGGGTGCACACACCCCAGGGAGGAGAGGCAGAGGTGCTGTGAATTCCTACCAGGGGCTGGGAATGGAGCTGCAATACTCTCCCATGATGGAGTCCTAATCCTCAGGCTTCGTAAACTGCCAGCAGAAAAACTGGTTTGGAATAACTCAAGAAGCATTTTTTACTTGGTAAGGGATAAAAAGTATGTGTGTAATTTTAAAAATAGCCTTTATTGTTGATTCCATTTATAGAAGCAATATATGCTTGATGTGGAAAATTTTGAAAATATAGAAAATTAACATCACTTTTAATCCTGTCACCTGTTATAAACAACTGTATTTGGTCTTTAAAAAAATTTTTTTAACATGTTGGAAAGAAATGTCCACTCCCCTCAGCTTGGGGATCCCTACTGCTCACAGTTTGGTTCCCAAGTTCTGGGGTAAGAGTACCTGTCACTTCTACACTGAGGTGTTCTGTGTCTGGGGCATTGTGTGGGAGAGATTACATGATGACCAGATGATTGGTGGGAGAGGTCTGCAAACTCAGGAATGATGAAGCTTCTCTTCTCAGGACAAAGCTGTCCACGTATGTTGTCCCCTCTGCTAAGGTATTGGGCTAAGCAATCAGGTTGCTCATAGCTCTTCGTCGCTTGGACCATGCCCTTCACAGTGATCCCATTCTTGGTCTACTGACCCTGACACCTACCAAGGCCATAGTCATGGTGACACCCACATATCTTGCTCTGCAGGCCTTCTTGCCCTTGGCCTTCCCTCAGGCTCCTCCTCTATTCCTCCCAGCCTCTCTTCTACATTCTGAAGCATCAAAGGGTCTGATTACATGCCTCTCATTCTGAGGAGAGCAGGGTATGTGGTGCCAGCTCCAGCACCTTAGAGGTGATGCCTGAAGGGATAGCATCACAGCTGATTCTCTGCCATAGACATACATTGTTATCAGGTTTCTATAAGGCTATGTCTTCCATATATATCTATATCCATCTTTTTAAATTTTTTTGATTGGGATCATACAATTGCTTTATAGCTATTTGAATAATTTATTTTAGAAGGATTAGCACAAGGCTGGTCCCTATGAAGCAGAGGTTAAAGATATCCCAAATGCCCAACTTTTCCAAACTGCTATACCACTCCATCATCTCTAACATCAACTTCTCCTCCCCTCAGTATGTTCCTCCCATTTTAGAGTTCTGTACTTCCCTATAAAGTCTCACAGGGCTCATAAACTGCCAAGGAAATACTTCACACGGTTATAGAGGCTGATAAGTCCCAAATGCATGGTTCAGGCATTGGTCTGGAGGATTCTCCTCACTCACGTGGTTGCAGGGGTGGCTGACAAACCCAAATCAGCAGGTCAGATGACGGCAGCTGTCTCAAGCTCCAAGAACCAGGGGTGAGATGGTGACTAATCAGATGTGGGATCCAGAGCAAGAGAAAATGTTGCCAGAGCATTCACATATATACCCTCAAAAAAACTAAGGGTGCTGACTTGAGTCACACCCTCTAGTAAGGTGGGATTACCAAATACATCCCACCCTAATCCTGTTTCATTAACATAACAGACAACTCACCCCAAAATGGGACCATAATCATGGGCATACTAAACTCTACTCATTGCTGTGGAGTCGGATCCAACTCACAGCGACCCTCCTTGGATTTCCAAGGCTGCATGACTATGGAGGGGAGCTCTGGTGGCATAGTGCCTAAGGCATTTGACTGCTAAGTAGAAGGCTGGTGGTTCAAAACCACTAGCCACTCCTCAGAAAGATGTTGGACAATCTACTTCCATAGTGATACTGCCAAGGAGGGCTCGATGAGTCGGATCCGACTCTATAGCAGTGCGTTGCGTTTATATCACTATGGAAGTAGATTGCCCAATCTTCCTTCTGAGCAGTGGCCAATGGGTTTGAACTGCCAGCCTTCTGCTTAGCAGTCAAATGCCTGAGGCATTTACACCACCAGAGCTCCTAATCATAGCCATAGAGGGTAGGAGTTACAATACATCAGAAAATGGAGGACTATGGATAGAAAGGCCATATTAACTACTTCACTGCACTACAGTAGCCTATTTTTTTCACTTAATACTTTATAGTTTTTTTTCTTTTGTATTAACAATCTTTAAAAACACCATTTTCAATGGGTTTATAATCATATAGATATATTGTAATGTATTTAATTATTCTTCTACTAAGGAAGGTTGGGCAATCTACTTCTGTAGTGATAGTGCCTCAGAAACCCAAAGTCAGATCCGACTCGATGGCAGTGAGTTTGGTTTTTGGTTTTTTTGGAACATCTGTTCAACATTCTCTTTATTGATCATCTTTTGTACATATTTTTGTTTGAAATTTTTACTATTTCCTCAGAGAAAATTCCTAGAAATTTAAGTTTTTTAGTTAACTGTCTTTGATATGTTTTTCCTAAGTGTTTCCAGAAAGACTGGCCCTGGTTTATATACCACCACAGTGTGAGCTTTTGAGAACCTGTGTCAGTAGATATGCATCTCAGTAAAGCAAATTTTATCATCAGAAAGCCAAATAGGTCTTTTAAGGTTATGATATATATGGTTATTATAGAACAAAACAAAACAAAAAATCATAATTATTAAGCTATTTTTAATTTTTTGGTCAATTATCTGTTTTTTTTTTTTTTTGCCTGTTTTCCTAACCTGGTTTCAGTGGTTGTATTTAAAATCATTTCATGAGGTCTGTATGCATTGACTCATTGTGATATTTGCTGCTCATCCGTTTTACTAGTATGCTGTTTTTTCTAATGCTGCTTTTGGTGATTTTTAACACACCAAGGATTTCATATTTTTTATACTGTCAAAACTATTTACTTTTTATTTTTTGTCTTTGTCCATCACTTAGAAAGTCCTTCCTGGAAAACAGCTTTTTAAATGGGTCAGGAGGTTGCCTCTTCCTCTTTTGCGTTCTCTATTTTTGGCAAATTTTGAACAAACATCCTTCCCCCAAATCCCATTTTCCCTGGAACATCTGGAATGTGCTTGCTTTCTTTCTTCCTCCCCAGAGGCTATGCATTGGAATGGGAAGAGGCTCTCACACTATGATGATTTCTAGGTGAAGAAATTGGAGGAGGAGGTTTTGAAGGGCTCAAAAATGGCTCTTTCCATCACTTCCCCAGCTTCAAGGTGTCCATGCTCTGTCCTGAAAGACATCTTTTCCACCAAAGAAATGAAAACACTATCCAAAAGGCTTCTTAAAGAAGATGTTGAAGATGATCTGTGTATGGGCCTCAGACCAACCCAGAGAGCTTATTTCTCTCCTCTTGGGCCAAAGGGTCCTGCCTCCTGAATAGACAGAGTGCCTGGATGCCTTGAGAGTTGGTGAACCCATATGCATACATTTAGCCACTTACATTCTTATCATGGGGCCACAGGGACCCCAATTCCTTGTAAGCCCTGTAGTGCATCAAATTACTTAAAATGGTCCCTCTAGCTATTGTCTTTATAACTTTCATCAAACTGGGTGGGGCTTTGCAAATGAGGTAATTGTGGACCACCAACAGGATTCTAAGTAATGGACAACTTGATAACTTGGCTAATAATGTAAATAAGGTGCAAATAAGGGGTGGGACCATACAAATAATGTATATGGATCCCTAATGAGTGTATTGGCCAGTTTTGCCATCCCACTAGGCTTAAAATGAGTCATCCTAGAGGCAGAAAGGGGGACCTCATGACCACCAAGAAGAAGAGACAGGACAGAGTTTGCCCTTTGGATCTGGGATCCCTTGCTGAGAACCTAGGAGACAGAGAGAGAGCTGTGACACTGAAGATAGTGAGAGAGAGTGAAAAGCTGTGGCAGAAAAATAGTAGCAGCAGAACTAGGAGACCAGCAGCAGATTGGCAGGAGACCAGCAGGATTAGCAGGAGATGGCACAGTGGGTTTCCCAGCCCACAGAGCAAGAAAGCTGAGCACCTTTGGGCAGGAGGCTTTCTGGTGGGTAGGGCACCACTAGGCACTTGGACCTAGATTTACTGACCACTGAGCTATAGCTGAGCACCTTCGGGCTGAGGCTTACTGGTCCAGTGGATTGCCTTTGGGCACTTATCAGCAGAGCTAAAAGAGCTTTGTAACACTTGCCTGAGCAGGGCAGAGGCCAAGCAGAGGGGCCAAGGGCCAAAGAAAGACCTGCCTACAAGCATAGCTGAAAAGAGGCTGTCCTGATCGAAGAAGAACTATATCCTGAGTCATTTCTGATCCTGAACTGTAACCTGTTATTTCCCTAATAAACCTCATAATAGTGTGATCTGTGAGTTCTGTGTCACTACTGCAATGAATTATCTAACTCAGTAGAAAAGAAGAGAATGCCATGGGAGGGGTGGTTGATGTCAAAATTGGTTTAAAAAAATGTTGGAGAGAGGAGGCATGTCTGACCTCTGCCTCGTAAGAATCAGCGTTGGGCTGTTGATGCTGATAGTGATTCTCTATCCTTTTCTGTGAAGTTAAAGGAGGTCAGATGCCTCAGCCACACCATTTTTTACAAGCCCAAACAGCAAGCCATTGCTGAGCTTCCATTGTGCATTCACTATACTAGAGAGTTTACTTGGCTTAAAGCAAGAGCCCTGAGTTCTCTACCTCCTCCCAGCTATGTGACTTTTCTGTGGAAGGACAATAATACCTTGCAGGGTTGATATGAGATTAGATGATCATATTCTGTGCAATGCTTGGCACACAGTAGGCTTAACAATGCTTATTCATCTGAAATTAATGTTGCTGCAACTAATGAGCAAGATATGTTTGTATACATTATCTCTCTAGAGAGGGAACAAGAAGGCAAAAATGGCCAAAGAGTGGAGTTAGGAAAAGAGCCAAGATAACTACAAGACTTAATTATTTTTCCAGTATTTAGTCATACTAGATTCCTAGTCCAACAAAGGATTTTATGAGAGGATGTTTGGTGTTTGGCCAAGAGAAGGTGACCTGAAGTCAAGAGTTAAGATTTTGGATCTGCCACTCACTAACCATATGACTTTGCACAAGTTACTTAATCTTCTCTTTGTTTCAGGTCCTACATTCATAAAGTGGGCCTATTAACAGTGCTTCTGTTGTATGACTTTGTGTGGATTAGTGAAATAATGCCTATAAAGTTAAGGTGACCATATATCTTCCAGACCAGGACACTTTTGAGAATGAAAAGAGGCGCTATTAAAACTAGTAAACCAGGATTGTCCTAGGCAAACCAGCTCATATGTTCACACTATGTAGAGGGCACAATGCGATGCCTGGCTCTTAATTACCCCTGAATGATGTTAGCCATTGTGAGTGATATGCTGTGAGCTCTCTCTGTACCTGCAGTGCTGTTGGACGTAGATAAGAACCATGGGCCTCTCAACAGATCTTGGAGAGTTGGGGGCAGAAAGTCAGAATTCATAGCAAGGATTCTGAGGCAGAAGCAGCCAGAGCCTCACCAAGTGGTGTTCCTGGGAGGTATTATTCAGAGGAGGGGATGAGGAAACAAGTGCCTTTTCCAGGTCACCGAAGAGGAGGCCCTAATGGGATTGAATGCTCTCCACTTTCTGTCCCATGGGAGCAAGCTATAGGTGGCTTTGGACAAAACAAAGGCTTCAATTCTGGCCTGAGTCCCCTCCTTGCATCTAATCCTTTGTATTCTATGCAAGCAGCATCTCAGTGGCTCCAAAGTTCACAGCCTCATCCTTTTCATCCTTGAGAGGCCCCTTCTCCCTCCCCCAACCCAACTGGATACAGAGTAAACGGAGAGTAGATGTGTGCAGTCCTCCTGGCCCTTACAGCCTGATTAGCATAAACACATTCCAGAAGCCTGCCCAGGAACCAGGAATGACTCAGGCCTCAGGAATGTGCAATCTGATCCCTCTCTTGTGGGGGCAAATTCCTTACCCTAGAGTGGGCAGCTAGCTGGCTATACCATGAAGCCCTGAAGAGTTTCTTCCAGATGTCTGAAAACTATCTCTTGCAACTGCTGCTTCTTTGCACACTCTTTTCTCTCCTTCAGACTACCAGAGCCTTATGTATTGGATAATGGTGATGTGAGGGCTGTGTGCTCAATGACCCCATTCCATGTTCAGATTCAGTGTTGGAGCAGGCAGGCTGAGTCAGCAGGGGCAGAGGAGGACCAGATCCATAGATGGGAGCAGCATGCAGCCTTCATAGGCTCATCCCCTGCACAGTGGGAGAGAAGAAATGCTTCTGGCTCCAGGATGGAAAGAGTAGTCTCTCTCCTGCTGTCTTCACTGGGACAGGGAGTCCTGGCCTGAACTTCCCAGCTTAGCCCTATGCAATACTGGCTGTTCTCAATGGGCAGCAACTGGGAGGCTACAGCTCCAGGATACTCACAGTCTAGGTGAGGAACTGGGTCTCAATAGGCCTTTGGAATTCTCTAGGGACACAGTTTGCATTCTTGTCCAGGCCTACCAAGCAATTTAACAGAGAATCTCTTAAAATCACGAAAGAAATTCCCTATATGATGGCTGTAATGGTGGTCATTTTGCTGAAAAGTCAGTAATACCGAATATCGTAAGAATCGATAAACTCCAATAACAGAACACAAAACCAAAAAAAACCCACTGCCATCAAGTCATTTCAGACTGATCCTGACCTCCATTGGGGTTTCTGAGCCTGTAAATCTTTACAGAAGTAGATTGCCCCATTTTCCTTCTGCAGAGCAGCTGGTGGGTTTGAACCACTGACCTTCTGGTTAGCAGTTAAGTGTCTTATCCACTATACTAACGGAGCTCCAACAGAACACAGAGATAGAAAATTTTGGACCTTTGACCCAAACCAGAGACAGCTTGGTGGAGGGACAAAGTTCTGTGACCAGACAAGGCATAGTCACTTGGCAACACATTGTATGGGACCCTGATGGTGTGCAGGCACTGTGTGGGCCAGATACGGAGTGAAAAAAAGCAGTCCCCTGCCTGCCTAGTGCTCTCAGATTGGCCAGGCAGTCAGAGGCTGGCAGCTGGTCTGGTGAGCACTGGCAGCTCTGAGTCCCAGGAGCTGTGATAGCTGGGGGAGGGAGGGCTAGCCAGAGAATGTGGTGTGGGCTCCAGGGAGGTAGCAGCCAAAGGGCTGAGTGGCTTTGTATCATGAGAGAAGAAAGGTGTGGTGGGCCCAGCCTCTGAACGTGCTTATCTTTTGGAAGACTCCATTGTAGTAGATGATGTGGATTGATGCCCCCTCTTAGCTCCTGAACAGCCGGAGTGGTGAATGTGACCTGAGCTTGACCCATCAGACCCTTCTCTCTGGGACTTTAAATCTAGGAGTGATCCAAGGCTTCAGGGAGAGCCACTGGTTATGGGTGGAAAGTGCAAAGGACTCAAGAATCTGTGATGTCCACTGAGCGGTGGTGGGTCCCAACACACTGTCCTCATGGTGAAAGCCAGCTATGCTCACTTCCATGGTTCCTATTTCCAGTGTGGTTCTCCAGCCCTCCTGATAATCCTGTAAGCTGCCCAATATCCATCCATTGAAGTCCTTTTCTGCTTAAATTAGCCAATGCTGTTTTCTGTATTTATGTAAGGAAAGTACAACAGAACAGCACATGCAAAAGCCTGGGGCATGAGACAACCCGGCTTGGGACAGAGAGCTCAGGGGATTATCCACAGCATCAGTACTCCACTTTAATTGTATATGCCTTGCTGTAGAATCTTTAATTTGCTTAGGGTATGAACAGAGGCTGGGTATGATTGAAGGCTCTGGATGGAGGAGCTGGGACCAGGGTCCCTCAGGTAAGGCGGAGTGTGGCAGGTAGACCATAATGTGAGAGGACATTGAGTTAGGCCTAGGGTCAGGGCCTGGTGAGTGGTATGAGGCAGGGACTCCTCCTCACCCTGGTCAGAATGCCAAGGCCCCAGAGGGTCCCTGCCTGGGTCTAAACCCAAAGGTTAGGAGGAGTCACAGCATAGTAAGTGCTTGTTCCTATATGACAATGTTCCTCCCTGGAGCAAGATTAGCTGGGCCCAGAGAGCTGAGGTCACGTCTGCCTGGAAACAATCCTCCCACTGTCCTTCTGTGGGGACATATAGTGCCCTCCCAACTGCCCCTTAGTTGACCTTGCAGGTGCCTGTGAAAACCCAGTGTGAGAGGGGTTTGGTGAGTTACCCTGATGGCATGGATGGCAGGGTCAGAGGATGGGGCTAAAATATAAGGGGCTGACATATGAAGGTGATAGGATCTGTCTCTGGCCTCTCAGCTGGAAATGGAGAAATTCAGAAGTTGTCCCCCGACATGTGTAGAGCAAACAGGAGCCCACTACCCCTCCGTTCTTTCTCAGTAATTTATGCTGAGAGGCCAGCATCTGAACACTCTTCCTATTTTGTAGGACTCCCACTGTGGAAGATGATGTGGGCTGATGTCCCCTCCTAGTTCCTACCCTTCCCTCCTCTACCCTACTCCACCCCTTATGTCTTGCATGTCTGTCAACTAGTACTTCAGTACCATCTGTGTACCCTTCCTTCAGGAGATTCTGAGTTGTGCCCTTTTCCACCAGGCCATGAGAAGGCTGCCTCTTAAGGTTGTTTTGTGTTGCCAGAGGCTTCATCTTTCCTTTTAGCAGAATAGAATCATTCACCTGCAGGAAGGCAGTCAGGCAGTGTGGTAGACAGACCCTAAGGGGGGCCTCATGACTCTTCTCCTTACCCCCATATTCACATCCTGTATAATGCCCTCTCCTTCAGTGTGAGTGACACCTCTTTCTTGCTTGTAACCAATAGAATAGGGCAAAGGTGAAGGGATTGTGCAGATGAAATTAAGGTTCCAAATCAGTTGATTTTGAATTAATTAGAAGGTAAATGATTCTGAGTGAGCCTAGCTTAACCAGGTGAAAGCCCTTAAGAGAGACTGGTCTTTCCCTGAATTGAGACTTCTTGCAGACTTGATGTAGGAAGCAGCCATGTTTGAGGGGCCCATTTGGGAAGGAACTATGGGCAGCCTCTAGGACTTGAGGATGACCTCCATCTGACATCAAAAAAGCCTGGGCCCTCAGTCATGCTGTTGCAAGGAAATGAATTCTGCCAAAAACCTGAGTGAGTTTGGAAGCTCCAGTCAAGCTTCTAGTTGAGAATTCAGTTGGTTGAAACTTTGAGTGCAGCCTTCTGAGATGCTGAGCAGAGGGCCCAATTCAGCTGCACCTGGACTTTTGACCCATGGACACTGAGATAATAAATGCATATTGTTTTAAGCTGCTAAATTTGTGGTTGATTGGTATTCAAAGGAGTCATGATGGCATAGTGGTTAAGCACTCAGCTGCTAACCAAAATGTCAGCATTTTGAACTCATCACCCACCCTACACGGCAGTTCTATCTGTCCTGTAGGGTTGCTATGCATCAAAATCAACTTGATGATTGGGTTTGGGTTTGGGTTTGTGATACTCAATCATAGAAAACTAATTCAGGCAGTGAGGGAGAAGGCTCTGAAATGTCAGGCTGGAACGTGGGAAATGGTTTGGGCTATCTTGCCTTCTCCAGGGTTAGAGCCCTGATACAAATACCCCATAGGGCCAGAGGTAGCAGCTTGACAGTGGGCAGGCTTGAGGTTGGAAAGCAAGAGTGGGTGTATGAGGGAGGGGCTGACTGCAGCCTAGACTCACGAGCACCTAGTTTCCTAGGTTTGGCTGACTGGAGCCTGCATGCTGGAGAAGGAACTCTCCACGAATACACACCTGACTTCAGTTGGCACTAGGGATAGGTCTCAGCTGACATCTGTGTGGGACACTTACCTGGGAATCTATTTTCAGCAGTAGTGTCCTGGGGCCTGGTCCAGTATCCTTGGCATGAGCTCAGCATGAGTAGAACTCCTGCTCACATGATTATGCATACTGAATTGGCATAATGACTTTCAGTAAAAACTGCCAGGTTTCTTATCATTCACTTGCATGGGATTTTTTTTTTTTTTTTGATTTGGGTGAAGATTTACAGAGTAAATTCACTTTTCATACAGCAGTTCACATATACTTTGTCTCATGACATTGACCAAAATTTACAATGCAACGGCTCCCCTCCCACTTCCTCCCCATAGTTACCTCTTCCCAGTGTCCATCCCTCCATACTCTCCTGCGCCCTGAGCTGTCTCCCTGTGCATAAGCAGCCCTTCCTTCTCCCATGATTGTTCTCTCCAGGGTGTGTGTCTACTTGAGGTAAATGTTTAACTCACTTGCCTGTACTTTGTTTGGCTGGAAACCACAGGTGTGGGTTCAATTCCAGACCTGAAGGGCAGCTAGGGGCCATAGTCTCAGTGGTTCCATCAGGCTCTATTGGACCAGCAAACCTGGTCCCCACCTTCTTTTTTTTTTTTTTGCATGGGATTTTATTCCCACCAGCACTTCATCAGGGTAGCCTTTTCCCCACTTTCTTGTCAGCACTTTGGCCAATCTGAATGGTGTAAAGTAGTATTTCATTGTTTTAATTAGCACTTCTCTTATAACTAGTGAGATTGATGACATTTTCATTACTTTTTTAGTCATTGAGTTTCTCTTTTTGTGAATTCACTTTCCACATCCGTTTATTCTTTCTTTTCTTTCTTTTTTTTTAAAAAAAGATTTTATTGCTTTTATTTCCCCTCGAGGTTTCTAAGGGCCACCACCTTGGTCTAAAACCCAGGAGCAGCTGCTCAGCCCTTCTGTCATTATTCTCACAGCTCTGCCTATCTTGGGTTACCAGCTCTGTGACAGGCTAGCCTCGTCCTCTCTGTTCTATATTCCTTGTGTGAGCAGGCACCTGGGTAGAACAGGGATGTGAGTTGTGGTAGTTAAGGTTATGTAAACTTGGCTGGGTCTGATTTTGAATGGCTGGGCAGCTGGATGTAGTTATTCCCCATGGTGAGATGGGTAACAGTTCCATGGTGGAATATACTGGAGCAGCTGAGTAGCTGCCTTAGGGGTGTGGTCTTCTTCTGTTATATAAGAGGCAGCTTGAGGAAGATCTCCAGCTTTTGGCACACTTGAATTCTGCATGTAGGTAAGTCTTCAGCCAGCAGCCTGACATGTTGTCTGCTGTTCCAAGGACTTTTAATGGACTTGAATCAATGACCTGCTGTGTGGTTTGGTAATATCAGGACCGTGCCTTTTTACTTGTCGACCTTGGGTTTGTCAGCCTCAGCAGCTAGCAGCTGCCTGAGTGAAGAAAGCCTCCAGCTCCAGTGGACCAGGAGCAAGAAGCAGAGCTGAAGGCCAAGGTCGAGGAGCTTTTACCCAGCCCCTAGAGCCTGACACTTTGAATTCAGACCCTTTAGCCTCCAAAACTGTAAGAAAATAAACTCCTGTTTATTCAAGCTATCCATTTGTGGTATTTTCTGTTAGAGCAGTATGAAGTAACCAAAACATGAGTTCAGGTCTTCCTGCTCTAAAGAGATTATGAAAGGAGCCCTTGTACCATAATGGTTAACCAAAAGGTTGGTGGTTCAAACCCATCAGTGGCTCCTTGGGAGAAAAGACCTGGTGATCAGTTCCTGTAAAGATTGAAAAACCAAACTAAACCCACTGCTGCTGAGTCAATTCTGACTCATAGTGACCCTATCGGCCAGAGTAGAAATGTTCCGTAGGGCTTCCAAGGCTATAATCTTTATGGAAGCAGACTGTCACATGTTTCTCACATATTGGTAAGTTCAAACTGCAAACATTTACAGGCCTAGGAGACCCTATGAGTCAGTTCTACTATGTCTTATAAGGTCATTATGAATTGGAATCGATGGCACACAACAACAAAGATTGTGATAGGTCTCTGTATAGTACAAGCGGTTGGTTTGCTTGCTAAACAAAAAGTCGGTGGTTCAAATCCAGTAGCCACTCTATAAGACAGAGATAAGGCAGTCTGTGTCCCTAAAGATTTACAGCCTTGGAAACTCTATGAGGCAGTTCTTGGAACTGACTTGATTGCCGTGGGTTTAGTAACCTGAAGGTTAGCTTTTCAAACCCACCCACTGGTGCAGTAGAAAAAAGGCCTGGTGATCTGCTACCATAAAGATTATAGCCATGGAAACCCTATGGAGCAGTTATACTGTGCAACACACGGGGTTTCCATGAGTAGGAATCAACTTGATGGCAATACATTTAGAGTTTTTCTTTTTAAGAAATTATGACACTTGTCTGTCAGTTTGTTGTACTGTGGTGGCTTATGTGTTGTTGTGAGGCTGGAGGTTATGCCACCGGAATTTCAAATTTCAGCAGGGTCACCAATGGTGGACAGGTTTCAGAGGAGCTTCCAGACTAAGCAGACTGGGAAGAAGGAAGGGGCCATCTACTTCTGAAAGAATTGGCCAGTAAAACCTTCTCAATAGCAGTGAAACACTGTCTGATATATTAATGGAAAATATTATGAATAGCCCTGAAACATTGTCTGATACAGTGTCTGAAGGTGAGCCCCTCCGGTTGGGAAAAAAAAAAAAGAACACCCAAACTCACTGCCACCAAGTTGATTCGACTCCTTGGATTTCCAGCCAAGAATTATGTACCCAGCAAACTCCTAGCAACTCCTCCTTGGGTTTCTGGGGCAGTATCTCTACAGAATTAGATTGCCCGATCTTCCTTCCAAGGAGTGGCTGGTGGGTTTGAATGGCCAATCTTCTGGTTAGCATAAAATGCCTTAAGCACTACACCACCAGAGCTCCTCAGGTTGGAAGGCACTCAAAATACAACTAGGGAAGAGCTGCCTCCTCAAAGTTAGTCAACCTTAATGATGTTGGTGGTAAAACTATCAGAACCTCTGTTGGCTGATGGGGCATGACTCAAAATGGAAAGAAACAACTCCAAGCATCCAATAATAATCAGAATGTGGAATATACAAAGTATGAATGTAGGCTAATTGGAAGTTTTCTTTCTTTCTTTTTTTAATGCATTTTACTGAAGTATAATTTATGTACAGTGAAATACACAAAACTGAAGTGACATGGGTCAATGCATTTTTTTTTTTTGCAGTGTTCCCTCCCCTCCCCTCCCACCCCTGGCAACCAACAAAGAAAGTTTCCCTCCATATATAAACCTTTCCTTGACCCTCTCCAACAACAAACTAATACTATATTTGTCCTTCTGTGATTGCCTTATTTCACTCAGCATAATATCCTCCAAGTTCCCTCATATTATGCAGTGTTTTGCAGACTCTACATTATTCTTTAGTGCTGCATAGCATTCCTTTATGCATATGTACCATAGTTTGGTCATCCACTCTTCTGCTATAAATCTTAGAGATAAGTCCCTTGCCAGATATGTAATTATTGGCAAATATGAATTTGTTGCTGTCATTTTTGTTATGTGCTTTTTCATGTTGTCAGTTTCTTTGTTCCATATAATTTTCTATAATGAGCTCGTTTTGTTTATGAATTGTGTTATCACTTCTTTCATTGCTATTGTTTTAGTATTTGCTGAATATTTATGCTGGTCCTCTTTATTTTGATGGAAAGGTTTATCATTTTTCTTTGAGGTTACCCTGTGTTTATAGTTTTCTTTCCAAGTTTAGAACAGTCTGTATTATCTTGTAGTTGTCTTGACTTCCCTACCATCCACAAGTTCTGTAATGACACAGTTTTTTCCCTCTTTTGGGTTGGTCGTTGTCCTCATTTGTCAATTGATATCTCTGGTTCCCTGTTCACAATCTTGTAGGCTTATTTACTTTGGATACTTCCATAGCTGGGTTGGTTTCTGGGTTATATCATCACATGTGTTAATTGTTAGTTGTTGTTTGCTGTTGCTGCTTCTCTGTCCAAAGGACTCCCTTTAGCATCTCTTGTAAGGTTGGTCTGGTTTTAACAAATTTCCTTAATTTCAGCTTATATGGAAATGTCCTAATTTCACCATCATGTTTGAGGGACAATTTTGCTGGGTACATAATTCTTGGTTGGAAATTTTTCTCTTTCAGGGTTTTATATATATCATCCCATTGTCTTCTCACCTGCATGGTTTCTGTCAAGAAATCCAAGCTTAGTGTTATTGGTTGACCCTTGTAGGTAACTTTTTGTTTTTCCCTTGCTGCTTTCAGGATTCTTTCTTTGTCTTTGGTTTTGGAAAGTTTGATGATGATATGTCTTGGTGATTTTCTTTTGGGGTCTATCCTGTTTGGGGTTCTTTGTACTTCCTGAATGGATATATTCTCATCTTTCATCATACCGGGAAAATGCTCTTCCAACAAGTCTTCAACAATTTTTTTTTTTGTGGTTTTATTTGTCTCTTCCTGTCCTGGAATTCAGATTACACGTAGGTTATTCCTTTTAATGGTATCCCACATGAACCTTAGGCTTTCATCATTTTGTTTTGATCTTTTTT
>NW_006921645.1:3685075-3718084 GCF_000298275.1 Orycteropus afer afer | reverse complement strand
AAATATAATTTTTTTTTTTTAATTACTTATCAGGAAGTTCCAATGCTGTGTCTTCCTCAGGGATGTGTTTTGGGTCTGTATCCTGGTCCCTTGTTTCTCCTTCTTTATCTTGCTTCTTTGTGTGGACTGTGAAGCTCTGTTGTCTCTGAGGCATTGTGACAATTTTGTGTTTATATTTAATTGGTGATTGTATGTTGGAATGACTTGTCTGTGATTTTCATTTTCTTTGTTTTGTTTGTATGTTATCTACACAAGCAGAGTACTGTGTTCCTCTATTCACTAGTTGACACACTTATACACTTACCACCTGTCTCCTTTCCTGTTGTCAGCCTCTCATATGTCCCTGCCAACATTGGCAAACAAGCCTATTCTTAGGTCCCTGGAATCCGAATGAGAATGCTGTTGTTGTTGTTGTTGTTAAGTGCTGTCGAATCACTTCTGACTCATAGCGACCTCATGCACAGCAGAATGAAACACCACCTAATCCCACACCAGCTCCATGATCCTTGCTATACTTGAGCCCATTGTTGCAGCTATCATGTTAATCCATCTCGTCGAAGGCCTTCCCCTCTTTTGTCGACCCTCCACCTTACCAAGCATGACATCCTTCTCCAGGGAATGGTCCCCTCTGACAGCATGACCAAAATAGGTGAGATGAATCTGGCCATCCTTGCTTCCAAGGAGCATCTTGACTGCATTTCCTCCAGGACAGATCTGTTAGTTCTTTTTGGCAGTCCATGATACCTTCAGCATTCTTCACCAGCACCAAAATTCAAAAGCATCAACTTTTCTTCGGTCTTCCTTATTCATTGTCCAGCTCTCACATGCATACAAGGCGATTGAAAATATCATGGTCTGTGTCAGGCGCACCTTAGTCCTCAAGGAGACAACCTTGCTCCTCAGCACTTGAAAGAGTTCCTTCGCAGCCGACCTGTCCAGTGCTATACATCATCTAATGTCCTGACTGCTACTTCCCTTGGTGTCAATTATAGAGCCAAGCAATGTGAATTCTTTGACAACCTCAATCTTTTCTCCATTTATTGTGATGCTGCTTATTGGTCCAGTTGTCAGGATTTTTGTCTTCTTTATGTTGAGCTGTAATTCATACTACAGACTGTGTTCCTCAATCTTCATCAGTAAGTGCCTCAAGTCATCCTCACTTTCAGCTATCACTTTAAAATCCAAAATGGTTGCCACTTGTAAAGATTCAAAATGGCTGCACCCTCAGTCACTTTAAATATCCAAAATGGCTGCTGCATGTAAACAATCAAAATGGCTGTGCCCTCCAGACAGCAGAAAGTCAACAGCTCAGGTTGTCTCCCTCCTTGCTATTTCCCTTCCTAGTCATGGCCCACCAGCACAGTCATCCCTGCAGCTCTTGGTGACCAGGGCTGATCTTTAGGTCAATTCTCAGGTCTCAGCACTACTTGGAAATATTCAGGCTGTTGGTCCCATCAGAGTAGCTGACAGTCCACAGCTCTGACCATCTCTGTACTCACTGTTTTCATTCAGGTTTTTCCACTAGTTGGTGCCTAATCCACTTCTGTATAGTTCCTTTCAAAGCTCAGGACTCCAGGATTATCTTCTGTATCCCTGTCCATTGGTTTCTCTCTTCTTTGTTGAAGAGGATCTGTATTGCTTGTCTGCCTATTCCTCCATCTTACGAGAAGTCTCCCAAATTGGAAGTTTTAAAAAATGAAATGGAACCCATAAAAATTGATATCCTGTGTGTTAGTGAGCTGAAATGGACTGGCTTAGGCCATTCTGAATGAGACAATCATATAATCTACCATGCTGGGAATGACAAATTGAAGAGGAATGGCATCTCATTCACTGTCACAAAGAATGTTTCAAGATCTGTCCTGAAGCATAATACTATCGTTGATAGGGTAATATCCATAAGCCTCCAAGGAAGACAAATTAATACTAATTAATTAATTAGTATTAATTAATTAATTAATACTATTCAAATTTATGCACTAACAACCAAAGCCAAAGATGAGGAAATTAAAGATTTTTACCAACTTCTGCAGTCTGAAATTCACCAAACATGCAATCAAGCTACACTGATTATTAGTGGTGATTGAAATGTGAAAGATGAAAACAAATAAGAATCACCAATAGTTGGAAAATATGGCCTTGTTGATAGAAATGATGCCAGAGATTTCATGATAGAATTTTATAAGACCAACGACTATTTATTGCAAATACCTTTTTTCAACAACATAAATGGTGGCTATACATGTGAACCTCACCAGAGGGCATAAACAGGAATCAGATTGACTACATCTCTGGCAAGAGGTGATGGAGAAGCTCAATATCTTCAGCCAAAACAAGGTGAGGAGATGACTGTGGAATAGACCATCAATTGCTCATAAGCAAATTCAAGTTGACGCTGAAGAAAATTAAAACAAGTCCACATGAGCCAAAATATGACCTTTAGTATATCTCATATAAATTTACAGACCATCTGAAAAACAGATTTGACACATTGAATACCAATGACTGACAAACAGACAAATTGTAGGATGTCATCAAGAGCACCATACTTGAAGAAAGCAAATGGTCATTAAAAAGACAGGAAAGGAAGAAAAAACCAAAATGGATGTCAGAAGAGGCTCTAAAACTTGCTCTTGAACAGAAAGTAGCTAAAGCAAATGGAAGAAATAAATGATAAAAGAGCTGAACAGAAGATTTCAAAGAGCAGCTTGAGAAGACAAAGTCAATTATTATACTGAAACATGCAAAGACCTGAGTTAAAAAACCAAAAAGGAAGAACACACTCAGCATTTCTCAAGCTGGGAGAATTGAAAAAAAAATTCAAGCCTCAAGTTGCAATATTGAAAGATTCTATGGGCAAAATATCAAATGATATAGGAGGGATCAAAAAAAGAAGAATACACAGAGTCACTGATGGAAAAGAATTGGTCAATGTTCAATTGTTTTACGGGGTGGCATATGATCAAGAATTGATCATATTGAAGGAAGACATCAAAGCTGCGCTGAAGGATTGGCAAAAACAAGGCTCTGGGAATTGACAGAATGCCCATTGAGGTGTTTCAACAAACAGATGCAACAATGGAGGCATTTACTCATCTATGCCAAGAAATTCGGAAGACAGCTACCTGGCCAACTGACTGGAAGAGATCCATATTTGTCCCCTTCCAAAGAAAGGTGATCCAACAGATTATGGAAATTATTGAACAATATCATTAATACAACACACAAGAAAAATTTTGCTGAAGATAATTCAAAATTGGTTGCAGCAGTATATTGACAGGGAATACTCAGAAATTCAAGCCAGATTCAAAAGAGAATATGGAATAAGGGATATAATTGTTTATGTCAGATGGCTCTTGGCTGAAAGCAAAGAATACCAGAAAGATGTTTACTTGTGTTTTATTGGCTATGCAAAAGTATTTGACTGTGTGGATCATAACGAATTATGGATAGCATTGAGAAGAATGGGAATTCCAGAACACTTAATTGTACTCATGAGGAACCTGTACATAGACCAGGAGTTTTTCATTCAAACAGAACAAGGGGATACTGAATGGTTTAAAATCAGGAAGGGTGTGCACTAGGGTTGTATCCTTTCACCATACTTATTCAATCTGTATGCTGAGCAAATAGTCTGAGAAGGAGGACTATATGAAGAAGAACACAGCATCAGGATTGCAGGAAGTCTCATCAATGACCTGTGATACGCAGATGACACAGCCTTGTTCCCTGAAAGTGAAGATGACTTGAAGCATTTACTGATGAAGATTAAAAACTACAGTCTGCAGTATGGATTACACCTCAACAAAAAGAAAATGAAAATCCTCACAGCTGGACCAGTAAGCAGCATCAAGAAATTGGAAAAAATTGAAGTTGTCAAAGATTTCATATTACTTGGTTCCTCAGTCAACACTCATGGAAGCAGCAGCCAAGAAATTGGACATCATATTGCACTGGGCAAATCTTCAAAAGACGTCTTTCAAGTCCTGAAGAGCAGAGATATCTCTTTGAAGACTAAGGTACGTCTAACCCAAGCCATGGTGTTTTCAATTGCCTCATATGCATGTGAAAGCTGTACAATGAATAAGGAAGACCGAAGAAGAGCTGATGCTTTTGAGTTGTGGTGTTGGGGAAGAATAATGAAAGTACCATGAACTGCCAGGAGAATGAACAAATCTGTCCTGGAAGAAGTGCAGCTGGAATGCTCCTTGGATATGTGAATGGCCAGACTTCATCTCACCTACTTTGGTCATGTTGTCAGAAGGGACTAGTCCCTGGAGAAGGATGTCATGCTTGGTAAAGTAGAAGGTCAGTGAAGTAGGGGAAGATCCTCAACAAAATAGATTGACACAGTGGCTGCAATGATGGGCTCAGGTATAGCAAGCACTGTGAAAATGGCACACGACTGGGTAGTGTTTCATTTTGTTGTACATAGGCTCACTATGAGTAGGAGCTTACTCAGTGGCACCTAACAACAACAACAGCAGATTCATAGCTGTCTCTTTTTCTTTTTTTTAACTCTGATGATCCTTATATGTGTGTGTGTGTGTGTGTGTGTACTTTTATTGTGGCGCAAACATACCACAAAGGCATTCACCAACATAACAACTTTCACATTTATAGCTCAGGGATGTTGATGACATTTTTCATGTTATGCCACCATTATTTCTATCCTGTTCCAAAATATTCCACCATCATTTGCATAAACTCAGTGCCCCACAAACAAAAGTTTCACCTTTCTGAACTCTCCCTCCTACCCCTGGTAATCACTAATCATCTTCACTATGGAAGTAGATTGCCCAACCTTCCTTCTGAGGTTCATACATATACATATCTCCTGTCATACATATATGTATGAATCCTGGAAGGAAGGTTGGGAAATCTACTTCTGTAGTGATACTGCCTCGGAAACCCAAGGAGGGGTCACTATGAGTCGGGTCCGACTTGATGGCAAAAACAACAACAACAACATATATGAATGGTCAGTAACTGCAACACCCCAAAAATGGTCTCAAAACCCACCTCATTTAGCTGTGCTTGTCAGAAATTGCTAGCCATTCTCCTCTCCCTCCCCATCAAGTTTCGATCGATCACCTCCTCCCTTGCCCAGTCTTCCTTCTGAGGAGTGGCTGGTGGATTTGAACTGTCAGCCTTCTGGTTAGCCTAAGGCACTACACCACCAGAGCTCATACATATCTATATCTATCTATCTATATATATATGTATGTATTTTTTTTAACCTATCTAGCAATTTTTCCTCCTCTCTCCTCCCATCCCTGGTAACCAACAAAGAAAATTTCTTTCCATATATAAACCTTTACTTGACTTTTTATAATAATGAACTTATGCAGTTTTTGTTCTTTGATTGAGTTATTTCACTCAGCATAATGTCCTCCAAATTCATCCAAGTTATGCAGTGTTTCTCTGATTCTACATTTTTCTTTAGTGTTGCATAGTATCCATTGTGTTTGGTTATCCATTCCTCTGTTAATGCACACTTAAGTTGTTTCTATCTTTTTTGCTACTGTGAATAGTGCTGCAATAAATATGGTTGTGTATATATCTATTCGTGTCCTGACTCTCACTTCTTTAGGATATACCTAGTAATGGGATTGCATAGCTGTCTCTTCTGTTGAACCATACACTTTTTATTTATTTATTTTAGAGCAAAGCTCCCATAGACAAGTGTGAGAAAGGTGGTGGGAAAGAAAGATCATGTATGGAGCCCTAGAGGTACAAGGCTTGTACTAGGCACTTCATACACATTACCACAGTTGTGCCTCACGGTACCTTTGCCTTTTTAAAATGATTATCTCTATTTGAATAATGAAGATACAGCATCAAAGGGGCTAAGACATTTAAAACATGGTCCAGAATCCAAAGGCCCCAGTCCTGGTTGGGGGATATTCCAGTGGGACTAGTGGGTGTGTGGGTGCTGATTTTCCTCCATTATAGGCAGACTTGTAGACCCACAGAGGGACTAAAGTTACAAAGTACTAGAAGAAAACATAATTAACCCCACTGAGCCTGCAGTGCCTGTGGGGGCTTCTGGTGGGGCAAACAATGGCCTTCAGTGTCTCGTTTCTCCTAAGGGGCGGAAGCCCCTGGTGCGTGGCCCATGGATGAGTCATGCAGGATATCTCCTGTCTTTATTGTGCCCAAGGATCTTTCAGCAAGGCCTAAAAGAGCAGATGATCTCATCGGGTTGGTTCTGGGGAAGCCTCATTGCTCAGCAGCCCAGGGAAGCTCACCACCCACTTAAAAGGCCTGATAAGAGTCTGGCTCCTCAGCCTTGAGAGATTTCCTGGAAGTGGAGGGTGGGTGCTGGGCAGCTCTCCTCAGTCCTCAGGTGTGGTGCAGTCAGAAGGAAAAGACCCTTGTCCTCATAGAGGCCAGGGAAAGCCCCACTTTGTTCTCTCTGGACACCACACATGCCTGGTGGCCACCCAGCATCAGCTATGTCTTGTGGAGTTTCCTGGACTCAAGAGAAGTCCCCAGAAAAGTGACTTAAGAGTGTCCTAGGGTGGACCAAGAAGCCTTGTGCCATGTTGTTGTTGTTGCTATGTGCCATTGAGTCGGACCCGACTCATAGCAACCCTTCCTTTGGTTTCCAAGGCAGTATCACTACAGTAGTAGTGGTGGCCAAGCCTGCCTTAATGAGGCTTGGCGAGAACACGACTGGAGTTTGCACTTTAATTGGACTCAGCAGATGGTTGGAAAATAAAAAGCCATGTGCTGAGGCTGTTTCTAATTGTTTGAACTTGGACATTGCTGTTATTTATTGTTGTTTAATGTGTGCCCAACTGGTTGGTACAGAGCACGGGTTCCAGGGTTACACAGCTACTCGCACCCACTGTGTGGCCTTGAGCTACTTGCTTTATCTCTCTGAGCTTAAGTTTCCTCATCTAGAGGGTGGTGGCTGCTGTGAGCATGTGTGAGATTACATAGGCAGACACTTAGCCCATGGCTGGACCTCAGTAAATGCAGTCTCCTCACTTCCCTTCATTCCTTAAGGGCTTGGAGAAGGTCTTGGTTGAGCTTCTATTTTTATCTCCCTCTCAGAGGCTAGTGGCCTGGACATGATCTTTGGAAACACCCACCATTCCTCAGGATGCAGGTGGTGGATGGGGCCACCTGCTGAGCTGCCTGGGAAAGAACAGCCAGGTCAGTTGGAGTGCCAAGGATGGTGTCATTGCTGCCTTCCGCTGGGGCTGTACATCCAGTTGCTTACCATGACTGAGGGATTGCTCAGAGGCCGGTCCACAAACAGTGCAAGGATGGAAATTCCAGGCCCACAGATGATAGGTGTGGGGATTCAGGCTCTGTCCTGGATGCCACTGAGACCACAGCCCCTCCTGCACCCAGTTTTGCAACTGAGGCAGCCTTAGAGGAGCTGAGGAGCTGCCAGAACAATAGCACTGCTCAGGAGAAACCAGTCACAATAGCTGCCCTTCTGCCTCTCCCCTGAGCCATCTCCTTACCCCAACACGGGAGCACTGCCATGTTAGTCTTCTTCCTGTAACTCATTGCCAGGGCTCACCAAGTTGCCTAAGGGAAAATGATGTAGTTATGAGTGTTCTGTGTCAGGGGTATTCAGCTTGGTGGATCATTGTGAGAAGCTTGACACATTACATGGCTTTTGCAAGTCCGTGGCCACCCCAGCCACAAAAAATACTCAGTTGTGGAGGGAATTTAAGAATCATGCTGGAGAAGTTTAAAGACAAAAACCACCTTGAAGTGGGGCTTGGGAATTGATCAGATGGTTCAGATATGGCCTGTGTATGTGCTCCTATCTGTGCAATATTTGCTGGAAGGCTGGTCCCCTCCAAACCCCAGTGCCTAGAGGTGTTTCTGGGACAACATTTCCTCATACCATCTTCTCCTTCCCTAAGAAGTAGTAGTTTTTTAAGAATGTGAGCTATCCTAAGGTTCAAAAGAGTGATCATTTCAGCTTGATACTGAGACCTTAGTTGACTTGGTTCCTACTTATCTTTCTTTGTTGTTGTTAGTTGCCGTGAAGTTGATTTTGACTTATGGCGACCCATGTTGCAGAGTAGAATTGCTCCATAGGGTTTTCAGGTCTGACTTTTCAGAAGGCCTGACTTCTGAGGTTCCTCAGGGTAGATTTGAACTGCCTACCTTTGGGCTAGTAGTTGAGCATTTAACTGTTTGTAACACCCAAGTCTTATCATTCTGTCTCCTGCCAATCCTCACCTTGCTGTAGAGAAGCACCGGTATACTTCTTAGGCAGGGCCATGTTCTGAAGGGCTTCCAGGTCTTTATACACAGCTTCTCTGCCTGAGGGTCTTTCTGCCTCGTGCCCCCTCTTGCATCAGAGCTGTATTAAAGGCAACTCTCAAGTCACTAACACATCACAAGAAATGTAAGGTGATAGTAAGATTGCATGAGGTGGCCATGAGTCAAAATTGGTTCCTTGGCAACTAACAACAACAACAGAGAGAGATAAGCAGGAACCAGGTCAACTAAGGCCTTTGACCAGAACTTCTTTTAGGAAGAGCACACTATGTGGTTGGAAGGAAGTCTTGATCTAGTTGCTATGAGCAGAGGTGAGAGCCCCCATCAATCATTCTTGCCCCCTACCCCAGCAGATAGTTGATAAGCTTTCTATGGAGGCTGAACCTACAGGACTTTGGTTTTCTTGAGTGGACTGGGTTTGGAGTCAGAGTTCAAATGCTTGGGTCTATAAGGGAGAGTTCCCTTTTCTTTCCCTCCTCTCACTCAGCCCTTGTCTGCCCCATACATAAATATTAAAAAGAGTATTAACTAGTGTCACCAATGCTTAACCTCACTGGAGTCCATATCCTTAATCTGAACTTGGGGTGGACTGGCCCAAGTCTAACCTAGACCCAATTGGCAAACCTCTACTCACCCCATAAACCCAATTCAACATGCCCTTCTTTAGGAGGTTTGGCCTAAAGTAAACACTAAGGAAATATTTCTTTTCATTCTTTCTCCAGCACTTATCACAGTGCTTGGCACATAGTAGTTTATCCAGAAATGCTTGTTGAATAAATGTCCAAGTCTTTGCATAGACTCAGCAGTTGACAACACTTAATTTCCCCAATTCAGGACTGAGTAAGCATGTGCTTACACATGCACAAAGAAGAATAATATATGCAATGATTTCAAACGTCTGACATCACAGTCATCTCTCTCATGTACTGAACTTCTTCCCCTTTCTAATATCTCTATTTCTGACCTGGCCCTAGCAGCCTCTCAGTCTTAGCTCATCCAGCCCACTTCCAGCCAGTCAGTTAGCAAGTCTGCTCACACTCAGTCTTGTTCCCTCCTCACCTATGACTGCCAGGGCCCAAATTCAGGTTCCAGTCTTCCCAATTCAGAACTCCTTTTAGTACATCCTGTCTCCCTGCAGCTTCACTCTGCCAGCCAGCCAGCCACTGAGCAATCAGATAAACAGTCTATAAGCACAGCTTTCTTTATGACCCAGCTCAACCTGCCAGCAGACCCACTCTTACCCCTCTGCCTGCCAAATAGGGCCCTCTGTGACATGGCCAGGAGCCCTGGTAGCATAGAGTTTAAAGCACTCAGCTGCTGACCGAAAGGTCAATAGTTTGAACCCACCAGCGACTCCATGGGAGAAAGATGTGGCAATCTGCTTCTGTAAAGATTTACAGCCTTGGAAACGCCATGGGGCAGTTCTACGCTGTTCTATAGGATCGCTATGAGTCAGAATCAACTTGACAGCAGTGGGTTTGGTTTTGGTTTGGTGATATGTGGCCTCATCTTGCCTCTCTAACCAACCAACCAGGTGCTATCGAGTCATGGTGACCCCATGTGTGTCAGAGTAGAATGTGCTCCATACAGCTTTCAATGCTGATGTTTTCAGGAGGAGATCACCACCTTTCTTCTGAGGTGTTTCTGGGTGGACTTGAACCTCCAATATTTTGATTAGCAGCTTTGCACATTAACCATTTGCACCACCCAGAGAATCCCTTGCCCATCAAGCCTCCCTGTCTTCTGACCTACAGCCCTCTTCACGGCCCCTGCACAGTCCCTGCTCATTCCCACATCTGAGCCTTCACCTCTGACATTTTTCCTCCTGCCATGTTCTCCCTCTCACCCGACCCACCACACTTTTGCATTCTCCACGGCCCAGCTCAACTCCCACTCACCCACCTATTATCTTCTCTGGCCCACACATTCCTTATGATTTTACTCTCTTATGCACCCCTATGGGCTTGATTATTCCACAGAGTTAAGATCTTTATGACCTCAGTCCAATTCATGTCTTTATGAGCAACTGCATTAATCTAAACAGGGCATTGATCTAAATAGGCTCCAGAGTCAGAATGGCTATGGTCTGGTTGAGTGTAGGCTCTGTGTGTAAAGTCCTCTTAGACTGTGTAGCCACAGTGCTGGAGCCTTTGTGGACACTCACACAATGGATCAGTCCAGGACTGACTCCCTCTAGAAAGGTCAGATCTGGAACTAGAGCTTCAGAAAAAGGGAGTTGTCCAGAGACTAAAGACCCTGAGCTAATCAGTGTAGGGGATTCCCTGGAACCACCCATCCAGGACTTCCCAATGGGAAAAGATTCATTAGTGGGAAGACTGTTTCTCACTGTTTTCCACTGATAAAAAATATATGACTGGCTGTCTTTTGTTTCTTAAAAAACAATTGCTTCTACACATAGCAGAAACAGAAACAGAAGCTGTAGCCTGAATTATCCCTCTTGTGATAAGTTCTGCTTCCCAGAAAATGGCAAGGTCCAGCAAACAGTATAGCTCATCTCAGTGTGACAGGGTCAGTTTCCATTTCTGTTGTAAAATGAGAAATACCAAGATTATGATGTGACAGGATCAGTTTCTATATCTGTTGTAGAATAAAAATTCCCAAGACTGTGATATGTAACCAGGCTTACCTTGAAGGCACCATTCAAGGTCTCCTTCTACTGCAGAACATGTAGGAGCAGCAATATTTGTTGGCACCTGCTATGTGTTAGGCACTTCACAACACTATGTGGTAGGCAATATTGTCCCCACTTTAGAGAGAAGATCATGTAGCTAGAAAGTAGTTGAGCTGGAACATCAACCCAGCTAATCCTTGAGGGCAAGAGCTCTAGAATCAGTAGACACCTGTCCTATGATCTCGTGGCAGGAAAGGCTGCCCGGGGAAGCTGTTCTGGAGAAAGTAAGATTCCTGCTGCTTCTCTGAAGATGAGAAAAGAGGAGGAATAGGCAACATTCAGGTGGAAGAAACAACATGAGCAAAGATTCAGTGGGGAGAAGCTTGGCCTTGAGGAAGAAAGTGAATGGGATGGGTTTCAGGTCCCTTTCTCCAATAACTACTCCTATAGTTTGTCAGAAACTTCTTGCACATTTCTTTTCATAAAGATTTCACTTTTTAAGAGCAATCCTTCCTTCAGTGTTGGTATCAAGTACCTAAGAATCAATTACACCTTAAATTAACTTCTCAGCTGCTCTTGTCTTCTGTGGCTGGGGTGAGCCTAAAAGGAGGGGATGCATGGAGGATACAGAGGTGACACTGACAAAAGCTCATGGGGGCCGGAATCAAAAAACCAAACCAGTTACCATCAAGTTGGTTCCAATTCATGGCGACTCCATGTGTTGCAAAGTAGAACTACTCCAATTTTGGAAGTAGATTGCCAGAACTTTCTTCCAAGGTGCCTTTGGGTGGACTTTTTGTTAGAAGTTGAGCTTGTTAGTCATTCACACTGCACAAGGACTCCTCATAAGGACCAGGCCTATGGATAAATAATTCTGATGCATTGAGGCCAAGCCTGAAGAGCAAAGGGAGGAGGAAGCATGCCTTAGCTTCCTCTCAGATGTTCTGTCCCTCACCTGGAGCTGTGGTGGGGGCCTTCAGCTTGAAGAAGAGACTTACTTCCTGTGAGGAGTCTAAAAGGTAGGGGCAGTGTTGAAACCAAACAGCACTGTGGAGTATCAGAACTGTCAGCACTTGGCATTTTCTGATTTCAAGAAACAGCTAAAAGGTTAAAATGAGCACAAGAGGCTTTAGAGGAGAGCACCAGGGCTGAGGGGTTGACACTGTATGGTCCAAGTGCTTCCTGTCTGCCACACTGCCTCTCTGGGCTGCAGGTCAGAGCCAGGTAAACATCCCTCCAGATCCCTTATCGTTGGAATGTGGCCTCAAGCTCAGAAATGCATCCCCCAGGGTTATGAATAGCTACAAAACCAACCCCCCAGAACCCATTGTTCTAAACGTTTCAGAGAAACCCAAACAAACGCCCAACAACAATTCAGGAGTGAGTAGGGACTGCGGAAAAGGCCTGGCCTTTGTCCTCTGGCATCCAGACGTTTACATTTTCCACATTAATGAACTAGGAAGTGCCAGTAATAGCAACAACAACCCCCTTCATGTTCTCATTTAATACTGACAAAATGTGCTCCTTAGGGTTTAGAAATAGGTGGCCAGGCCTTTCTTCCAAGACGGTCTGCCTCTAGGTGGATTCAAACTGCCAGCCTTTCTGTCAGCAGTCAAGCCAGTTAACTGATCCCATTTGCACCATCCGGATACTCCTTCCTGTTAGATAGTCATGCATTTTCCCCAGCTATACTAGACTTACTCCTCTCCACTGATTCCCTGACCCTTTGTGGCCTGAGAATGAGGTCTCCACATTCCCTCTCCAAAGCCTGTTCAGCCCTGACGTCAAGACCAGGGCCCTTAGAAGTGGTGGGAAGAAGGAGGTAGCACTGGATAAACCACTTGTAGATGATTAGCAATGACAGTACTTCCATGAACACTGTAAAGTTTCACAGGCTAATATCTTTAACAGAAAAAGAAAAATTGCTGAACCCATGATTTGTGATTTTGCATGCTCATCTATTTCCAAAGCTCATTGCTAGATAACTATGAGCTTGTTCTTTGATTATGGCCATTTACGAAGTGGAATTCTAACAGCATATTCAAGTCTCATAAGAGTTGCAGTTTGCACCATGTGTTACAACTCTTGCATCTGGCAGATGGCCTCACTGTAAAGCACTCAGAAGTCAGGAGAATGGAAACATAAACAGAAGCACAATTAATCAGTCCAATTGTTTTCCCTGCTGTGAACTTGACACATCTCTGGAATTTTGAGGGCAACATGCACCTGAAAGACCTGGTTTGTCATGCTTTGTGGCAATCAAAACAGTGTCAAGTGTCCAGCATGCTTTTGTTTCTGACATTGGCCTTCCTGCTCACTTTCCTTCACCCTGAAAACTCTGCCATAAGCCAAGCAGACATGCAGTGCCACAAAGCCTTTGGCTCTGCTTGCTCTTTGGGGTGGGGTTTGTTAAGTCCTGTGAGAAGCCTGACTTGCAGTCAACACCAATGAATGGTCCTGACTGGAGGCTGTCAGGAATCCAGGCTTAGCTAATTGTTATTGTTATGAGAAAATTACTTGTTTTTGTCCTTGCAGATCAGAAGAAGGACAGCAACTTAAAAAAGTAGCTGAACTGCAAGGGACACCTATTAGTTCCTTGTTGAGTTGTTAGCTGCTAGCTAGGCATTTGGCTGAACTTCCAGAAATAAAGGTTCAGGAGGCAGCAGCTCTTTTGGAACTTCTGATCTACCTTGTGCTAGTGTTTTTGGTAGCCTCTCTGAATCTTTAGTCTACAAAATGGCAACTCAAAACCTGCTAGTCTGAGGATTAAAATGAAAATTCAGGAACTTTGGGCTCTCCCCTGAAATAACAAGTTACAAAGCACACCTGCTGGAGAGCCCAAGACACCATGAGGTGGGGGTGGAGGAATCCTAAGGCTGAAGAGGAGAAGAATTTTCTGAGGGAAAGATGAGACTAGTGCTGCTCCCAGGGAGGGCTGGGAGATGAGGCTGGATCCTGGTATGTCGGGCCTCTCCCTCTGAGAACCCCAGGGGTGACAGCAGCTGAGGAGGAGCTCTTGGGGGCAAGGAAGTGTTGCTCACAGGGTTTTTCCTTCCCCATGTGTCTTGACTCCCAGACTGTGCCTCCCTCCCCCGACCTTGGGAGTAAGAGGCCTGATTACCCAGTCTCACATTACAGTGTCAGGGACTAGATGCCCAACTTGAGGAATTGGGGTTGGAGGGGGATATTAGTGATGCCATCTTTCTGTTTGGGGATTGAAGAATGGGGGGAATGAGGAAGGGTTGGCTGGGACACTGCCCTGGTGATAAAACTCTGGATATGAGAAAGCCCTCCTACCTCTCTCTTATAAGGACACTTGTGATTGCATTTGGGACTCATCTAAATAATACAGGATAATTTTCCCAGCTCAAGATTCTTAATTAAATCCACAATTATTTTATTTTTTTTTACAAATAAGGTAATATTTATAGGCTCCAGGGATTATGTCGTGGTATCTTCTTGTTTTTGTTATTGTTAGGGGCTGTCGAGTCAGCTGTGACTCATAGTGACCTTATGTACAACAGAAAGAAACACTGCCTGGTCCTACACCATCCTCACAATCCTTGCTATGGTATTATATCAGTGTTTCACTGCTATTCATAAGGTTTTCAGTGACCAATTTTTTCAGAACTGATGGCCTCATCCTTCTTCCCACTATGTCAGTCTGGAAGCTCCACTGAAACCTGTCCACCATGAGTGACCCTGCAGGTATTTGAAACACTGGTGGCATAGTCTTCAGCCTCACAGTAATATGAAAGCCAACACAGTATGACAAAGGGACAGATGAGTGATGGCCTGATATCTTAGGGGACCTAGATTCTGCCTACTATATGTATCCCCTACATTTTGATGGCCTTTAGCAGGTTCTGGCTGTGGGCACTGTGGAGTTTACATTGTGTTGGGTGAGAGGCAGGTACACAACATCTCTGCTCCTTTGGGGTTTCGTAGGGAGCAGTTCAAAGTATAAGGACCAGGGCTGCAGCCCCAGAACTGTGGCTATTTCTGCTTGACCACAGACTCTTGCATAGGCAACATCTCTCCCAGGACAGATGATAAGGTTCTGGGCTGGGAGTTTGTCCTGGGCCCTGCTGGAAAAGAGAGGAAGAATTTACTCCCATTTACTGAGGACTCTCTTAAGTTCCAAGGAACTCTGGTGATATAGCAATTAAGACATTTTGGCTGTCAACCAAAAGGTAAGTGGTTCAAACCTACCAGCTGCTCCACAGAAGAAAGATAAGGCACTCTGCTTCTGTAAAGATTCACAACCTTGGAAACCCAATAGGGGTTGCTATGAGTTAGAATTGACTTGATGACAGTGAGTTTGCTTTGGTTTTGTTTTTCCTATGTTCCAAGCACTTTTCTTCATTATTTCATTTAATCTTCATAATAATTCTGACTATTTTACAGATGATGCTGAGGCTTGAAGACTTTTTACCAAGATCTCACAGTTACTAAGTGATGGAGCCAAAAGAAGAATTCAGGTTGATTGGAAGACAAAGTCCTTGATTTTTCACTACCTCATGCCTTTTCTCCTTGTAATAAACTTACCCACTACCATCGAGTCATATCCGACTCATAACGACCCCTCTGAAGCAGTATCACTATGGAAGTAGATTGCCCAACCTTCCTTCTGAGGAGTGGCTGGTGGATTTGAACCGCCAGCCTTCTGGTTAGCAGTCAAATGCCTTAGGCACTATGCCACCAGAGCTCCTTGTAATAAACTTAGAGTTCTAAATCACAGATACAAGGTGGAGTAGGTGTGGGGAGATAATTTCAAAGTCTTAGGGCTACATTAAGACCTGAGTCAGGAGACTTTGTAGTTCTGGTTCATGGATGGTGGGAGTGGGGATGGGATGGTGGAGGTGGGGAGGTAGGGAGAGAGATTCTGGTAGGAACAGAAGTGCCCCAATCTTGAAATATTGCTGTTCTGAGCTGCAAGGAAGCAGCCAGGAAGATGTACCTCTTATGATTGTCATATGGAGCCCTGTGAGTGGGCAAAGAACCTGACCAGGCTCATGCTAAGAGTTGGCAGCAGGGCTGGGTCAGAGCCCAGAACCTCCCAGGTGCCTCCCTCTACTGGCCTTCTTGGTCCTTACCCCAAGCTGGCTGCAAGACACATTCAGCACCTGACAGAAGAGAGGAAAGAGCACAGGTCTGTCTCCCAAGTCCTGCCTTTTATTAACTCTGTGACTTTAGAAAATAACTTCTCTAAAAGGAACTTGTGAGCTTAGTAATATCCTGGTCTCCCAGGAGTGGCACCAGGAGGTGGCGGGCTCTATTTCAAGCTCATGAATTGACACCTCATGTTGGAGTCGGGTTCAGGTTCTGGCTTTGCGTGGGGACTCAGGGACATCCCAGTGTTCATTGGCCCAGGACCCTGAGGCTTGCTCTGGAGTGGCTCCTTCCTGGAGTTCTGCTGAACATCTGGCCTGGCGCAGGATTGCAAAAGTGCCATGGGTCAGGATGAGGGTCCTACTTGATTTGGGAAGGAAGGAAGCAAAATGAGAAGGTCTCTACTTTCTTTTTAATTTTTATTTTTTTGGTAAAAATTTATACAACAAAACATAACACTAGTTCAACAGTTTTCACATGTACAGTTCATTGACAGTGGTTACATACTTCACCTTGTGTCACCATTCTCTGCCCATATTGTTTCATCATCATTAACTTAGACTCTGCCCCTTAAAGTTCTCATCTTGCTTTAGAGTTACTATGGTCATTTTGGAGGAGGTCTGGTGGTACAATGGTTAAAGTAGTTAGTTACTAACCAAAGGGTCAGTGGTTTGAATCCACCAGCCTCTCTGTAGGAGAAAGATGAGGCCATCTGCTTTAGTAGAGATTTATAGCCGTGGAAACCTGACGGGGCAGTTTTATTTTGTCCTATAGGGTCACTATGAGTCGGAATTGACTTGATGGCAGTGGATTTTAGTGGGTTCTCATATTTTTAAAAGTATTCAATGCTCAAGGCAGATAATCTTTATTTATTGAGGTAAATTGTTTCATTTGAAGATGGCTTCATGGGAGTAATGGTTCAAGATTTAAAAGTTGTTTCCAGGCAATAGATTTAGAAATTCTTCCAGTCTCACATGTGTCCAGTAAATTCTGCTTCTTCTCTCTCTCACTCTTTTTATTTTCCTCATAATATTTTTATTGGGTTAAGATATATATAACATACAATTTGTCATTTTAACCATTTTAAGTATATAATCCAGTGGCATTAATGACAGTCACAATATTGTGCAAACTTCACCACTCTATTTCCAAAGTTGAGGTCTCTGCTGTCTTTTCCTCTCAGGAGGAGGAGGTCCTTCGGTTTGCTGGACTGTGTTTTTCCAATCAGTGGCGCCAGTCCCTGTTTGGCAAATGACCCTTGGAAGGAACCAGAGCAATAAAGTTGGAATAGCTCAGGCCACAGGAAAAGGACACAAAGGCAGACAATGTGGGGAGTTTTCAGCAGGAAGGCATAGGAACTGGGGGTTTGGGGCTACTGGGCAGGCCTCAGACTCTAGGCGTCTGGGAGTGCCAGGGTGACCTGGGCTCGGGCAGTGCCACAGGGAAAGAAAGCCCCTGGGGATCCTGGCCCAGAGCCTGCACCCACAGTGACTTCCTGCCCCATGGCCTGGACCTGGGTGGGAAATACTCAGAGGGAGGTGAAGAAGGACAAGGCCTGGGAAAAGGAGCTACAGCCTGAGAAGCCTTTATTTCTGCCTTTTTCTTTTTTCAGGAGCCAAGATTCTTGTCTATTCTGGCCCAAGTCAATTGAGTGAACATCGGGCTTCTGCTGCTTGCAAGGCCTGGGCTATATTCAGGTGGAGGAAGGGGTAGAACAACATGGACTCCCTGCACCTAGAAGTTGGGCCCTCCCCAGTGTCCTCACCACTCCCATCTTAGCTCCCATGTCCTCACCTTGAATTCTTCAATCTTTTCAAGCCCTCCCTTAGTTCCCCAGTGATTTAGTGTAAAATCCAAACTCCCAGCTTGCATTCAGGATCTTCAGTGCACTAACCTTCACTCTCCCAAGCTCCTCTCACTCCAGTGGGCGACTCCGTGTCAAACCTCTAGGCCTTTGCCCATTTTGCTCCCCTTCCTTTATTTATTTTTATTTTTTATTGTGATCTGGGTGAAAGTTTACAGAGAAAATTCATTTTCCATACAACAGTTCATACATATTTTGTTTCCTGACATTGACTACAATTCCCCCATAACAGAACAGCTCTCTTCCCACTTCCTCCCTGTAGATACCTCTTCTCTGTGTACTTTTCTATGCATTCCTGGCCCCTGAGTTATCTCCCTATGCAAATATTGCCCTTCTGTTCTTCCACGATTGATTATTCTAAGAAGTATATCAACCTGATGTTAATGTTCACCCTATATGCCTGCCTATTGTTTGGCTGGAAGCCATGGGAATGAGTTCAATTACAGCCCTGAATGGTCACTAGGGGCCATAGTCTCGAAGTCTCACCAGGTTCTATCAGACCTGTAAACGTGGTCATTTTTATGATTTTGAGTTTTGTTCCACATTGTTCTCCCACAACGTTCTCCCATACTGATCCCTTTCTGAGTGGTTGATGGTGGTGGCTGGGCACCATGTAGTTCTTCTGGTCTCATGGTCATATGAGGTTCACATGGTCCACTAGTCCCTTGGACTAATTGTTTCCATGTATTTTTGTTTTCTTCATTCTTTGCTCCAGACAAGGAGAGACCCATTGTTGCATCTAGATGACCACTTGCAAGCTTTTAAAACTCCAGTCACTACTCACCAAAGTAGGATGTAGAACAATGTTTTCTTTTGTAGTATGTTATGCCAATTGAGTTTGATATCTCCATGACCTTGGTCCCCTTTTTGAGCCATGACTTCTTCTCTTCTTCCCTTAGAAGAGTCTTAATAACTCTTGCCTCCTCTAAGAAGCCCTCCCAGCTCTCTCAGATTGGGTAGCACCCTACACACTCTCCATGACAATTTTGGAAACACTGTAAGGTGATTTGACATTTGCCTGTTTCTCACTATCCTGAGCTCCTCGAGGTTGTGGTGAAGCCTCCTTTGCGTCTTTACACCCTCAGAACCATGTACAGCCATGCTGAGAGCAGATGCCCAAGGAGTGTTGGCTGGATGAGTAAACAGAAGAGCTCAGGTTCACAACCTAGGGGTGATCTTTGAAGGTGGTGGAATCTAAAAGAGGTAAGTGGTTCACCTGCTCCAAGATTCAATAAAGTCGGAAAAACACATACTCCAAGAGCCATGATTTAATGCTTTCAATCGGAAGCAAGCCCAGATTCTGGTGTTCTAGTTTGAAAAGGAAGACGGAAACATTTGTTTCAAATACTGCTTTGTGAAGCAGGTGCTGTGGGTAAGAGGAGTGAACTCTGAGGTTATTAAGAGCTCTGGAAGAATTTATAGACCAGGAAGCAGGGTTGTAGAACTGAGTGGGGTCCAAGGCCAATCTCTCTCTCAAACAGCCAACTTTTGGCTTGCCATACCTTGGCTAAAGCCAAAAAGCTCTGGGAGATGGGAAGAGGGAGACAGAGCAGAGCTGCTGCTTTTAAAGGCCAGGTTGAGGTGTTGATCCTGGAGACTGTAAAGGAGACTGTCAACTTTTCTGACAGGTGAAAGGGGTTTAAATGGGACAGATGGGGAGTAGGGGAAGATTTAGGGAATGTGTGGTTGTCTAGGCTATCTTAGATTCTAAAGCTTACCTCACAATTTGTCCTGTGGCTTGAGGTTCCTAGTGCCCATCTCCAAGGGCACCAGCAGAATTGGGCCAGTGGAAGATGTTCCGGGGTCATGGAGTCAGGAGGGTCATCAGGAGCCCATGGGGCTGGTGGCTAGTAGTAATTTGGTCAGTGGGGCTGTCAGTACACTTAGGGACAGAGATGCCAAGTAAAATACTGGACTAAACCAAGCCAAACTCACTGCCGTCAAGTTGGTTCCAACTCATAGAGACCACTCCTTTGGTTTCTGAATTGGTATCTCTACAGAAGTAGATCTCCAAGTCTTTCTTCCGAGGAGTGGCTGGTGGGTTTGAACCACCAGCCTTCTGGTTAGCAGTCAAGTGCCTTAGGCACTATGCTGCCAGAGCCTCTTAATACAGGACTACCAAGTTAAATTTGAAATTCAGATAAATTAATAATTTTTTATTTTAGTGTAGGTATGTTCCAACTATTGCATGGAACATACTTAATACTAAAAAAATTATTTGTTGTTTATGTGAAATTCAAATTTAGCTGTGTGTTCTGTAATTTTTCTCATTAAATCTGGGAACCCAAATTAGATGTCAGTATGATCTGAGTTAGTGTGGCCTGCAGACCCAATTACAGTAAACCGTTTCTAAAACAAACAAAACTGCCGACAACTTGTGCAGAAAAACAAAAAGTGTAACTTCCTGAGAACACAGCATTGTCTAAAGGTGGAAGTCTGTGATTTTGAAGGAAAAAACAAAGTTCTCTTCTAAGGAAGAGTGAGTCATGGGCAAGCTGAAAATATTTCTCTCGGGGGTAGGTGGGACATGAGTCCCCTTTGTCTATTTCTTGCTCTCTCTCTCTCTCTCTCACACACACACACACATGCCCATTCATTCAGGCTCCATTGGGCCAGGCCTGGGCTGGGCTGTGGGGCAAATCTCTTCGGGCCATGCCTTTAGGAATCCAGCCTCTTGGGGTACCAAGACAGGACTGAGTCTGATTGATGTAGAGAAGGATGTGGTACTTCTTCAGAGAGGTCACAACCCTCAACTCTGATATTCAGAGCTGGGAGAGCCCTAGCAAGCCTATCTGTCTTCCCATCTGATGGAGACTATTTGACAGAAAGACTGTGTATTAAGACTCTTCATCCAGTCCTCAGCACAGGGCCTCCCTTCACCATAGTGGCTTTCTAGTGAGTGTGGAATGAGATGTCAATTGCCCAGCCTCTTTCAAAGGAGCTGCCACCACAGAATATGTAGAGATAAATGCTAACCATGTACAAGGCAGTGGGCCATGCTAGGCCTGGGAGCCTAATTCGATTCTCTGGTTCTCCTTTGCCCCCTTATCTAGTCTGCACACAGTAGCAGAATGGCCCTGTTAAACCCTATAATTCTGATCACGTCACTTCTCTGCTTAAAACCCAGAAATGGGTCTTATCTCACCAGAGTAAAGGCTGAGCTCTTATACTGGCTACAGGGCCCTATGTACTCTGCCTCCTCAACAATCTGCTTAACCTTATCTCCTCTGGCCCTTTTGCTTGATTATTCTGCTTTTCTGGCTGTTTGCTGTACAGCGGGGCTTTTGTACCTACTATTCCTTTTTACTGGAATGCTCATCCCCCAGATATTTTACAAGGCTCACTCAAACATCTCCTTTCTTGATCACTGTATTTAAAATTGCAAACCCTTCCTGACATAAACTCAGCACTACCTCTATTTTTCTCCATCACATCACTCATCACTGTCTAACAAGCTCTGTGACTTACTGGGTTTATTGATTGGCTCTCCACTATTGTGCAAACCCCTTAAAGGCAGGGATTTATACCTGTTTTGTTCTATGCCCCCAGTTCCTAGAAAAGTGCTGGCACCTAGCTGGTGCTGAATACACATTTGTTGAACAGTGTGAATGGATGAGAGGGGCCTTGAGGCACTGAGCATGCCCAGCCCTGGAAGTGCAGGTGAAGTGGTCCCTACTAGGGCTGATGATGTTCAAATGAAGGGCAGGAGATCTTCTTATATTGTCTTGACCGAAGTGAGAGAGGAGGGCCTAGTTAATGTCTTTGGGGCAGAATTCAAGCCCCTTTTGTGGGGAGGTGATTACCTGAGTACATGTCAGTCTGAAGATCTAGCAGGAAGCTAGATCTGGAATGGAGGGGCCATAGTAGGTCCTGAGGAGGGAATCCCAGCTGCTCCCAGGGACAGGGATAAGAAGGCAGGGTCACAGGTCAGGGATCGACCTTTCTAGCTTGGGGTCAGGCATCCTGGCAAATTGAGCACAAAACCAATCTCTCTTCTGTCTGCAGGGGCCTCCAATACTGTCTGGCCCCACAACATTCCAGGCATTCTTTGGGGTCATTATGACCAAGGTCTGTGTCTGGGGGGGGGGAGGGTAGTATGGCTTTATGTCAGTGAGGAAGCAACTGACTGATTGCAGACCCCTTTGTTTGCCTGCCAGCACCTCATGCCTTCTGCAGGCCCACTGTCTGGATAGACTGACCAGCTGGGTGAGGGCAAGTAAGGGTGGAGACAGAGGGTTTGGGGGCTGGTGCCCTCTGACCACCCTATAAGCACAGAGCCCTTTGACCCTGGCCTTCCCCACTGCCCTGCTGCCTGGCCTCAAGCAGTCTAGTAGGAACTAGGGGTTTAAGACAAGGCCAAGATGCCCAAGTTCTACCACTCATTCTACAAACACCACCTTAAATAAGATATGATTTACCCTGTGGAAAGAACTTGAACCCAGGGGTCACCCATACTCGATCCAAATCCCAGTGTTACCACATGTTACAGGAAAGACAGAAAATAATCAATTGATGTCTTTCAATTATGGTGTTGGTGAAGAGTATTGAATATACCATGGGCTGAAGAACAAATGAATCAATCTTAGAAGATATAAACTGGAATGCTCCCTAGAAGCAAGGATGGAGAAACTTCAGCTTGCTTATTTTAGACATGTATGGTGCAGTAAATTACTTAATATGGCCCTTCAAGCCACAGTCTTTGTAATTCCAACCAAATAAGTGTGTAGGACTATCCAAATGTGAGGTGCTTGTGGCCTACCTAGAGGATTAGATAGCTTGTTAATAATGTATATAAAGTACATGGCACACTTGTGGGGATGGAACCAGGCAAATAAGGTGTGTGGAATAATGCTGTGGGGATTGGTCAGTTTTGCATCCTGTTAGACTCTGGTGGTGTACTGCCTAAGGCGCTTGACTGCTAACCAGAAGGCTGGCGGTTCAAACCCACCAGCCACTCCTTGGAAGGAAGATGGAGCAATCTACTTCCATAGAGATAGTGCCTCAGAAACCCAAGGAGGGGTTGCTATGAGTTGGGTCCAACTCGACGGCACATAACAACAAGACATAAAATGAACCATCCCAGAGGTGGGAAAGGGGGACCTTAATATCACAAAGAAGAGACAAGAGCAGAGTGTCCTTTGGACCCAGGGTTCCTGTGCTGGCAACCTCCTAAGATCCAGGAGACAATGAGATGTAACACTAGAGAGACGGTGAGACATGGTAAGAAGCATGGCAGAGAAGCAGCAGCAGAGGCAGCAGAACCAAGAAACGGGCAAGAAAAGGCATGGTGGGCTTCCTGGCCCCAGGAGAGAGAAAGCAGAGTGCCTTCGGGCAGGGATCTTGCTGGTGTGGTGGGGTGTCTCTAGGCACTTACTGGAAGAGCTAAAAGTGTTACAAACTTGCCCAAACAGGCCAGAGACCAAGAGGCTACAAGGCCAAGAGGCTATGGGCCAGAGAGAGGCATCCCTGCAGGCACTGCTGAGCAGAGGCTATCCTGATCAAAGAACTGCTCCTTAGTTGTTTCTGATCCTGAATTGTAACCTGCTACTTGCCTAATAAGCCCCATTATCATTTGTATTGTTTATGAGTTCCATGTAGCCATTGCAAGGAGTTATCAAACTCAGCATAAAAGAAGAGAGTGCCATAGGAGGGACATGTCAGAACTGGTAAACGTGTCAGCAATGGTAACAAGGTTGGAGTGTGGAGGCATGTCTGACCCCCACTTCATAGGAATCAGCTTTGGGCTGTTGATCTTGACCCTCCTTCCCCCTTGTAAAGTTAGAGGAGGTCAGATGCCTGCACCACATCATGTTTACAACAGCTCATCAGGAAAGTGTATATATATGTTCACAGTTTTTGTTTTTTGGCAATATTGTATATATATATATATATATATATATATATATGTAAACTCACTGCCATTGAGTCAGTTCTGACTCATAGCGACCCCTCTTTGGTTTCCAAGGTGGTATCTACAAAAGTAGATTGCCAAGTCTTCCTTTTCGAGAAGTGGCTGGTAGGTTTGAACCACCAGCCTTCTGGTTAGCAGTCAAATGCCTTAGGCACTATACCACCAGAGCTCCTAGAAAAAGGTATCATGTGTGGTAAAGTAGAGGGTCAGTGAAAACAGAAAACTTCAGTGATATGGGTTGAGACAGTAGCTACAACAATGGTTCAAACATACCACCAACAACCTTGAAGACTGTACAACACCAGGCAACATTTCATTCTGATATACATAAGATTGCTATGTGTTGACTCAGTGGCAACTAATAACCACTTGTTAAGAATATGGACTTCTCCAAATTATGTCAACTCTCCAAGTCTTTGTTTTCTCATCTGTAAAATGGGGCTAGTAGACTCTGAAACTTGCTCTTGAATGGAGAGTAGCTAAAGGCAATGGAAGAAATGATGCGATAAAGAGCTGAACAGGTGTCAAAGAGCAGCTCAAGAAGACAAGTAAACTTGAGCTCAAGAAGCTCAAGTATTATAATGAAATGTGTAAAGACTTGAAGATAGAAAACCAAAAAGGAAGAACACATTCAACATTTCTCAAGCTAAAAGAACTGAAGAAAAAAATTAAACCTTGAGTTGCTATATTGAATAATTCTATGGGCAAAATATTGAATAATGCAGGAAGCATCAAAAGAAGATGGAAGGAATATGCAGTCGCTCTACCCACTCTACCCAAATAGTTGAATATTGGTGGATGTTCAACTATTTCAGGAGGTAACATATGATTAAGAACCAATGGTATTGAAAGAAGAAGTCCAAGCTGCACTGAAGGAATTGGCAGAAAATAAGGCTCCAGGAATTTATGGAATGCCCATTGAGATGTTTCAAAAAAATGGATTCCATGCTGAAGGCACTTATTCATCTATGCCAAGAAATTTGGAAGAGAGCTACCTGGCCAACTAACTGGAAGAGATATATATTTGTGCCCATTCCAAAGAAAGGTGATCCAATAGAATGTGGAAATTATTAAACAATATCATTGATATCACACACAAGTAAAATTTTGCTGAAGATAATTAAAAAATGTTTGCAGCAGTATATTGACAGGAATACTCACAAATTCAAGCCAGATTCAAAAGAGAACGTGGAACAAAGGATATGATTGTTAATGTCAGATGTATCTTGGCTGAAAGCAAAGAATACCAGAAATATGTTTACTTGTGTTGTATTGACTATGCAAAGGCATTTGACTGTGCAGATCATAAAAAATTATGGGTAACATTGCAAAGAATGAGAATTCCAGAACACATAATTGTTCTCATGAAGAACCTGTACATAGATCACGAGGAAGTCGTTTGAACAGAACAAGAACAGGGGGACAGTGTATGGTTTAAAATCAGGAAAGGTGTGTGTCAGGATTGTATCCTTTCACTATACTTATTCAATCTGTATGCTGAGCAAATACTACAAGAAGTAGGACTATATGAGGATGAACACAGCATAAAAATTGGAAGATGAGTTATTAACAACCTGTATATGCAAATGACTCAACCTTGCTTGTTGAAAATGAAGATGACTTGAAGTACTTACTGATGAAGATCAAAGACTACAGTGTTCAGTACAGATTACAGCTCAACATAAAGCAATCACAGTCCTCACAACTGGGCCAATAAGCAACCTCACGCTAAATGGAGAAAAGATTGAAATTATCAAGGATTTAATTTTACTTGGATGCACAATCAATACCCATGGAAACAGTAGTTAAGAAATCATACATCATATTGCACTGGGCAAATCTGCTGCAGAAGACCTCTTTAAAGTGTTAACAAGCAAAGATGTCATTTTGAAGACTAAGGTGCACCTAACCTAAGCCATAATATTTTCCATCAAATCATAGGCATGTGAAAGCTAGACAATGAATAAGATTCGAGAAGAGTTGATGCCTTTGAATTATGGCATTGACAAAGAATACTGAAAATACCATGGACTGCAAGAAGAATGAACAAAACTGTTCTGGATGAAGTGCAGCCAAAATCCTGCTTGAAAGCAAGATGGCCAGACTTTGTCTCACCTACTTCCGTCATGTTGTCACAAGGGACCATTCCCTGGAGAAAGATAACATCCTTGGTAAAATAGAGGGGCAGTGAAAAAGGGCAAGACCCTCAACAAAATGGATTGACAAAGTGGCTGCAATGATGGGCTCAAGTATATCGAGGATTGTGATGATAGCAAAGGACCAGGCAGTGTTTCATTCTGTTCTGTATAGGGTCACTATGAATTGGAGTCGGTTCTATGGTACCTAACAACAACAACAGTAATTATTCCCCTGGCATTGTTCTTAAGAGGGTCAAACAAATATATATCCTGGTGTCCAGGGTGATTTCTGACACATGTAGGCACCCAATCAATGTGAACTTCAAGGTCTTAGGAAATTCTGAGAATGAAACAGAGCAGGAACAACTCAATCCCTGCCCTTGAGAGCTCACAGTGTAAAGGAACAGTGAGGAGACCTGAGTATGGTCAGGGTAGCTACAGAGGGTTCCTGTCCAAGGAGTGCAGCAACTTCCAGCCTGAGGGCTCAGTGTTCTTAGTTGCAGCATGAGCTGTTGACTTACTAGCTGAGTGACCTTGGGCAAGTTCTTTAAGCTGGTTCTTTAGTAGTAAAGTGGGATCATCATTACCACCATGCAAAGTGGCAGTGTATATGCAAAGTAGCTGGCACAGTAAATGATGGCTGTCATTCTTTTTTCTGTGGAAACTTTGGTCTTGTCAGTTCAAACCCTTGCTCTACATCCAACTCACTATGCGACCTCCAGTAGGTCTCTGCCCTCCCTGGGCTGTCCTTTCTCCATCTGTATCCTGGGAGGAGTGACAAAGCCCTTCTTTCCTGATTGATCTCAGAGGATCTTGCTCCATGCAGGTGAGTAGGCTCAGAGATTTCATGCTCATCTTCCTGTCTGGATGACTGTGGCTGTTATTAGATGCACTCCAGCTGCAGGGCATGCTGGGAGTGACCCATGGGGCATGGCTGGCTGGCCTGCCTGGGAGGGATTAGTGCCCACTGCTGCCCATCCTGGTGTGTCCCAGGCTGCAGATGCCTGCTGGGGTCAAGCCCCAAAGAGGTACTTCTGTGCACTGGGTCAGAGTGTAATTTGTGGAAAGGAGGTCCACTCAGTGAAGACCAATCATGTGGGGAGGGGGTTGTTAGGGGCCAGGGGATGGTGTGCAAAGTGATTCCTTGTCTACGTGGCAAGTGGACAGAAATGGAAGAAACTGAAGCCTTGGAAATATCTGGTTAGTTGAATGGAGAATCTAGTCATTGCAGTGCTGAGAGCCGGTTGCAATCATGCTCCCAAAGCACCAAGAGATGCAGCTTTTAACAATGGTTGGCTGGGGTAAGTGTTTGATATTTGCAAACCACTAATACTCAGAATTCTGAGCTGGGTGTGGCCTTGCCCTCTTTTGATCCCTACACATATCCCATCAGCGTTGAGCCAGGAGCTAGTCCTGCCTAGGTCCTCATGGTCTTATATGTCTCTTTGTTTACTAACTAAGCTAGGTAGGAGACACCTGCCCTGTGTGGCCTGAAGGCTGGGCACTGAAGTTCTTTATTTTCCCACAAAGAATGTTGGGCCTGCTGCTGGGAAGAAGCAGGAGTCACCAGCTATCTGGAGCTCCAGCTGTGAAGTGAGCTCAAAGCAAAATAAGGCCACAGTCAGGCTGGGCCTGCTGCTGATATCTCTCTCCTCTTTCTGAGCCCCTGAAGAGCAGGATGGAGTGTTAATGTAATGACATGAGGTTCCACAGGAAATGGCACAAGGTTTGGTGGATGGTAGCAAGTCTGGACATGGTAGGACATGTTTTGGAAGAGAAGTATCATGGAACTTGATCAACCATTTTTTGGAATTATAGAGGAACTCTGTCTTCTAGATCAGAGCTTCTCAAACTTAACTGTGCATCAGAATTACTTGGAAAGCTTTTTAAGACATAAATTCCTAGCCTGACTGCCAGAGATTCTAATTCAGTAGGTCTGGGTTGGGGCCAGAAACTCTACATCTTCACTACTTAAAGTGAAAGGCTCAGATCAGCAGCATTAGTATCTCATGGGAGCTTTAAGAAATGAAGAATCACAGGCCCCACTTCAGACTAGCTGAAGTAGAATCTGCATTTTAACAAGAACCCAGGTGATTCCTAAGTTCATTAAAGTTTACTGGGCAATCGGGCAGTACTGTCCAATAGAATGTTCTAGGGTGATGGGAATGCCCTATATTTGCATTGGTCATTCCAGCAACCGCTAGCTACATGTGACTATTGAGGATTTGAAATGTGGCTAGTGTGGCAAGGAACTGAATTTTAAATTTTATCTCATTTTAATCAATTTAAATAGCTACATATGGCTAGTGGCTTCCATTTGTTCATAATAGGCCTAGAGCACCCCAGCTCAAAGGACCTGTTGTTGTTATTAGCAGCTATTGAGTCAGCTTCCAAATCATGGTGACCCAATTTACAATAGAACAAAATGCTGCAGATCAGACCCATTGGGATCGATTGCATTTTCACTGGCTAATTTTCAGGAGCAGATCACTGGGCTTTTTTCCCTACTCTGTCTTAGTCTGGAAGCTCTATTGAAACCTGTTTAGCATCATAGCAACACATAAACCATCACTGATAGATGGGTGGTGGCTGAGCATGAAATACATTGGCCAGAAGTCAAGCTTGGATTTCGCACCTGGAAAGTCAGATTTCTACCACTGAACCACCATTGCTTCCAAAGGGCCAGAAGAGGTCTTCTTCTCTTGATGGAGGAACAGTTCAGAGAGGGGTCAGAAACTACCTGAGGTCATTCAGTGAATCAATGACAGGACTGGAATTAGAACAAGATCCCTGGGCTCTGAGGGATGCAAATCAAAACAACAATGAGATATCATCTCACCCTAGCACTAATTGTTGTTGTTGTTGTTATGTGCCGTGGAGTCAGCTAGACTCATAGCGACCCCTCCTTGGGTTTCCGAGGCAGTATCACTATGGAAGTAGGATTGCCCAACCTTCCTTCTGAGGAGTGGCTGGTGGGTTTGAACTGCCAGCCGTCTGGTTAGCAGGCAAGTGTCTTGGCCACTATGCTACCAGAGCTCCCAGCAATAATAGTAAAGTTAAAAAACAAAACAAAACAAAAACAGAAAACAAGAAATGCAGTGAGGGTGTGATGAGACTAGAACTCTCATACTCTGCTGGTAGGACTGTAAAATAGTGCAACCACTGTGGAAAAACCTATGGCACTTCCTTAAAAAGCTGGAACTAGAAATACCATATGCTTTGGCAATCTTACTATTAGGTATATATCCTAGAGAAATATGAGCTGTGATATCAACAGATATATGCACACCCATGTTCATCACAACACTGTTCACAATGGCAAAAAAAAGGAAATAAACAAAATGCCCATCAACAGAGGAATGGATCAATAAACTACAGTACATACACATATTGAAATACTACAGAATTTTAAAGAACAATAATGAATCTGTGAAACATCTCTTAGCATAGATGAACTTAAAGGCCATTATGCTGAATGAAATTAGTCAATCACGAAAAGACAAATATTGCATGAGACCACTATTTTAAAAAATCAAGAAAAGAGTTTTACAAAAAGCAAAATATTATTTGATGGTTACCAGGGGTGAGTGGGAAAGGGAAGGTAAACCACTAACTAGAGGGTAGACAAAAAATAACTTGTGTGAAAGGAAAGGTGGGGAGAAAAAAAAGAATAAGAAAATAAATAAAAAACAAACAAAAAAATATTTGCAAGGTAGAATTGTGAGTACAGATTATGCAACTTCTCCGAGCTTCTTTAATACAGGGATAATAATCTATAGCTCATGCTGTTGATATGTAGATATTAAATGATGTAATAATTAGGAGAGCATTTAATAAAGTATAAAACAATATAGCGGTGGGGTGGAGTGGTCTGAGAGTGTCCAATAAACCAACCAGCAAAACAGAGAATAAGTCAGTGCTGGGGAAGGCATACATTAGTTTAGTTTGACTTAGAGGGTCTGTGAGCAGCGAGCAAGTGGTTCTCTCTCAGCATAATGAGGCCAGAGGATTGATTCATGTTAAATAGCTCAAAACTATGTTCATAGGAAAAATACAAATTTCTAATGTAGATAGGCAGAAGAGGAGAATATTTCAGAAGGAAACTGATGATCACAGAGGAAATTTGTTTGACTGCAAAAAGCCAGAGGAGAACCAGGCACATCCCATAACCAGGGTTGTCCACTTTTTTAGGGAAGTCAGAAGACCCTAGAACAGAGCCCATCCTGCCCCTCCGCAATGTGGCAGTAGTTGGGCAGAGAGAAAAACCATTCAACTCTTTGACTGTTTGGCTGAGAAATTTACCAGACCCAAAACGGATGTTAGAACTTGATCACTATTAACATAGGAAGTTGTTGTACCTGGTGTGAAATTGTGGGGGAAGAGAATTAAAAAGAGGTTGAAGATTTTATGGAAGGGAGAAAGAGTAATGAGGAGGAGGAGGATGAAGAGCTGCACAGGACCTTCTGTAGGTACTAGGAGCATCTCTGAGGGAGTCCCCAAATAGCCTACACTATTCTTCATAGCTTTCCAATAATCCAGTAATAAGCCACTTAAATCTTCACCAAAGTCTGATGAACATGCACTTCAGTGAAAGGGGGATGATCAAATACCTGGAGTAAGGAGTCCATAATATGTTCAAAGCTCAAGCTAGTAAGAGTTTAAGATTTGGACCCAAGTAGGGTCTGGCACCATAGTGCCTAAGGCATTTGAGTGCTAACCAGAAGTCTGGTGGTTCAAACCCACCAGCCACTCCTCGGAAGGAAGGTTGGGCAATCTATTTCCGTAGTGACACTGCCTCGGAAACCCAAGGAGGGGTCGCTATGAGTTGGTTCCGACACCACGGCAGTGGTTTGCATTGGGTTTTGCATTTGTTGTTGTTGTTATGTGCCAACCTTCCTTCCGAGGAGTGGTTAATGGGTGTGAACCGCCAGCTTTCTGGTTAGCAGTCAAGTGCCTCAGGCACTTAGGGTCCTTCAAACCCATAGCACTCTTTCTCTAGTCACCATACTATTTCCCGTGAGCCATGTTGTTTTGTTGTTGTTGTTAAGTGCTGTTGAGTCAGTTCCTATTCAGTGTGACCTTATGTACAACAGAATGAAACGCTGTCCGGTCCTGTGCCATCCTTACAATAGTTGCTGTGCTTGAGCGCATTTTTGCAGTCACTATGTCAGTCCATCTCATTGAGGGTCTTTCTCTTTTTCACTGACCCTCTACTTTACCAATCATGATGTCCTTCTCTAGGAACTGATCCCTCCTGATAAGACATTCAAAGTAGGTGAGATGAAGTCTTGCCATCCTCACTTCTAAGGAGCATTCTGGCAGTACTTCTTCCAAGACAGATTTGTTCTTTCTTCTGGCAGTCCATGATATATTTAATATTTTTTGCCAACATAATTCAAAGGCATCAATTCCTCTTTAGTCTTCCTTATGCATTGTGCAACTTTTGCATGCATACAAGGCAATTGAAAAATATCTTGGCTTAAGCCAGGTACACTTTAGTCCTCAAAATGACATGTTTGCTTTTTAACACTTTAAAGAGGTCTTTTTGCAGCAGATTTGCCTGATGAAATATGTCATTTGATTTCTTGATGGCTGCTTCCATGAGTGTTGATTGAGGATCTAAGTAAAGTGAAATCCTTAACAACTTCAATCTTTTCTCCATTTATCATGATGTTGCTTATTTATTGGTCCAGTTGTGAGGATTTTTCTTTATGTGGAGGTGTAATACATACAGAAGGCTGTAGTATTTGATCTTCTTCATCAAAGTGCTTCAAATTCTCTTTGCTTTCAGCTGGTTAGGTTGTTTCATCTGTGTATTGCAGGTTGTTAATGAGTCTTCTTCCTATCCTGTTGTCATGTTTTTCATCATATAGTCTAACTTCTCAGTGTACAGAATGAGTTGTTGTTGTTAGGTGCTGTCGAGTTGTTTCTGGCTCATAGGATCCTATGCACAGCAGAACGAAACACCACCCAATCCTGCGCCAGCTGCATGATCCTTGCTGTACTTGAGCCCGTCATCGCAGCCACCATGTCAATCCATCTAATTGAAGGCCTTCTCCTCTTTTGTCGACCCTCCACCTTACCAAGCATGACATCCTTCTCCAGGGAATGGTTCTTTCTGACAACATGACCAAAGTAGGTGAGACGAAGTCTGGCCATTCTCACTTCCAAGGAGCATTTCAGTTGCACTTCCCCCAGGACAGATCTGTTAGTTCTTTTACTAACAGAAAGTCCATGGTACTTTCAGTATAGTTTGCCAGCACCACAAATCAAAAGCATCAACTCTTCTTCAGTCTTCCTTATTCATTGTCCAGTTCTCACATGCATATGAGGCGATGGAAAATATCATGGCATGTTTCAGGCACACCTTAGTCCTCAAGGTGACATCCTTGCTCCTCAGAACTTGAAAAAGTTCCTTTGCAGCTGACATGCCCAGTACTATACGTTGTCTAATGTCCCGACTCCTGCTTCCATTGGCGTCAACTGTAGAACCAACCAATGTGAAGTCTTTGACAACTTCAATCTTTTCTCCATTTATTGTGATGCTGCTTATTGGTCCAGTTGTGAGGAATTTTGTTTTCTTTATATTGAGATATAATCCATACTGCAAACTATATTCTTCAGTCTTCATCAGGAAGTGCCTCAAGTCATCCTCACCTTCAGCAAGCAAAGTTGTGTCATCAGCCTATCGCTGGTTGTTAATGATTTTTCCTTTAATCCTGATGCCATGTTTTTCTTCATATAGTCCAGCTTCTCAGATTATTTGCTCAGTATATAGATTGAATAAGTATGGGGAAAGGATACAACCCTGACACATTCCCTTCTTGATTTTAAACTATGCAATGTCCCCTTTTTCTATTCAAATGACAGCCTCCTGGTCAATGTACAGGTTCCTCATGACTATAATCAAGTGTTCAGGAATTCCCATTCTTCCCAATGTTATCCACAATTTGTCATAATCCACACAATCAAATGCCTTTACATAGTCAATAAAATACAAGCAAACATCTTTCTGGTATTCTTTGCCTTGAGCCAAGGTCCATCTGACAGCAGCTATGATATCCCTTGTTCCACATCCTCTTCTGAATCCAGCTTG
>NW_006921645.1:3651509-3671412 GCF_000298275.1 Orycteropus afer afer | reverse complement strand
CCATCTTGCCCCGCCTCTGTCCATGTACTTTTACAACCATTTTTGAATTATCTTCAGCAAAATTTCACTTGCATGTGATACTAATGATATTGTTTGATAATTTGCACTTTGTGTTGTATAACTTTTCTTTGGAATAGGCACAAATATGGATCCCTTCAAGTCTGTTGGCCAGGGACCCATCTACCACATTTCTTGGCATAGATGAGTGAGTTCTTCTAGCATTGCAACCATTTGTTGAAACATCTCAATTAATATTCCATCATATGTAGGTTTTACTAAAGAGCTTAGATTTTATTCCATTTTATTTTATTCCAGGCCTGGGGTTTGATTGAAGGATTTTAGACAAGCAGTTTTATGTGATTATATTTATATTTCAGTAAGATCATTCTGTCATGCATGTGGATGGGAGAGTGTAAGTGGACAGACTAGATGGATAAGACCAGTTAGGAGACAACAGGTGAGAAGTAATAAGGGCTTAGATTAGGCCATTGGCAATGGGATGGAGAGGAGAGGACCAAGTATAGAGATAGGAGGGAGGCAGAATTAGCAGAACTCTAGTGATTGGGAGGCATGGGGGAAGTAAAGGGGAAGGAGTGGAAGGTCAGAAGTGAAGAAAAGCCCCAGGTTTGTGGCTTATATAGCTTGGTAATAGTGATAGCTTGGTAATAGTAATGACACTCAGTGAGGCAGGAGATACAGCAGCATCTTTGGTGAAGAAAAGGATGAGTTCAGCTCCAGAAGGTTTGAGACATAATTTCCATAGGCAGGGGCTGTAAGGTCTAGAGCTCCACAAAGAGGGCTGAGAGAGGCAGAGATTTGGGTCCCCCTGTGCACCTACAAGGTCCTTGGAGTAGTGCAAATGGTGTGTACTCAACTATTAACCTAAAGGTTGGCATTTGAACTCACCCAGCAGTGCTGCAGAAGTAAGGCCTGGCAATCTGCTTCTGTAAAGATTAGAGCTGAGGTAATCTTATGGAGCAGTTCTACTCTGTAACACATGGGGTTGCCATGAATTGGGATTGACTCCAGAGCAATGAGTTTGGTTTGGTTTGGTACATCTGCATCTCCAACAGGACTCATTGGGAAATAAGTATTTAGTTTGCCAAGGTTCCATGTCAGCCCTTGTTTATAAGAAGGTGTGATGTTCTGAAAGCAGCCTGCTATGCCAAGCAGGATAGCTTGCATCACAGTGTCTGTGCAGCTTAGAAAAGGCCTGGGGAGGTGTCATCTTGTTATGTCTTTGATTTAACTGAACATAACTAATTCAAAACCCCTACACTCTCCATCTGAGGAGCCACTCCTTGTCTCCCCTACTTGAGAAGCATACACTTTCCATAGGCAGGCAGTTCCACCCTGGCCTGGGGCCCTGGTGCACCCTTCTCCCTGGCTGATGAATTGCTCTTTCTTGCAGGAACTCCTTACTGAATCTACTGGGTGACTGCACCCCATGCAGCAGGGCTCATTCCAGGGGCTGGCCCAGTCCAGCCCAGGCCAGCCCAGCCTGGTGCTCCAGATCACTGAGGCTCTCCCTCTTTCCTACTTCCATATGCTTGCTGATCATTGAGGCAGCACTCTGCAGAGCCCTTTGCCAGAAACCAGAAGGGCTCAGCCTGAGGCATGTTCTCCCTTTGGGACTCAGTTTCTTTCTCTATACTGAGGCTCTCTGAGAGGCATCTGGGACTGTACTGTACTCACTGACTCAGACTTTGGGGCTTAGAAATGGAAAAGATGGGAACATCAGGGAAAGGTGAGTCTGAGGGGTGTTCCATGCAGCCAGGGCAGGGCAGGCTGGCTTAGCCAGGATGCACAGGCTTTCACTGACTCTCTCTGTGCTAAGAATTCTCAGATATTTTTAGGAAGGTTGGCACCTCCTGGGCTGTGAATCATTAATGCACTTGACAAAGATCAGCATCTTTTGAAATCACAGTGGGAAGCTGAGAAGGTTCCCTAGTGTTGGCGTGTATGTGTGTGCATGTGTGTGTGTGTGTATCACAGTCCTGTGACACAACTGTGTGTGTGAGGGGGTGGGCTTTAGCGGGTAGAAGGGGAGTGCATGAGAGAGGGCAGGGGTCTTGGGAGTGTGTATTTTAAGAGTGAGAGGCTTGAATGTGTATGAACTGCTGTATGGAAGATGAATTTGCTCTGTAAATTTTCACCCAAACCACAATAAAAATAAAATAATAATAATAATAATAAATAGATAAAACTAAAGAGTGAGAGACTCAGTGCCCAGGGTAGGGCTAGTTGGCCAAGACAAAGCAGGACCTCCTCCAAATGTTCGAAGTGTTCTGGAGGGATGCTCCCAAGCATGTATGTGTGCATGCTCTCGAAAATGGTGGAGGGAACATGGTGACATCATGGATGGGCCTTCACAGCCTCTTTGCTGCCATCATTGCTTATTTCAATAAATACTTGAAGAGGACTTACTGTGGATTGGGCACTGTGTTGTGAGGGTCCATGTAGTTACTGCTCTTTTGTTCATGCACTTATTCATCCACAAACCTGTATTGGGCATCTGCTTTGGTACAGGCCCTGAGCTAGGTGCTAGACACAGTGCCTGTGGATCAGGGACTTTGGTCTCATGGGGAAGAGTGAGGTCGTGTAACTAGCACGAATATGTGGCAGGATGAAATTGAAATACAGAATGAGCAAAAGACCAGTGAGGGCTCCACAGACAGAGATGGGCGTTCCACAGACAGAGATGGGGACACCACAGAGAAACAGGCACTGGGATAGGACCCTGAGAAGTGACAGACAATGGGGAAACATTCCAGGCAGAGGGAGCAGGCTAGGCATGTTTAGTAAGATGGCTAAACATACCATCTTAACTGAAGAGTTAGTGGAGATCCACCCGTGAAGAGGCCTGAAATGCCAGGTGGGCGAGGTGTGCTGGCTGCTCCCTCCGAGTTCACTGTCTCCCTTTCCCCCTAGCCCAAACATTCCTTTTCCTTGTAGGGACTGAAGAAGGCCCTGAAACCCCAACATCACTCCCAGACCCCATGGCACCAACCTCCTACCCCCTGGCTCCATCTCTAATTTCTTTTCCTCTTCTGGTCACCATCACAACACTTCCCTCCATTGCTTCTCTTGGGCCTCAGCCCTCAGGGAAATTTCAGTTTTAAAGAGAGAGAACAGTATTCTCTGCTACCCTCTGTGTGGCATTGCTACATTAGAACCTGAAGAAGGAGGCAGGTGGGGTAAGACCAAGAGCTGAGCCTGGGAATCAGGAGGCCTAGCTCTGTTTGACTCCAGTATTTTCTGCTGTGTTACCTTAAGTGTGTCCCTTCCTCTCTCTGGACCTGTTTCTTCCATTATCTAAAGGGTGTGTGTGACAATTATTTCCAGCCTACCCCACTGTTAACATAATGGAGATAAAAGCATTTGATAAACAGCAAAACACACATCTGTTCTTATTATTCTCTCAAGACACTGCCACACGGGGGATTTCAGTATGGACAGAGCAACCCCCTCCTCCCCTCTTCATGGATTCCATCTCAGCCATCTGGGAGGACCACACTGCAGTTCATCTGTCCTGCCTCTTCCCTCATACCCTTGGCTGGGATGGGGGAGGAGGGGGTTACCATGGTGGGCCCAGTACAGGGGCAAGGAAGGCCCAGGTCCGGACGCCACCTCAGGTGCTGCCAATTACCCACCTGCAAGTGGAATGATGGGCCCAGCCATGACCTGGTCCTAAGCCCTGGGGCATTACCTTTTCTAAACCCTGGGACCAATGTTCAGGATTTACATAACTGTCCCCAAGAGCTAGCCTGGCAGTGCCAATTTATGCAAGATGCCATACACACATGGGTTTGTGTCTTCTTCTAGCCCTGGTTGTGTGTGTTGAGCTACCAGACGGGAGCAGTGACACTCTTTACCAGCTGCCACAGGATGGGAGCCAACTTAGAAACAGGTCAACCCGGTTTCCACACTGCCGTGGATTCAGACTCAGAGCCTGGCATTTCTCTTTCCTTAGAAAAACCTCAGAGATGCATTGTAACCTTTCAGGAGCTTATTCACAGTTTAAAAATAGCAAGCTCTGTACAGCTCAGGCATGGGGAGGCCAGAAACCGGCTTCTCTGGGCAGGGTGAGAAAAGCTGCAGACCATATGTGGGAGCTCAGGTGAGGCTGGACTGACCTGTGCCCATGACAATGCCATCCATCCATCCATCATCCATCCATCCATCCATCCATCCATCCATCCATGCATTCATATACCCACAAGTACTCATTGAGCTCCTCTCTGGACACTGGGGAGACAGCATAAATATGACCCAGCTCCTCCTTGATGAGCTTAGGAGCAGACAGACCCAGTGATATGGTTACACTCAGGCCTCATGGAAACTTGGTAGGGGTGTATCTCTAGCCAGCCTAGGGGACTTATTTGTGCCCAAAGAAGACAGCTTTTGAGCTGGGCCTGAGGGGGAATTGAGCCTTGTCCAGGTGCCACATGATGAGCTGCAAAGGGAAGATGGCAGCCCTCCCCCTTTCTGGGCCTCATTCCTACATCAGCAAAACAAGAGGGTGGAGTAGACTAGCTGTCGGTGTCCTCCAAGATTCAGTTCTATAATAGTTCTTCCTGCACTTTATGGTTCATTCCTTCATGCCGCAGATGTGAGTGAGCTCCTCTGTGTCCAGTCAGCTTGTGAGGAAGCAGACATGGGTTAACATCAAGGCTTTTAGACATTTTGCAGATCTTGCATATCTCAGTTCTCCTCCAAATTCTACAAGTCCCAAAATGTCTCAGACTTCCAGCTTCTGATAGGAGTGCCCCCAGCCTCCCTCCCCACCAGATTCTTAGATTGAGAAAGGCTTGTACTCCTTCCTCTCAAGAGGTATGGTTTCTAAATTTCTAAAATGGTCAGATGGACCCCTAGCAGACTGACCCCTACCTACCTTCAAAGCTGGGAGGGTCTTGTCTGTCTCTCTTGGAGACATGGGCAGTGAAGTGTCATGGTACCTCCTTGCTCTAGTTTGTCTTTCACTACAAAGGAACACACTTCCCAGAAGTCAACAAAATCTATCACTATAGCTAGATCCTGCTACTATGTCAGGGTTTGCCTCTGCATCTGCACTCTGTAAGGCAGGATTCAGGGTTCTTCAGCCTCATTGCCCCCTTAGTGACAGTACAATGACTAATCTGGACTTAGGGTTTCTGAAGAGGGAGAACTGGATGGCCAAGGAATCTCTGAGCCCCCTATCCAAGGCTGTTGCCTGCCTCTTACCCCAGAGCTATTATCGATGGATTATGCCCCAAAGACCGCAAAGAGAGAGTGTATGGTAAATGAAGAAATTGAGGCATAAAGATACCAGGTGACCAAATAGCAGTGAGAGAAGGGACTCAAGCAGGTTCAGCCTCCTTGAAACTCTGGGTAGGTTGTTCTAAGCTGTCCTATCTCCCATCTCATTATCTCTTCCCATCTTTCTTCAACTCTTGCTGCCCAAAGCCCCTCACTACTATCCTACCCCTACTCTTTCTCCTTCACACTTTGAAATTACTTTCTTATTTCCCTCCTACACATCTCTGGGGTACCTAGTACAACTAGTCTCAGCCAGGTGTTGAGAGGAAAGCAACCAACTAGACTAGTTCACACAGAGGTATGAGTGACTGATGTCCAGGCAGACCATCTCACAGTAGCCTCAGTCCAGGGACTTCTAAGTCTGGAGAGGGTAGGAAGATGTTCTGTGAGCAAGCAGCTGCCCAGCAGCCTCTGCTTCATGGAGCTCAGGGTAAAGTGAATGGGGCCAGAGGCACACTATAAAAATTGAGACAGGTCACTCAGGCTGTCCACAAAGGCCAGAGGCTCCCTTTCCCTTCTTACACCTTTGCTAGCCCATGTGGGCAGCTCCCTTTCCTCTTATCATCCTAAATCTTGCCCATCCCTTTTTCTACGGACACCTTTCTTAAATGCCTTCTCAGTATCCAGCCCCCAGTGGCATTCTGCATTCCTAAGCCAGTGAGACTCCGGTGGTACAGTGGGTAAGGCATTTGGCTGCTAACCATAAGACTGGTGGTTCGAACACACCAGCTGCTCTATAGGAGGAAGATCAGGCAATCTACTTCAGTAAAGATTCACAGCCTTGGAAACCCAGTGCAGGGGGTGGGGGTGTTTGTCTTTGTGGGTCAGAATTGACTCCATGGCAGTGGGCTTTTTGGTAAGTGTGAGAGCTCTCTTTGAAACAGCCTCTGAATCTCCTCAACAATCACAGAAAGCTAGTGTTCTCCTTGTTGTTATCAGTTATTGTCGAATTGGCTCCAACTCATGATGAGTTTGTACATCAGAACAAAATACTGTTTATACAGAACATTTGTTTTTTATAACAGAGCAAAACATTGCCAGGCTCTGTGCCATCTTCATGATCATTGGTTTGTTTGAATCCATTGTTGTAACCACAGTGGATGCTGAGTGCCTTCCAACCTAGGGGGCTCATCTTTCAGCACTAAATCTGGCAATATTCTCTTGTAATCCATAGAATTTTCTTTGGCATATTTTCAGAAATTGATCACCAGGCTTATCTTCCTAGTCTGTCCTTGGTATAGAAGTTCTGCTGATACCTGTCCACCATGGATGACCCTGCTGGTATTTTATTTGTTTATTTATTTATTTTTGCCCCTCTCTTCCCCTAAATCAATACTTGTCTCTACCTATCTAATAGTGTTCTCTCACCTCCCCTCCCAGCCCTGGTAACCAACAAAGAAAATTTCCTTCCATATATAAACCTTTCCTTGACTTTTTACAATAACCTGCTGATATTTTAAATACTGCTGGCATAACTTCCAGTATCATAACAACATGCAAGCCACCGCAGCATGACAAACTTACAGACAAGTGGTGGGATGTTCTCCTTAGGCCTCTGAATACTAGTGCAGCACCTTCCTTGACTTTCTCTGCTCCTTTTCAAGTTTTTCTCAGAAAGACTCAGGAGCTTTTTAGAGGAGAGTTTTCAATCCCAGTTGGCAGGCTAACCAACGTCAAACCTATTGTGACCCTAATAGGACAGAGTAGAACTGGTCCATGGGGTTTCCAAGGCTATATATCTTTATAGAAGCAGACTGTCTCATCTTTCTCCCACAGAGCAGCTGGTGGCTTTGAACTGTCCACTTCTTGGTTAGCATTAGAATGTTTTAACTGCTATGCCACCAGAGTCCCTGATGGTAGACTCCCCACTGCCGTCAATTTGGATCCAACTCATAGCGACCCCTCCTTGGGTTTCCAAGGCAGTATCACTACAGAAGTAGATTGCCCAACCTTCCTTCTGAGGAGTGGCTGGTGGGTTTGAATCTCTAGCCTTCAGGTTAGCAGTCACATACCTTAGGCACTACGCCACCAGAGCTCCTTGATGGTAGACTAAGCGTGGCTAATTCCCCTTTCCCTCCTTCCTTTGAAATGCCTATAGAAATGTACAATCAGGAAGAACCCTTGCCTTTAAGGGAAAGAGTTCATCAGAAGATAAGAGATTGGGTTGATTTTCTGGAAAATGGGAAGAGGATTTGTTGTACTGATGGATTACATGGTACAACACACAAGTGGCCCAGGAGAGAGCAGCAGGGAGAATGTCTGTAGAGGTTAGACCAGGAGCTCTGACCCTCATCAGGGAGTTTAAGAAAGAAAAAACTAAGACTGTGACCTTGGTTTGAAGACACAGTCCTTTAGTCTGAATGGTAAATATTCTAGAGTATCCTTATGACATTTCAGAAGACCAGTGATAAGAAGATCTTTGCTTCCAGAAAATAAACAGGTCAACTTCTAATCTTATAACTAGACAAACTATCAATTACATACTATTTCAGATTAGCATTGTTTGAAAGTGTACTAAAAGCAAAACGAAAATAAAAAGAAGAGGGCATGGGGTAGAAGAAAGAGTGGAACTAACCCCATGAAATGTCCTGAAAGGAAATCCCAATGAAGAAGCTATGCAGGACCCAGAAAGCAGGTAGTCCCATTTTGATCTTTCCACAAATAGTACAATTCAAAATACAGGTGATTTTAAGGACATGGAAAAGAACAATGTGTTTTCTTCTTTTAATAAGAAAAAAGACAGGAGTAGCAGCCCAGGGGTAGGGGTGGAGTGAGTGAGGCAGTTTATTTAAAAAAAAGACCCTTCAAGAAGTCATGGTCCAAATGAAAGGTAAGTAAGATATAATAACTGATGTGGCTTGAGAAACTAATTGCATGTAGGCTGTGAGAATCCATCTGAGTCCCATGTTAGTGTCTTCCTTCTACAAGCTGCCTAGGTTTAATGACTTGGGAATACAATTCCTTCTCAGGGCCAACCTGGATAATGTTTACTCTTATTATCATGATGAGAGTATGCTAAAAGCTATGTTGAAATCAACCTATAGAAAAAGTCCAAAACCGAAAAAAAAAAAAAAAAAAAAAAAAAACCTCACTGCTGTTGAGTTGGATCCAACTCATAGTGACTCCTCCTTAGGTTTCCAAAGCAGTATCACTAGGGAAGTAGATTGCCCAATCTTCCCTGTGAGGAGTGGCTGGTGGGCTTGAACTGCCAGCCTTCTAGTTAGCAGTCAAATGCTTTAGGCACTATGCCACCAAAGCTCCCAGAAAAAAAATCCAGGAGTAATAATTAAAATTACTGACTAGCCCATGCATGTTGTGAACTTGATAATATAAAAGAAGCTGATAAAGTCAAAGAACTTGATAATGTACTTGCTAAAATTAAGGAACTTGATCATGGAAAAGAAGTCAATGTAGGGCTGAGAGGATGGGGAAGGAAAAATAAATGGGCAGAAAGCACATGGTTCTCCTTACAAAACCTGCAGTCGGGAGACACTGATGGCACAAAGCAGAGGGTAAAGCAAAGTACTTAATGTTATAGAGGTAATGGAGTAAAAGGAAAAGGGAACTCTGGTGGCACAGTGAGGAGCTCCGGTGGCACAGTGCCCAAGGCATTTGACTGCTAACCAGAAGGCTGGCGATTCAAACCCACCAGCCACTCCTCGGAAGGAAGACTGGGCAATCTACTTACGTAGTGATACCTCCTCAGAAACCCAAGGAGAGGTCACTATGAGTTGGATCCAACTCCATGGCACTGAGTTTGGTAACTGAAAGGTTGGTAGTTTGAACCAACTAGTTGATCAGTGGGAGAAAAGACCTGATGATCTTCTTCCAAAAGATTACAACCTAGGAAACTCTATGAGGCAGTGCTACTCTGTCATATAGGATCCCTCTGAATTGGAATCAACTCGATGACACAACAGTAGAGGAACTAAACAAAACTAGGAGAGAAGCACACAAAGGGAAAAAAACGAACGCACTCTAAAGAAGGGAACAAAATGTATTACTTTTCATAGCAGAAAGTCAACAGATACTGCCTAAAGCTAATAAACCAGGATGGAAAGGCCTAAGTGTTTTCAGAACTATGGTGTTAATCACTATAACTGTAAATATAAATAGTGAAATTGGTTTCCTCTGGGTAGTACAATTAGATGTAGTCAGAAGACTTACTTGATTTGTTTTGTTTTATTTTATAATGGTTTTATTGAAATATAAGGAGCTCTGGTGGTGTAGTTTTCAAGGCATTTGGCTGCTACCCAAATGGTCACTGGTTTGAACCCACCAGCAGTTCTGTGGAAGAAAAATGAGGCAGTCTGCTTCTGTAAAGATTTACAGCTTTGGAAACCCTATGGGGGTCTCTACGAGTTAGAATTGACTCAATGGCATTGAGTTTTTGGTTTGTTGAAATATAATTCACATATCATGCAAGTCACCCATTTAAAGTGTACAATCTAATGGTTTTAAATATATTTACAGAGTTGTGCAACCAACATCACAGTTGATTTTAGAACATTTTAATCATGCCCAAAACAAACACCATATCCATAATTTGTCACTCCCCATTTCTCCTTCCTCCCCAGCCCTAGACAAACATTAATCTACTTTTTGCCTCTATTGATTTGTCTATTCTGGACAGTAAGTATAAATGGAATCTTAAAATATGTGTGACTGGCTTCTTTCATAAGCAAGATTTCTTGTTTTGGTTTGGCTTTTTTGGTTATGTTTTTATTTTATTTTAATTATCTAACCTCCATAATTTACATTAGATTCCACTCTTTGTCTTGTATCACTCTGTGGGTTTCGGCAAAGGCATAATATCATGTGTTCACCATTATAGTCACACAGAACAGTATTCTACTAAAAATACCCTGTGTTCTACTCAATCATCTCTCTCCCCACCCCAACCCCAGGCAACTACTGATCTTTTTATTGTCTCCATTTCCAGAAACTCATATAATTAGAATCATACAGTACGTAGCCTTTTCAAACTGGCTTATGTCACTCAGCAATATGCTTTAAGGTTTATCCATGTTTTTATGTGGCTTGTTAGCTCATTTCTTTTTATTGTTGAAAAATACTCCATTGTATGTGTGCACCCTAGTTTGCTTATCCATTCACCTACTCATGGGCATCTTGGTTGCTTCTGGCTTTTGGCAATCATGAATAAAATTGCTATAAACGTTCATGTGTTGATGTTTGTGTGGACATCAATATTCAACTCATTTAGGTAAATACTTAGGAGCAGGACTATAAAAGACTTACTTTTCACTTATTACCATTCTCTGTTTTTTGCATCTTTATTTGCCATATGCACACAGTAATTTTATCATTAAAACATAGTCATAATATGTTTTAAAGTCTTATAGAGGAATGCTTGAGGGAGGCAGAAGTGTCTGAATTGGTGGTCATGTATGTATACAGATGTAGGGTGGGGAAAGGGCAGGAGAATTGGGATTCCATTCCTCTCCTATGGAAGTGTATGTAAGTTCCTCAAGAGCAGGGGGGACATTCCAGTGAGCCCCAGTCCAGGACATGGCTCACAGTAGGTGCTCAAAGAATTTTCATAACTGGATAATTGGAAAAGGACAAGATAATGGCAATACTAGGTTCCTCCCACACAAGGAAGGAAGGAAGGAAGGAAAGGAAGGAAGGAGGGAAGAAGGGAGGAAGTTGCCCAATGCTCACATTGAGGTTGAACAAAGTGATGCTTTGCCTTCCTATTTCAGTTCTCATACTGTAAACAAGTGTCCTTTTCATTGTCTGCATTGTGTGATGATTTTTTTTTTTTTTTTTTTTGGCCTTTTTTGCTTCTTTATTCATGACTTCTCTGTTTAAGATGGCCCTTTATGTTATGCTGACTGCTGCCTAATATTCCTAAACACAAGAAGATTGTGCTGTCCCTGCCAAAGAAAATACATGGGTTATGTAAGCTTCATTTAGGAAGGAGTTATAGTGATGTTGGCCATGAAATGAATGTTAATGAATCAGTAATACATATTCGGTAAGGTGTCTGAACAGAAGCACACATAAAGTGAGTTTATTTACTGAGAACAATTAATGAAAACATTGTGACCAGAGGCTTTCAGGACTATAACCCTGCCTTTTCCCTAGGGGTTGTTGTTGTTGTTGTTAAGTGCAGTCGAGTCGTTTCTGACTCATAGCGACCCCATGCACAGCATAATGAAACACTGCCCGATCCCGCACCAGCCCCACGATCCCTGCTATACTTGAGCCCATCGTCGCAGCCACTGTGTCAATCCATCTCGTTAAAGGCCTCCCCCTCTTTCGTCGACCCTCCACCCTACCAAGCATGACATCCTTCTCCAGGGAATGGTCCCTTCTTACAACAGGACCAAAATAGGTGAGATGAAGTCTGGCCATTCTTATTTCCAAGGAGCATTCTGGTTGCATTTCCTCCAGGACAGATCCGTTAGTTCTTTTAGCAGTCCATGGTACTTTCAGCATTCTCCGCCAGCACCACAACTCAAAAGCATCAACTCTTCTTCGGTCTTCCTTATTCATTGTCCAGCTCTCACATGCATATGAGGCGATTGGAAATATGGCTTGTGTCAGGCGCACCTTAGTCCTCAAGGAGATATCCTTGCTCCTCAGCACTTGAAACAGTTCCTTCGCAGTTGACTTTCCCAATGCTACACGTCATTTGATGTCCTGACTGCTGCTTCCATTGGCATCGATTGTAGAACCAAGCAATGTGATTACAGCTATATACTGTTTCCCTAGGGGTAATGATGCATTATTTACAAATTTTGTGTTTGTGGTGACTTTATAGCACATAACTACTGCAAATATCAAAAAGTTAATTTTATGTCTGGTGACATACATGTTGGGAGACAACTCTCCAAGGGTCTCTTGCATTTCTGCACATCTTACAAAGCTATGTACTCATTGTGCTTCGTTCTAGACTACCTCTTTAAGGATGTTTATACCAAACAGCCTTGGTAGTTAGTATTAGTGTTTCTCTATGAGCAAAGAGAAGACATGTTTGCTGCTTATTAGAAAAGATTGAGGCTCCCTAATCTCAGGGTTCCTCTTCATGATGGAAGCTGGTGCCATCGGAGCCTTTTCACATCATTGTGTGGGAATTAGATCTCAGAGAACTGGCACAAAAATACTGATACAGGCAGTCCCTGGGTTACAAACCAGATTTGTTCCTAAGTGTGTCTTTAAGTCTATGTAAGTCTTTAAGTTGAATTTGTAAGTAAGTTGGAACAGTTGTATATGGTTCTTATCTAGTGCAAGAAAAGGCTTGAAGCCTTTTCAATGATTTGGAGATTGCATGTGAAGGTAATTGTGATGAATAATTTGATGTGAGTAGGTGGGGGTTGGCTCAATCATTTCAAAGTGAGAACATATTTACCTAACATTAAAGGGCAAGTGCAAGTTGACTATAAATTGGATGTTTATAACCTGGGAACTGCTTATACTCTGGTTACTGTTATCGCTGGGAGTCATAAACCACTCTTCATCCCTGACCCAACTGTCTGGAATCTCCTTCTAGTATCCATGGGACTGGAGCAGGTTAACTTTTAGCTTGCAAGTAGGGTAAAATCTCAGACCCTTCACGGTTCCTGACAATGTGTTTATAAATATATGTGTTTCAGTGAATTTAGCTTTAACCACATTGGTATGTCTATGTGAATACTAGAGAGTTGTGGTATCTGTGGGATACTCAATATATACAAACCCTACGTGCTTCAGAGTTTGTATATATTGGAAAACCAGTCCTTTGATGTTTGATTCTCTACTTGAAAACCATGAGCATGATTTTAACATGAGACTGCTCCAACTCTCCTTACTAAAAAATAAGAAGTACCCTGAAACTAAGAAACAATGGAGATACCACTCCTCTTCAACACCACCTACCTGCCACCAGGGTTTATAGGAACCACTGAGCACTGTGTCAAATCTAGAGGGGAACCCACAAGTAGCAAGAGATTTGACTGGGGATGGCTGATGACCACAGCAAGAGGACGTTCAAAGATAGAAGAGGTAGCTTGTGAAGGTCCCTGCTTTGTATCATAAGATCTTTCTCCTATCCTATCTTCAACTGACTGACTCTACAACATTCCAAATCTTTATCAGTGCCTGGATCTATACAATAATTGAATCAGCCTTTCTGTGACTTAAGTTCAGGCACAAATCTTTGGAAAGTTTCCTCAAGTGTTTCTTCTCAAGTAGCTAAGCTTGAGAACCACTACTCTAAGGTGACTATTACCTCTTTCCAGCCAAGAAAATGGGACAGGGGTTTATAAGTGAGCTGTTGTGTCATGTGGTTAGAACAGGAGCCTGAGTCCACCACCAAAGGATATTATTTTGGGTCTCTTCCCATTTCCAATGATTTGCTACCATCTCCTGATTCAGTGCATGTGGTGGAGGGGAAGGGTAGATGGGAAAGAAATAACACCCGGGTATTTACTGCTTTAAGCACAAAGCTAGGTGCTTTACAGCATTATCTTGTCTGAATCTTCATAATAATGGCCTTTGGTAGATGTTATTATCTCAACTTAGATGAGAAAGCTGAGAATCAAAAGGGGTCAGGTGACAAGGTTTGGGGAAGGAGGGAGTGGTGAGAAAAACCAAGAGGGGAAGTGAGAACAGAATTGCCGATGCTGATTATGCTACAGATGAAAACTGCAAAGACATCAAGAAGGCTTTTCAGAGGAGGTTGAAACATGGGTAGGAGGGGAATTGGCAGGAGTTGGGTGAGGTAGGCTTGCTGGAATACAAAGCTGTGATTACAGCTATACACTGTTATTACATTTGTATCCATCTGTGTTAGCCCTGTAGGCTATAGGTCAAACTGCCCCCATTACCATATCCACCTCACCTCTGAAATCTGTGGCCAGGTCTGTCCCTGCGTGTCAGCCCCAAGCCCAGAGTAGCCTCAATGGCACACAATGGACTCATTACCTTCTGGCTTCTCTCAGCCCCTCTTATTAATATTCAGGCAGCTCTTTACAATCTCCCTCAAAGGCCACTGAGGAGTTGAGATCTGATTTAGCCTGACTGAACCACATTAAAATCAATTAAAAATGAGAGATAAGCCTCTTCCTTCCGTTTGAAAAATCCACAGGAGCAAGAGAAAGGCACACACAGCCCCATCAATCATCTAGGGCTCTGCTTTCCTTTGCTTTTTTCCCTAAACAGCTGCAGGATGAGCTGGCTGAGCAGGACTGCTGGCGGCTCCCAGGCTGGGTCCCAGCTGCCGAAACGATATGCCTGCTAGCCTGGGGCACTGCTGGGTGGGCCACCTGACAGACTGACCATAGTTGAAATGAGCAGAGAGTGGCCAGGAGAGAAGTCCAGAGGCCTGCATAGGGTCCCCTTCTATTGCTGGGCCCAGAACTTAGACTAACTTTAGCTACATGTTCCAGGTTTGTCTTAGCTATGCGTGGCAAGCTAGGCAGAATTAGGCTTCTGTTTGAAAATGGTTTGTGCTTAACTACTAACCTAAAGGCTGACAGTTTAACCCCACTCAGCAGTGCCTTGGAAGAAAGCCTTGATGATCTGCTTCTGGAGAGATTACAACCAAGAAAACACTATGGAGCCATTCTACTTTGTAAAACATTGGGTTCCCATGAGTCAGAATTGACTCCACAACAATGGTTTTTTTTGTTTGTTTGTTTGTTTGTTTTTTCTTTCCTCTCAGGAGAATTTTTACTGCACTGGTAATTTTGTGAAATTGTATTTCCTGATTTTTCCAGGGAAAAATGATGTGTGTGTGTGTGTGTGTGTGTGTGTGTTTTAATGTGATGGGACCTGCAACCACCCAGAGCCTAGTACATTAATGGACACTAAGTAAACATTTCTCAAATGAACAATGAAAATAATAAGGCTAAACACTTCTCTCAACCATCAGCCACAAGCAATTAAGCAAACAGGTTTTGTGCCAGCTTTGGTATTTTCAATCTTAACCTTATCAGTTTAACTTCTTTGTTAATTTATCTATTTAATTGATGATCAACTTTTCAGTAGGCCTCTTGATGCCCTAGGAAAGTACTCATATAGGTATACAGCCCCAGCACACTTTCATGCCCAGGACAGCAGGCTTCCTGGAGGAGGTAGATTTGACCTGAGCCTATAAAGATGAGTGGACTTGGCTGGGCAAGGCTGGAGAGCAGAGCGTAAAAGATCTTAATTACCAGGGAAAGAAGTCTAAGATTGCTCTGTACAGGACACTTCACAGATGTGGATACTATGTTGTTGTTGTTGTTGTCGTTGTGTGCCGTCAAGTCGGACCCGACTCATAGCGACCCCTCCTTGGGTTTCCGAGGCAGTATCACTACGGAAGTAGATTGCACCATCTTCCTTCCGAGGAGTGGCTGGTGGGTTTGAACTGCCAGCCTTCTGTTTAGCAGTCAATTGCCTTAGCCACTATGCTACCAGAGCTCCCGTGAATACTATAGATGGCTGCATATTTTATACTCTCCTGGGGTCATGAGTAACCTTAAGAGTGTAGACTTAATGGACACTGACAGAGATCATCTTATAGATGCAGAGTTATTGAGGTTTTAATGGTTGTTCGCAGGGAGTTTGTATACAGAGGATTAGTCTTGGTGCCTGTCCAGGAATTATCACAGACCCCCTGCTCTTCACCATGAAGGCAATGATTGGATTAGATTTAGAATACAATTCCTCCCAGAAATTTATGGAAGTTTATTGACTCCAATGCGTAATTGTTTGAAGTAATTGAAGCACTTTGTATTTCGTTCAGTTAGGAGCTCAGCCAGTAATGTGAACTGTTAAAGCACAATTATGAAGGGTGAAGCCTCAGCAATGATCCCTCCAGACCAAGAATGCCAGTGATGACACTAGTACTGAAGGATGCATTTCCTTGTGTTGTTGTTGTGAGATGCTGTGGAGTCCATTCCAACTCAAAATGACCCCATGTAACAGAACTGTGCCCTAGGGCCCTTCTAGGCTACAATCTTGACAGAGTATCACCAAGTGTTTCCCCTATGGAGCTGCTGGGAGAGTTCAAACCACCAACCTTTCTGTTAGCAGCTGAGTGTCCATCCATTGGGTAATCAGGGATTTCTCTGCTTCAGTGGCATGATGTGGTCTTGCCTCAGATACTGAAGCAATAAAGCCCAGCACACTGTTGTGTCCCAAGTGGATTGGAAGCAAAGATTCACACCCAAGACAATCGAGGAGCCAATGTTGTTGTAAAAAGATTGTCAATGAAAGGAGTTCAAGCTTTGATTATTTGGTACTGTGTGGTTCAGAGAAAACTATTTGTTGGCTAAGATGCCTAGACCTCAGGGCAGTGCAAAGTGTTTCAAATGCAAAAGGGTGGTCAAGGAGAAGTGACTTGAGGTGGTGCAAATGGTTTGTACTTGACTATTAGCCTAAAAACTGGCAGTTCAAACCCACCCAGTGGTGGCACAGAAGAAAGGCCTGGTGAACTTCCCTAAAGATTATAGTCAAGAAATCACTGTGGAGCAGTTCTACTCTGTAACACATGGGGACATCATGAATTAGAATCAACTCGATAGCAATGGGTTTGTTTTGGGGTTTTGGTCAAGGAGCAGACCTTAATCACCAGTTATGGGATTGAGGGCCTGGAGCCGAAGGTTCTTAAACCAATTCACTTTGTAATTTTGGAGCCCACAGCACTTTGTTCCATCAGTCATTCAACAAATATTTATTGAGTATCTTCTTTCAGGACATTTGGAAGAGATATATTGTTGATTGAATAGTGCCCCCCCAAGTATGTGTCAATTTGGCATGGCCATGATTCCCAACAGCGTGTGGTTGTGCTCCATTTTATGATCTTATGTAATTATCCTCCATTTTGTGATATAAATCCTAACCTAATGGTTGGGCAATCTACTTTGGTAATGATATCACCTCAGACACCCAAGGAGGGGTCGCTTAGAGTCGGATCCGACTCGATGGTAGTGGGTTTGAGTTATATGTTAATAAGACAGAATTAGTGTGGGGTGGGGTGTAAATTGAATTACAGTCTTATAAGAGGGCATGACTTAAGTCAAACCCTTACTTATGTCTGACCTTTACCACCCTTATTTAAGTCACCACACTTACTCAAGTCACATCCTTGCTTGAATCATACTTTTTATCTTACAAGAAGTAAAATGAGAGAGAAGGGAGGAGAGAGGAGAGAGACCTGACTACCCTTAAGAAAGAAGAGCTGGGATTGAAGTGCGTCCTTTGGACCTGGGGTCCTTGCATTGAGAACCTCCTAGATTTGGAAAGCTTGATACCAAGACACATGGAGATCTGCAAGGAACATTGGGCCCACAGATATTGAAAGGAGACAAGGACCGTCTCCCCAGAACCATCAGAAAGAGAAAGACCTATCATAGAGCCAGCATCTTTTGGTGGCATAATGCCTAAGGTATTTGACTGTTAATCAGAAGGCTGGTGGTTCAAACCCACCAGCCTCTTCTTGGAAGTAAGGTTGGGCAGTCTACTTCCCTAGTGATACTGCCTCAGAAACCCAAGGAGGAGGTGCCATAATCTTGGGGTTTTACCAGTCTCTATCAGACCAGTGAGCCTGGTCTTTTTAAAATCAGCAATTTTTATAGGTGCAATTATATAGCTATAGGTATAATTATTTGATCAATTATTAATTCTTGACCAAATGTATTATTCACTGAAGACTAAGTCTATTAGTGTCTTTATTATTTGTATAATAATTTAATCCAAAATATATTGGCTTAAAACAGCAAACATTTATTATCTCACAGTTTCTATTTGTCAGGAATTTGAGGACAGCTTTGCTATATAATTCTGGCCCAGAATATCTCATGAGGTTTTAGTTAAGATGTTGGCCAAGTCTTTAGTCATATGCAGGGCATCAAAGTGGTTCATTTCAGTTTGAGCCCCTGCTGATAATATTTGCATTTCCACCCCAGATATATTGAATTAGAATGTACATTTGAACAAAATCCCGGTCATGTATACATAAGAATCACCTAGAAATTTCTAAGAATCACCTTGGAATTTATACAATTATCAAAGAGAGCAAGGCAGAGGTTGCAATGTCTCTTATGACCTAACTTCAGACATCCTACTTCCATTAATTACACAAGTCATCTCTATTCAATGTGAGAGGGAGCTATGCAAGGGCATGACTACAAGAGGCAGGGATCACTGAGGACCATCTTGGAAGCATTGTTCACTGTTATACCTTCAGTCCACCACTTGTCTGTCAGTTTGTTGTACCATGGTAGCTTGTATGTTGCTGTGATGCTGTGAGCTATTCCACTGGTATTTTAAAAAGCAGCACAGTCACTTATTGTGGACAGGTTTCAGCAGAGCTTCCAGACTTAAGACAGACTAGAAAGGTGGAACTATTGAACTACTTCTGAAAAAATTGGTCAGTGAAAACCTTATGAATAGAAGTGGAACATTGTCTGATACAGTGCTGGTAGATGAGCCACTCAGGTTGGAAAACACTCAAAATATAACTGGGGAAGAGCTGTCTCTTCAAAGTAGAATCGACCTTAATCATGTGAGTGGATTAAAGCTTTTGAGACCTTCATTTGCTGCTGTGGGATGACTCAAAATGAGAAGAAAGAACTGCAAACATCTATTAATAACCAGAATGCGGAATGTACAAAGTATGAATCTAGGAAAACTGGAAGTCATCAAAAGTGAACTGGAATGTATAAAGATTAATATCCTAGGCATTAGTTAGTTGGAATGGAAAGACTGGTATTGGCCATTTTATGTCTGACAAACATATGGTCTACTATGTGGGGAATGACAAATTGAAGAGGAATCATGTGGCATTCATGACCAAAAAAGAATATTTCAAGATCTTTCCTAAAGTATAATGCTGTCAGTGAAAGGATAGTATCCACGTGCTTATCATACAACTGTCCAGTTAATACAACTGTCATTTAAATTTATGCAGCAACCATTGAGACCAAAAATGAAGAAATTGAAGATGTTTACCAGCTTTCACAGTCTGAAATTGATCAAGCATGCAATCAATATGCATTTGATAATTACTGGTGAATGGAATGAGAAAACTGGAAACAAAGGATCAGTAGCTAGAAAATATGGCTTTAATGATAGAAATGAGAGATCTCATGATAGAACTTTACAAGACTAACTTATTCTTCATTGCAAATATCTTTTTCTCAACAACATAAATGGTGACTATACATGTGGACCTCATCAGAATCACCTGGAGGTCTAGAAGAATCACCTGGGCATCTATGAAGATCTATAAAGAAGCTCAGTATCTTCAGTCAGAACAAAAGTCAGGGTTGATTATGAAACAGACAATCAACTGCTCACATCCAAGGTCAAAGTGAAGCTGAAGAAAATTAAAGCAAGTCCATAAGAGTCAAAGTACAACTTTGAGTATATTCCACCTGAATTTAGAGACTATCTCAAGAATAGATTTGACAAATAACAATCGACTATTAATACACAAGATAACATAACCCAGAAACCACAGTTATGGACATATCCAAAGTAAAATGAGCTTACAAGATTGTAAACAGGGAAAAGACTGTGTAGTCATAGAATTTCTAAATGGTGAGGAAGTTAAGAAAGTTGAAAGATAGAATGGACTGTTCTAAACTCGGGGATAAAATTATAAATCATAGGG
>NW_006921645.1:3623952-3639794 GCF_000298275.1 Orycteropus afer afer | reverse complement strand
ATGAGACAAAGTGTATGTGAACTACTGTATGGAAAGTGAATTTGCTCTGTAAATTTTCACCCAAATCACAATTTAAAAATAATAAAAAAAAAAAAAAACTAGTCTCCAGGAATTGATGGAATACCCATTGAAATGTTTCAACAAACAGATGCCAGCACAGCATGGAGGCACTTACTCATTTATGACAAGAAATACTGAAAATAGCTATCTGGCCAAATGGCTGGAAATGATCCCTATTTGTGCCCATTCCAAAGAAAATTGATGCAACAGAATGTGGACATTATCAAACAATATCATTAATAGCACACACAAGTAAAATTTTGCTGAAGATAATTCAAAAATGGTTATAGCTGTATATGACAGGGAACTTCTAGAAATTCATGCTGGATTCCGAAGAGGACAAAGAATGAAGGATATCATAGCTGATGTCAGATGGATCTTGGTTGAAAGCAAGGAATACCAGAAAGATGTTTATCTGCATGTTCTTGACTATGCAAAAGCATTCAACTTTGTGGATCATAACAAATTATGGACAACATTGTGAAGAATGTGAATTCCAGAACACTTAATCGTGCTTGTGAGGAACATGCACATAGACCAGGAGGCAGTCATTTGAACAGAACAAGGGGATACTGCATGGTTTAAAATCAGGAAGGGTGTATGTCAGTAGGGATTACACTTCACCATTGTCTTTGATCTTCATCAGTAAGTGTTTCTAGTCATCTTCAATTTCAGCAAGCAATTTTGTCATCTGCATATTGCAGGTTTTTAATGAGTCTTCCTTCAATCTTTAGTTTCTCAGATTATTTGCTCAGCATACAGATTGAATTTGTTGTTGTTAGGTACCACTGAGTTGGCTAATTCATAGTGGCCCTACGTACAACAGAATGAAATACTGCTCAGCCCTACACCATCCTCACAATCCTTGCTATGCTTCAGCCCATCATTGTAGCCACTGTGTCGATCCAACTTGTTGAGGTCTTCCCCTTCTTTGTTGACCCTCTACTTTACCAAGCATGATCTTTTCCAGAGAATGGTCCCTTCTGACAACGTGACCAAAGTATATGAGATGAAGTCTGGCCAGTCTTGCTTCCAAGGAGCATTCTGGCTGCACTTCTTCCAGGGCAGATTTGTTTGTTCTTCTGGCAATCCTTATTATTTTCAGTACTCTTTTCCAACACCACAATTCAAAGGCATCAATTCTTCTTTGGTCTTCCGTATTCATTGCTCAGCTTTTACAAACATATGATGTGATTAAAAATATCATGGCTTGGATCATACACACCTTAGTCTTCAAAGTGACATCTTTTCTTCTTAACACTTTAAAGAGGTCTTTTGGAGCAGATTTGCCCAGTGCAATATGATGTTTGATTTCCTGTTTGCTGCTTCCATGGGTGTTGACTGTGGATTCAAGTAAAATGTAATCCCTGACAACTTCAATTTTTGTCCATTTATCATGATGTTGCTTATTGGTCCAGTTGTGAGAATTTTCATTTTCTTTATGTTGAGGTGTAATCCATACTGAAGACTGTAGTCTTTGATCTTCATCTCTAAGTGCTACAAGTCATCTTCTCTTTCAGCAAGCCAGGTTATGTCATCTGCGTATCACAGGTTGTTAATGAGTCTTTCTCCAATCCAGATGCCACATTCTTCCTCATATAGTCCAGCTTCTTGGATTATTTGCTCAGCCTACAGATTGAACAAGTATGGTGAAAGGTGAACAAATTATGATAACGTTGTGAAGAATGGGAATTCCAGAATACTTAATTGTGCTCAGGAAGAACCTGTACATAGACCTAGAGCAGTGGTTTGAACAGAACAAGGGGATAGGGCATGGTTTAATATCAGAGGAAGCGTATGTCAGGGTTGTATCCTTTCACCATGTTTATTCAATCTGTGTGCTGAGTGTACTGGTTACCTAGTGCCGCTCTGACAAGAAATATACCACAAATGGGATGGCCTTAACAAACAGGAGTTTATTCTCTTACAGTTTGGAAGCTTTAAGTCCAAGTTCAAAGTGCCTGGTTCTGGGGGCTGAGTAAAAGCCCCTCAACCTTGGGGTCCAGCTCTGCCTCCTGCTTCTGACCCACTGGAGCTAGAGGCATTGCTTCACTCAGACAGCTGCTGGCTGCTGAGGCTGACAAGCCCAAGTTTCACAAATAAAAAGGCACAGTCCTGATATTACCAAACCACATGGCAGGCTATTAATACAAGTTCATTGTAAGTCCCAAGGTTGGCAGAGCATGGCAGGCTGCTCAACAACAACATGGCTACAAGCAGGGTCTAACCATGCTATATGCTAGAGACCATTCCAAAGGCTTCTCCTTATATACAGGAAGCAAACCACATCCCAAAGGCATCTACTTAGCTGCTTGTGGTAGATCCCACCATGGATTTGATTGCCAGTCTCATCATGGGGAATAACTACCACCAGCTGCCCAGCCACTCAACCAGGTCCAGCCAAGTTGACACACAAACATAACTACCACACTGGGTAAATAATCCTAGAAACTGGATTATATGAAATAGAATATGACATCAAGATTAGGGGAAGGCTTGTTAACAACTACCATATGCAGATGACACAACTTTTCTTGCTGTAAGTGAAGGCTTAAAGCACTTATTGTTGAAGACCAAAGACTACTACAAGTTTCTTATGGATTACATCTCAACATAAAGAGAACAAAAATCTTCACAACAGAACCAGTAAGCAACATTTTGATAAATGGAGAAAATATTGAAATTGTCAATCATTTAATTTTACTTAGATCTACAGTCAATGACCATGGAAGCATCAGTCAAGAAATCAAATGACAAATCTGCTGCAAGAGACCTCTTTAAAATGTTAAAAAGCAAAGATATTACTTTGAGGAGTAAGGTATGTCTGACCCAAGCCATGGTGTTTTCAATCACCTCATAAGCATGTAAATGCTGGACAATGAATAAGAAAGACCACAGAAGAATCGATGCATTTGAATTATGGTGTTCACAAAGCATACTGACTATGCCATAGACTGCCAGAAGAACAAATGAATCTGTTTTGAAAGAATTATAGGTAGAATGCTCCTTAGAAGTGAGGATGGTGAGACTTCATCTCACCCACTTTGATCATGTTATCAGGAGTGACCAGTCCCTGGAGAAGGATATCATGCTTAGTAAAGTAGAGGGTCAGTGAGAGAGGAAGACCCTTAAAGAATGGATTGACACAGTGGCTGCAACAACGGGCTCAAACAGCAACGATTGTGAGGATGCCATAGGACCAGATAGTGTTTCCTTTTGTTGTACATAGGGTCACTTTGAGTTGGAACGAATTTAATGGGATGTAATGATAACATACCCTCAGTTCCTCAATCAGTGATTGGCACACTGTAGGTATTCAAATAATAATTCCTGAACAAGTAAAAAAGGATTTGATTAGGTATCTAGTTCAACCAGTTAGTGAGCTTGCCCCCCTCTCCTCAACATTTCTCACAAATTCTCAGGGATGATGAAGGCCCAGTACTTGCCTTTTCCCCAATGGCTTCTAAGCCTGGATATCAGTGTCCTACTCAGAGGGATAAGAGAATTTTGTCAGACCACATCTCTCATGTGTGGTCAGCTGAAGCTTCCTCAGAGGATTTCTTCCTGAGTGTGCATATCCTGAGGATGCTCCCTGGGGCAGCTGTTCATTCCTCAGACATTTGGATCAGAGAACCACAATTGAGAAAATTGGAAAGTGGCAGTTTCACAGTATTGGCATGTTCCATGTCAGCTGCCCTCCAACTAGGGGAGGGGAGGGTGACTTGAGTTGCAGACAACACTGTCAGGTGCCTATTTTTAGTGGCTCCATTGGATCACAAAGCATGCTGTCACAGAGGAGTGTGGGAAGCAGCTGACACTCCAGCCTGCAATCTGGATATTTCCCTGAATGTGTCTGCAACTGAAAAAAAAAAAAAAAAGGCTTTTCAATAATGCATGGGGCTATTAGCACCAAGCTGGGGACAGCATCCTCCCTTCCAGCGATCAAAGCTGCCGCCTGGGAGATGAGCTGATGATCAGATTTCATGTGTTCCTTATAACCACTGGCCCTTCATATGAGATTAGAATAGACTGTTTCACATCCTAGGATGAAAGCAGCAAGGGTTTGGGATAAAATCCGGCTTCCCAGAGAAATCAAAACACTTCCATTTCATTACAAATCGATTCATGACACAGTTAATAGCTCCTGTGAGAGGGAGCACTGCGGGATCAGCTGTCTGCATCAGAGGCTATGTAAAATGTGTAGCATGCAAGATCAGGGAAGACACTTGATTTCCTTATTGCTAGAGCATCTCCCAGACCTTAGAGACCTGTCACAAATCCTTGGGAAATTCATCTCTATCCTGCTGCACCAGCAGGGTTTAGAGTACCACCCTGCCCACTTACTCCCATCCCCCAGGTAGTTGGATGGTTGATGCTGGGACCACTGAGGAGGAGATGGCTGCACCCAGCAGCTGAAATGATATTAATACCTCCTCATTACTGGGCATGATCATATGTCCAGCACTTTGCATACAGTACCTCTAATCCTTGCAACAACTGCAATATATTATTAGATTTCACTACAATGAAGAAACGGAGGATCAGAGAGCTTAAGTGACCTGCTCAAGGCCACCCAATTAAGAAGTGCTGAAACCCAGATTGGAGTCCCAGGCCTGTACTAACACCCTTGTACACAGCAGCTTCCTCAAATTCCCTCCAGGCCATTTTCACTTGGCTCACCCACAAGCTAACTTTGGCTGTCCCCTGACCCTCAGATTCTTCTGCTCACCCAGTTTAGAGGTTTTCTAAGTTCCTCTCTGTTCCTGTCCAGACCCCTCTACCTCATCCCCCGCCAAGTCAGGGCCTGCCTTCTCAGCTGGGCACCCACAGCTCCTCACATTCTATTACTTCAGACTTGTCTCCCATTTCTCTCCCTCACACCCCTGGTTGGAGGTGGGATCTGTTTGTGCTGTGGTAGAAGAAGTCCTATCCTGAGACAACGATTCTAGCTTCTCATTCCAGTGCCATTGCCCTCTGAGGAAATTCAGCAAGCCACTGTTCTCTCTGGGCCTCAGTTTCCTCACTCCTCGAGGGAGTAGATGTTCTCTGTGGAGCCCCATCATTTCCACAAAAAGGTTGCTGTGAAATTCCCCACACTACTCCCAAATTCCTGAACCACAGGTGGTGGAGCCCATCCAATGCCACAGCACTGTCAGCCTGAGGAAAGTATGATTTATCTTGTTAGATAAATCTGGGTTCTGGCTAATCTCAAGCTCTAATCACCAGCATTCTCTTCCCTCATTTCTTCCCACTGCTCTCAAAGTCTACCAGCTGAGCTGTTCATCTGGAACTGGTGTGTCAGGACAAAGATTACTCTGCCAATGGCTATCTTGAGGAGATCACATAGTAATTAACTCAAGAATGCTTCTGTTTGTTCTTCTACTTCAGGAGCTACTTGTAGATTGGAGTAAAAGTTTGGGCTTGGTTATCAGTGGCGGCAAAAGTCATCTTCATTCTCCTGATGTTGCCCATTATCCTATGAGCTGGAGCCCTGAGCACTTTGATGTGCTCTCCCGTGTGTGCACTGGGTGCAGAAAAGTGTAGACAGATGTCCATTTAATGACTGTTAATTATTTCTCCTGATGTACATATCGGCTTGGGTTTCCCTTCAGAGTGGCATAGGAAGGAATCTCTGTGCAGGCAGAGGACCAGAGGGGATGTTTGGAGAATTGAGATCCAGGGCTGAGCCTCCCCAATGAACTGTGTGGACCTAGGCTCACCTCAGCATCCTTTTCTCTAAGGATAGGGGGTTTGAAGGAGCTCTGGTGGTGTAATGCCTAAGGTATTTAACTGCTAACCAGAAGGCTGGCAGTTCAAACCCAGCAGCCACTCCTTGGAAGGAAGACTGGACAATCAACTTCTGTAGTGATACCACCTTGGAAACCCAAGTAGGGGTCTCTATGAGTTGGATCCGACTTGAGGGCAGTGATTTTCATTTTTTGAGGGGGTTTGAAGTTGGAGTACTATATGGTCTGGTGTGTTCACTGACTTACTCAAACAATTCTGTCATCTGCCATAGTGAAGGGACATATATTGCACCAATAGAGCAATTATATTTATCTTTCCTAGGATACTGTTTTAGAGCTTAAAACTGGACAAAATGTGTTTGATGTCTTAATGATTCCCTCCAAACCAGTGAAATTAGACTATCTAGATTTGCCCCATCATTTTGGGGTCAGATTCAAGCAAGCATTTGTTGAACACTGACTGTATGTCCCACACTGGCATTTCCACACATTGTTTCACGTTATCTTCCCAATCTTCATTTTCTTCAGATGAAGAAACACACTCAAGGAGGGTAGAGCCTCCCCAAAATCACATGCTTATACTTAGGAATGCTGGTGCTCCTTTTGTCAGTGGTTCACTCATCCATGTTCTCCTTTCACTACTCAAGATTAAAAAAAAAAAAAGTCAGCACTGGGGTAGTTGCAATTTTATTCATCTACAGAGGCTCAGTCAACTACTCCTTCCTCCAAAAAGCCTGTCTTTTTTGCTTAAGGTTTTGCCATCAGGTTGAACCCATTGCTGTGGAGTTGATTCCAACTTACAGCAATACTTTTAGACAGAGTAGAATGCCCCATAGGCTTTCCAAGGCTATAAACTTTATAGAAGCAGACTGACACATGTTTCTCCCATGGAGCAGCTGGTGGGTTTGAACCACCAACTTTTTGATTAGAAACTGAGCTCTTAACCACTGTGCCACTAGGGCTCTTTCCTGTCCTTCTAACTAGGCCAAACCTCTCTTTCCACACCATGAGAACTTTTCTTTAGCCTTTCTTAGGCCCTTTTCACACTTGTTCCTGTAGGTTACTTTTGCCACTTTGAGCAAATAACATCTTAGTCTATCAGTCTTAGGGGTCCTGGCACCCTGTGAGTACTTGGCCAGCACTTACTAAATGAATAAGCATGTGGGATGGCTCTGGCTCACACCTTCTGTGGAGGAGGCCTGAAAACAAGGAATTAAGGATTTGAAACTTTAAACGCAATCTCCTTAGCCTCCAGGGAGACCCCAGCTGGGATAGCCAGTTGTAGAAATGGTAACTCAGGATGAGGTTGTGAAAAAAGGAGGGGAGCACATGACCCAGCAGTGAAAATCAACAAAGAAGCTTTTGAGCAAGAAAGGAAGTTGTGTGGCAGGAATGATGGTTTTGAGTTGCTGAAATGCTCCAGGACAGCCACAGATTTGCATGGACTGTCCCTCCTACCCCTGAGGAATGCCCTGGGCTTGTTTCCTAAATTGTCCTCACAAACTGCTCTTGGCTGTGTCAGGGACTTTAGGGGCTGTATCCAGTAGACCTCACTGGTCAGTGGCTAGAGTCCTACTTCTAAGATGAGTGACTGAATAGCTTTCTGGGATTTCTAAGGAGAAATTTGGTGAGGATGTCTATTGCTTTCTAAGTCACTGAGTGTTTTACTGGAAGCATAGTAACAGCCAGCAATACAGCCTATAATCACAGAACATTCTGACTCACCCTCCTCTCTGGCCTGGGGCTCCAGGGTTCAGGGCAGAGGCCCGACCCCAGAGGAACAAGATGCGCCTGGGCCAGGGCCTTGAGCTGAGAGACCCACCTTCTCTCCCAAACCAGGCTCAGCAGGAGCGTCCCAGCTGAGACCTCCCACACATGGCTTACTTGTCTGTGCCCAGAATTCCTGAAGAAGATTGGCACCAGCCCTGCTCTCTGTTAGGTGGTGAGCCCTGAGCTCAGGCACGTCAATTATCGTGGGGACCAGAGCATGGGAAGGCCACCTCAGGCTCTCTGGGAGCTCATGGGGTTGGAAAGAGTCACCACCCCAAGGAGGCCAGCTTCTGGGGTGTGGGTGTGGTGCTTACTATGGGTGAGGGAAGTTCACAGAGGCTGGAATGATCCATGGGCCCAGGCTTAGAGGGTATGTGTTGAGGAGATGGAAGTGTGGAGACAAGGTCTGGAAAGATGGTCAGATCCAGAGATGTGAGACAGAGGATAGTGTCCAATGGAAGGTCTGTTCCTGGAATATGTGTGGTCTCTCCAAGAATAAAGCAGTAATGATATGAAGGAAACCACACTCATGAAGTATGGGAGCTGAGTGAGAAGAGGAGGAGTTCAAAGGGGCCTAGACTCTTCCTTCAGGTTCTGATAGTACCCCAGAGAGCATTGTTTCCCCATTTCTACGCAATCTACCAATACGTGACTTCCTGGGACTCTTCCTTTCCCAACAAGCTCTGCCCTTCTGTCTGTAAGAACTTTGACCTCACAAACATATACCCTGTCCTCTTACAAAGAATGATGTCACCAAATGTGCCTTCTGTCCTGTCATCTGACACCCCTGGAAGCTCAGAATGTCCCTCAACCTGGACATTGCCCAAGGCCTGGGGAGCTAGATGAGTTCCACCCATCTTCCATGCTGGTGTGGAGGCAAGAAGACAGATCTAGAGCCCAATAAACATGTGAGTGGACCCATGGTTCTGACAAGTATAAATCTATAAGTTGCTTAACCTCTCTCAGCCTTACTCTCCTGATATGTGAAATGAGGATAATCATGCTTACCTTGCAGTCAGATTTGAAGAGAACCTTATGTGCCGTGATTAGCACTGTGCCCAACGTGTAATAGATTGCCACCGAGTCAGATCCAACTCATAGTGACCCCTCCTTGGGTTTCCAAGGCAGTATCACCACAAAAGTAGATTGCCCCATCTTCCTTCTGAGGAGCGGCTAGTGGGTTTGAATCACCAGCCTTCTGGTTAGCAGTCAAATGCCTTAGGCACTACACCACCAGAACTCCCACCACTAAATGTTAGTTTCCATTTTTCACTTCTTGTTCTTACCCTTTTTGCTCTAGTAGGAGCTCTGGTAGCATAAGGCACTTGACTGCTAACCAGAAGGCTGGCAGTTTAAACCCACCAGCCACTCCTCAGAAGGAAGATGGGGCAATCTACTTCTGTAGTGATACTGCCTCGGAAACCCAAGGAGGAGTCGCTATGAGTCGGGTCTGACTCAATGGCACATAACAACAACAACAAGCAATTGGGGACAGGAATCCTACTCTAAGGAGCTCTGCATGCAGCTTGCCTTCAGAGCTTGTGACCGGTGTTTGCTGAGTGATGACTTTGTGCTGAGACAGTACATCTCAGGGACATTGACCCCTCCATGTTCTAGCCTACAGGAGAAACAAGGGGTGGAGTAGTTATAGAAATGGGACCTAGATGTCCAGGAAGGGGAAGAGAACCTGTGAAGAAGGACAGCCAAAGTTCCCTGACTGCTTGTTGTTTCACCTCTGTATTCTCCTCTAGTCCCCAGCCCACTGGGGAGTAGCCTTCTCTACACTCTGCCTCCCACAGGACAACACAGGACCATCAGGCCAGGCTGGTAGCCATAGTAGGCTGGTCTCTGTGCCCTGAGGTCCCTACAGCCATCTCAGGGCTGGGACTGAGCTACCTACCAGGGCATCTCCAACTTGGAGGATAGAGTCTTCTGTTGCTTCCTGTTCCCCCAAGGATAAAGAGACAGAGGGACAAGAGACAGGGACTGTGGGAGGGTGCATTGGGTGATGTCTTTGAGAAAAGCTTGAGCCACTAGCCTAGTGCTCCTTCCTGCTCCCCCTGAGGTACCTGGGATCTGGTTCCAGGAGACATTTTGGGGTTTCACAGGCCAGTGTGTGGATTCAGCTGGCCACTCTTGTTGTTTCTAGGCTTGACTAAGTACAAGTCTGAAATCATTCTCTGATAGATCCCCACACATTCCTCAACCAACATCACCCATTAACAAGACTTCCTTGTGTTAGGCACTGAGCCAGGCTCTAGGGAAGGACAGAAAGGAATCACACATAGCCTCATAAATCCATGAGAGGTGTATGTGAAAACCTATCAGTGACACTAGGCCAGCTTCCAGCACTCAGTGCATGAGAGATCCATGAAGGATGGAGAGCTTGGCCTGCACCATGAAAATGGAGTTTGATTATTGTGGAGATGTCAAAAATGGGACAAGCAAACTATATGAACAGAGGTCTTAACTGAAACCACCACCAGCATTTCTCTTCCTGGGGCTGATGGGATCTTGAAGAAACATATCTGGCAGTGCCTCCAGACAAAAGCTTCTGCTGCCCACTAGCTCCAGCTCCTGTTTCCATCATGACAGCTCTGTGGAGGTGGGTAGCACTACTGAAGCCCTGACTTTAGGATGCCCTCCTTGGCAGGCTGGATCCCTGGTATAACTCCAGTGTCCAAAGGCATGCCAAAAAGAGGATGGCCTACAAGTCAGACATTTCCACTGAGGGCCTGTTGCTACATATATCACCTTCTACCACAGATTTTCTTACACCCTATGCAGAGCATCAGTGTGCCTGGGTCCCTGCCCTAGATAGCAACCTTATTACCACCATCTGTAGAAACAATCCTGCTTGAGATTTGGGTGCTCAGGACCTGGCTACTTATTGCCAGCCTCCTGTCATCAGGCCCTGGCTACCTGTTCAGACACTCGTGCCCTCCTACTGGACAAGCTTGCTTCCCAGAACACCTGCTGCAGGCTATGAAGCCCTGGCTCCATTTGCCTGGTTGGCCTTCCTCTTACTGTCTGCTCCTCCTGCAACAATGTCTGGTTCTGGGTCAGGGCTCCTCAGGTCAATCCATTAACTCTTCTATCCCTAGCTTTGTCAGGGAGGACTAGCTGCTTTGCCTCAGGTCAGGCCAGAGGAGGAGGGGCTCATCCCAGCCAACTCTTACTGATCCTTGGACAAGAGGATGCTTTCTATGTTCTCAGCAAAAGAGAGATCCCCACCCCAACCCCAGAGGCTTCTTCCAGACCCTATGGCCTGCATGCAATGCTGTGTCTTTTGTCTGGGAATTGCTGCTGGATGGTGGCCCCTTAAGGTCCCTGTCAGTTACTATGGGCCTGGGCCAAGGCCCATCATCCACTCAACATAGCCAGACTCTAGGTTAGACAATGGGGATACCAATTTAGGAGGCTGACTTAGCCCTGGGGCTGCTTGCACAGACTTGGAAACCAAGAGTAGCAGTGAGGGCCACCTTCCTGGAGCCTCTGGGGTCTCATTCTCACCGAGATCCCAGGCAGCCTTGCCTTCTTTGGGCCACAATACTCATCATCTATCCTGCCAGAGCCTCTTCCTGAGATACAGGTGGCCCAGTGGCTCAAAGCACAAACTTTACAACCAAACACACCTGCCTTTGAAACCCAGCAATGCCACTTTTGTGACCTGGGGCAAGAGATTTAACTTCTCTGATGCTGTTTTCTCATTTGTAAAATGAGGGTAATTATTCCCACTAGCATGAGACTGCAACACTTAATAGTGCTCCTATGGAACCTGTACACAGACCTACAGGCAGCCTTTCTAATAGAACAAGTGGATACTGCATATTTTTAAATCAGAAAAGGAGTGTGTCACAGTTGTATACTTTCATCATACTTATTCAATCTGTGTGCTGAGCAAATAATTGAGAACCTGGACTATATGAAGAAGGACACAGCATCATGATTGGAGGGAAACTCATTAACAATCTGCAATATGCAGATGACACAACCTTGCTTCCTGAAAGAGGACTTGAAGTACTTACTGATGAAGATCAAAGACTACAGCCTTCAGTATGGGTTATACCTCAACACGAAAACAAAAATCCACACAACAGGCCCAACATCATGTTACATAGAGAACAGTTTGAAGTTGTCAAGGATTTAATTTTACTTAGATCTACAACTGACACCCATGGAAGCAGCAGTCAAGAAATCAAATGATGTATTACATTGGGCAAATCTGTTGCAAAGACCTCTTTAAAGTGTTAAAGAGTAAAGATGTCATTTTGAGGACTAAGGTTTGCCTGACTCAAGCCATGGTATTTTCAATGGCCTTAAGGAGCTCTGGTAGCATAGTGCCTAGTTGTTGCTGTTGTTATGTGCCATCGAGTTGGACCTGACTCATAACGACCCCTTCTTGGGTTTCCGAGACAGTATCACTACGGAAGTAGATTGCCCAACCTTTCTTCCAAGGAGTGGCTGGTGGGTTTGAACCGCCAGCCTTCTGGTTAGCAGTTAAGTGCCTTAGCCACTATGCTACCAGAGCTCCAGGCACTGCTAACCAAAAGGCTGGCAGTTCAAACCCACCAGCCACTCCTCGGAAGGAAGATGGGGCAATCTACTTCCGTAGTGATACCACCTTGGAATCCCGAGGAGGTGTCTCTATGAGTCGGATCCAACTCGATGGCAGTGATTTTGGTTTGGTTTATTTTGGTCACATGGATGAGAAATCTGGACAACTAATGAATAAGGAAAATGGAAGAAGAATTGATACCTTTGAATTATGGTGTTGATGAAAAATATTGACTATGCAATGGACTACCAGAAGAATGAACAAATTTGTCTTGAAAGAAGTACAGCCAGAATACTCCTTAGAAGTGAGAATGGTGAGACTTCGTCTTATGTACTTTGAACATATTATTCATAAGGACCAGTCCCTGGAGAAAGACGTCATGCTTGGCAAAGGAGAGTTTCAGTGAAAAAGAGGAAGACCCTCAATGAGATAGATTGACACAGTGGCTGCAACAATAGGCTCAAACATAGCAACAGTTGTTAGGATGTCCAGGACTGAGCAGCATTTCATTCTGTTGTACATGGGATAGCTACAAATCACAACTGACTCAATGGCACCTAACAACAACAACATCATAGGAATAAAGTGGCTTGATTTATAGAAGATATTCCTTCTCTTGCTCTTTTAAGAAATTCCTCTGTACCTTCCTATCAGAAGGAGCCTCGGTGGTGCAAAGATTAAACAAGCACTCAACTTTTCTACTGAAAAGTCGGCAATTCAAACCCACCCAGTGACTCAACAAGAGTAAAGCCCCAGTGAACTGCTCCTGTAAAGACTGCTGTTGTTATTTGCCCTTGAGTCGGACCCAACTCATAGCGACCCCTCCTTGGGTTTCCAAGACAGTATCACTACAGAAGTAGATTGCCCAACCTTCCTTCCGAGGAGTGGCTGGTGGATTTGAACCACCAGCCTTCTGGTTAGTAGTCAAGTGCCTTAGGCACTAAGCTACCTGAGCTCCTGCAAAGATTAAAGCCTAGGAAACCTGCCAGCTCTACTCTATCATATAAGAGCACTATGAGTTGGAATCATCTTCCCAGGACACAACAACAACTCCTTATCTCTTAAGGAGCTCTGGTGGTGCAGTGCCTAAGGCATTTGACTGCTAACAAGAAGGTTGGTGGTTCAAACCCACCAGCCATTCCCCGGAGCAATCTACTTCTTCCCTAAAGATTTACCTTATCTCTTAGAGAACAAAAATCCAGATTTCTTATCAGTATGTTCGAGGCCTGTTTCTATCTGAACTGAATCACATTCCTTGTACAATGACCAACTCATCCATGTTTGCGCAGAACTTATCCAGTTTTAGTTCTGAATGTCCTCTGTCCTGTGAAAGTCCTCAGGATGGCTGATCTCCTTATTTCTCAGCCGCTTCTCCTACAGTCCCCATCATGACACCCAGATTCTTCACATACACAAAATGGGCCTTTCACTTCTGACCTCCAAGACTTTGTGAATGCTATTCTCTTCACCTGGAATGCCCTTCTTCATCTTTACTTGTCAAAAGCTAATGCAGCATCCAAGGCCAACTCCTCCATGAGATTTCCCAGTCCCCACACTGGAACTAAACTTCCCTCCTCCATTTTTCTAGGGCTTATTTTGTAGCTCAGCACAACTCTAATTACCCCTCCTCACCCAATAGTGGGCAACATGAGGGCAGAAACAGCTGGATGTTACACACTGTAAAAAGTGTTATTACTAGGGGTCATTGAGTTGGCTCCAATTCATGGTGACCTTATGAAATGAAACATTGCCCAGTCCTATCTCATTTTTATGACCATTGGTATATTTGAGTCCATGTTTTGGCTATTGTGTCAATCTATCTCATTAAGGCATTGTACATAGTAGGTGCTCAATAAATGCGGTGTTCCTGTCACATCCTCCTCCAGCTGGGTTTGCTGGCCACATCTACCACATGCCTTGCTTTGACAGGTGGGCTCAGCAAAAGAACCATCCCCAGGCAGTGGCTCAGCCAGGACAGAACTCACTCCAGGCAAGTGGAGATGAGTTGCCAGGTGAACTGCCCAACTTGTCTTCCCAAGGATCAGAGCCATAGACTAGGGGGCAACCTGCTTCCAACAACCTGCAATCCATCATCACTATCTTACTTATTCATAGGAGGCATCTAACAAGCTCATGTTGAAAAAATGAAATAAATGAATGCCTGGGTTGTTTTCTGAGCACAATGAGAAGTTGTTAATGTTTTCCTAGAGGAGTAAGACAGTGATTACATGGCAATGGCTCAAGGTTTCCTTGAGGAGTTTGTGGGGGAAAAGGAGGTTCTCTAGTCCCATAGACACAAGTGAAAGGTGCAGACAATTGAAGAGAAGTGATGGCAGGAGACGAAGGGCCCAAGTGAGTATTTTGGGCTTATTTAAGTCAGAAGGAACACAAGGAGGAAGCCCTTGTCTCCAGCTTCCGAGGGCTGCTAATAGCCCAAGTTTAGATCGATCTCTCTATAGGTACAGAGATAGATAAACATATAATTTTTTTTTGATGAAAGTATACACAGCAAAGCCATTCAGTTACATTGATTAAATTTTTCAAGTTGTGCAACCATTCCCATTATCTTGCTCTAATTTATTCCACTACCATTAGCATAAATTCACTGTTCCTTAAGCTTCCAAACTAACCTTTTGAGTTGTTCAATTTGATCACATGTAGATAATTCTTTGAAAGAACCCAATATTCAAGGAAGATATTGTTTGCTTTAAAATAACTTCAGAGGATGGTTTTGGTTTAATGTTTAAAGATTATGGACAAACAAGGAGGGGTGGACAAGGCCAGCTAATAGTTTTCTGGGGTGATCCAGCCTCAGTGGCTTCAGAAAGTCTGGATTCCATGAAAATTTGAAATCTTCCACATTTTCCCATTTTGATCAGGATTCATTTTTAGAATCTTTGATCAATAATGGTCACCAGGCACCATCCACTTCTTTTGGTCTCATGGAAAAGGAGACAGATTTTCATGGAGGCAATTGGCTACACATTCCACATCCACCTTCAATTTCTACCTCTAACTCACTGCCATTGAGTCAGATTCGACTCATAGTGACCCCTCCTGGGTTTCCAAGGCAGTACCACTACAGAAGTAGATTGCCCCATCTTCCTTCTGGTTAGTAGTCAAATGTCTTAGGCACTATGCTACCAGAGCTCCTAATTCCTACCTCTGCTCCAGGCAAATTTAATTCCTCTGCCACTCCAGGCAAATAGAGATCAATTGCTATACCTTGGATGGATTACTTGCAAGCTTTTAAGACCCCAGGCACCACACAATGAGCTGGGAGATAGAACAGAAGCATTGAAAAAAAAAAAAAATGGTATTAGGCCAATTAATTGGGATTTCCAATGAAATCATGCCCCTAAATTTCAAAACCAGGAATAAAATCCCATGAGGTATTTGATTGTATGTAAACAACTATATCAGCTACGCTTTGATGTTGTTGTTGTAAATGTGTATATAACACAGCATTTATCACCTCAACTTTTTCAAGTGTACAGTTAGTATTATCAATTATATTGATCATGTTATTCAACTATTGTTGTTGTTGTTGTTAAGTGCCGTTGAGTCGTTTCCAACTCATAGGGACCCCATGCACAGCAGAACGAAACACTGCCTGATCCCGCGCCAGCCCCACAATCCCTGCTATACTTGAGCCCATCATTGCAGCCACCGTGTCAATCCATCTCGTTGAAGGCCTCCCCCTCTTT
>NW_006921645.1:3618342-3620927 GCF_000298275.1 Orycteropus afer afer | reverse complement strand
TTCTGGCCTGCTGCTTTGGGCATCCCTGAGTTGTCCCTGGGGCTGACAACTATTCAACTATTACCCTTAATTAATGCCAAATTCCCATCACCATAAACAAAAACTCACTGCTTCCCAGACAATGGTTTCCCCTAACCCCTCTCTCCCACCTTTGGTAACCACTAATAAATGTTGGTTTTTGTACATTTGCCTATTATTGTCATTTCATATTAGTGTTCATACAGTATTTGTCATTTTGTGATTAATTTATTTAACTCAGTATGTCTTTGAGGGAGCTCTGGTAGCAAAGTGCTTAAAGCATTTGACTGCTAACTAGAAGGCTGGTGGTTCAAACCCACCAGCCACTCCTCGGAAGGAAGATTGAGCCATCTATGTCATATCATGTCTCAGGACTTCATTGCTCTTTATGGCTGGGTAGTATTCCACTGTATTTATGTACCACATTTTGCTTATCCTTTCATCCATTGATGGACAGATTGCTTCCATCTTTTTGCTGTTGTGAGTAATGCTGCAATGAACATTGGTGTACATAATTCTACTCATGTTGTTGCTTTAGTATTTTGAGTATGTATCTAGCAGTGGGAGGGCTGGGTCCTATGGTAGTTCTATCTTCAGTTTTTTGAGGAATAAGAACTCTTTTAAAAGAAGGAAGCTTGGGAAACAATGGTAGAAATATGGTCATTCTACTTAAATCACGGACTAGCCAACCAGAGGCCAAGTGCATTCTTAAAACAGTAACTGGGCTTCTAGGGTAGATGGTGTGTGTTTTAGTTACCTAGTGACACTCTGACAGGAATATACCACAAATGGGATAGCCTTAACAAACATGAGTTTATTCTCTTAGTTTGGAGGCTTTAAGTCCAAGTTCAAAGTGCCAAGCTCTAGGGGCTGGGTGAAAGCCCCTTGACCTTGGGGTCCAGTTCTGCCTCCTGCTCCCAACCCACTGGAGCTGGAAGCTTTTCTTCACTCAGACAGCTGCTGGCTGCTGAGGCTGATAAACCCAAAACTGACGAGTAAAAAGGCACAATCCTGATGCTACCAAACCACATGGCAGGCCAGTAATTCAAGTCCATTGCAAGTCCCAGGGTTGGCAGAGCATGGCAGGCTGCTGAACAATGCATGGCTACATGCAGGGTCCAAGCTGCCATAAGCTAGAGACCATTCCCCAAGGCTTCTGCTTATATACAGGAAGCAGACCACATTCCCTAAGGCAGCTACTCAGCTGCTCACAGTAGATTCCACCATGGAGTTGATTACCAGTCTCATCATGGGGAATATTACACACAGCTGCCCAGCCACTCAACCAGGCCCAGCCAAGTTGACACACAAACATAACCACCACAGTGTGGGTGTGAAATGAGGAGTGGGGGTAACATACAGGAAGGGACTACCTGTCCCAGGCCAGAAGGGGCAGGCAGCAGTCTCAGGAGGGGTTGATGAGGCTGGGCCAAGCTAGCACTGTGAGGAGACAGGCGGCATCAACTCAGCCCCACACTGGAGCGGGAGGACAATACAAGGCAGGGCAGGGTCAGAGGTGGGTGACCTGGCTGAGGCCCAGAGACCCCTGTTTCCTTTGAAGAGATTCAGCTTTCATAACACATCTCAGCATCTAGTGGGGGCGAACAATGGAGACTTTTGGCAGCCTGCGGAGAACAGGGTGTGGTAATGGGAAGGGTGTGTAATGGCTAAACTGAATTGGAAAGACTATGGGTGGGGGTGAAGCATAGATCCCTGAGTTAGTAACTGCCACTCAAGAGCAAGGGACACACAACCACTCCAAGGGGGATTAGTGCAAGAGGTCTGGATAGAGTGGGAGAACTATGTGGAACAAAACTCAAAAGCATTAAAAGACCAGGTTTGGTGGTCTGATAGAGCCTGGTGAGATCCCCAAGACTATGGCCTCTAGTTACCTTTCAGGTCTGAAACTGAACTCATTCTTGTGGCATCTAGCCAGTCAATAGACAGACATATGGGGTGAACACTTACATCAAGTAGACACACTCCTTGGAGCAAGCAATCATGGGAGAATAGAAGGGCAGTGTTTGCTCAGGGAGACAGCTAGGGGCAGAAGTGCATGGGAGGGAAGGACACAGGAAAGAGGTAACTTTGTGGAGGAAGTGGGAAGAGAGCTGTTACATTGTGGGGAATTGGAGTTAATGTCATGAAACAGAACATGTATGAACTGCTGTACAGAAATGAATTTTCTGTAAAGTTTCACTCAAATCACAATAAAAATTTAAAAAAAAAAAAAAAAGAAGAAGAAGCAATGGACACAAAAAGCTCTGGGGAGGAGGAGGGTAGCAGGCCTTTCTGAGGAGGCTGTACAAGCCCACACCCAGGCTTCTGCAGAAATTATATCTAGCAGAACTAGAGAATACGGCAGTCGGAGCTGCGCGCGAGAGGGACGGGAGCGGGAAGGGCCGGGGGGCAGCGCTGAAAGTGAGGATGACTTAAGGTACCTACTGATGAAGGTTGAAGAATACACTCTGCAGTATGGATTACGTCTCAATATAAAGAAAACAAAAATCCTCACAACTGGACCAATGAGCAGCATCACAATAAATGGAGAGAAGATTGAGGTTGTC
>NW_006921645.1:3616127-3617907 GCF_000298275.1 Orycteropus afer afer | reverse complement strand
AGAGGGGGAGACCTTCAACGAGATGGATTGACACAGTGGCTGTGACGATGGGCTCAAGTATAGCAGGGATTGTGGGGCTGGCGCGGGATCAGGCAGTGTTTCGTTCTGCTGTGCATGGGGTCACTATGAGTCAGAAATGACTCAATGGCACTTAACAACAACAACAACAACAGAACTAGAGAGAGGAGTGAGGTCACAGGCCCCATCTAGATGGTGAGAGGCCATGGAAATAGTGTCCAGAGTCCCATTACCCCTGAGCCCACAGTTGTGGCTTGAAAGCATACGTGCTGGACAGGGAGGAGCATTTCCTTGGTTTCTGAGGAAATTTGAGCCAAGGGCTCTATGATGCTGTCTTAGTATCCTAAGGTTGCCATAACAAAATGCCCCAAAGTGAGTAGTTTAAAGAACAGAAGCTTATTTTCTTACAGTTCAGAAGACCAAATTCAGGGCATCAGCAGGACCACCTCCTCCCACTGCTTTAGCGGAAGATCTTCCCTCTCTCTTTCAGCTTCTGGTAGCCCCGAGTATTTCTTAGCTTTCATGCCTTGTGGGTGAATTTTCATATGATGTTTTCTCCCTGTGTGACCTTGAATACTTGTCTGTCCTGCTCTTTTATATGACAACAGTCATAGAGGATTAGTGCCCACCCTACCCCAGTATGACTTAACTGATAATATCCTCAAAGAAAGACCCTATTTCCCCAAATAGGGTCACATTCACAAGCACAGGGATTAGGACTTTAGCATGTCCTTTTAGAGGACACAATCCAAACCACAATAGATCCCCGGCTATGTGAGCAAGGACTTGGATGCTCCAGGATTCTCCCAGATGGGGTTAGGTGTATAGGGACATCCCCAAGATTACCCTCATGAGATATTTCTTGGGTGAAAGGACTTTGGGTCAGTGGTCTAGATACTCACCAGAACTCCTGCCTCAGCTGCTCCATTTTTATTTCTTTATTTTTGTAAGAAGCAATGGTCTACAAGAGCAAGAAGTCCTGCTAGAGAGACACCTGGTGGATCTGGGGGAGCCATCCATGAATTCTGCAAAGGTTCTCAGAATAAAGCATCCACTATGTGCCAGGTTCATACTGGGCTGTGCTGAAGAAGACATGGAAGTATGTCAGTGCCTTCCCTCCAGGAGCTCTCTGCTTAAAAGGGCTGGCCTGCAGTATCTTGAATTAATAGAAGACAGACATGCTTTGTCAAGAAGAGATGGAAACTAACAAGGAAATCTCTCAGGGGAACTGGGGTTCCAAGGTCCCTAGATCTTTCTGTGGAAGTTTCTCATCAGATGGCCTGGGGTTTGAGTTTTTCTTTGTCCACATCTTCTATTTCCATCCTTCCTCCTGAAGGACTGTCTTATAAAAATTAGAATAATTATATTGTTTATTTTCATTCTATGTCAGGCATTCTACTATGTATTTCACTTGCATTATGCATCCAGCAAATATTTATTGGAAGCCAACTAGGCACCAGGGATATGGCAATGAGCAATATAAACATGGTTCCCTTTATCTTCTCATTTATTTCTCTCCATAAGCACATGAGGCAAAGCATGTTACCCCCATCTTAATCCATTGCCCTACAGTCAATTCTCACTTGTGATGACCTGTGTTTTACAGAGTAGAACTGCCCCATAGGGTTTTCTTTTCTTTCTTTCTTTCTTTTCTTTTCTTTTTTTTTTTTTTTTATTGTGATTTGGGTGAAAATTTACAGAACAAATTCACTTTCCATACAGCAGTTCATATACACTTTGTCTCATGACATTGACCACAATT
>NW_006921645.1:3610713-3616027 GCF_000298275.1 Orycteropus afer afer | reverse complement strand
CAGCTTCCCTCCCACTTCCTTCCTTATAGTTAACTCTTCCCTGTGTCCATCCTTCCATGTACTCCTGCCCCCTGAGCTGTCTCCCTGTGCATAAGCAGCCTTTCTTTCTCCCATGATTGTTCTCTCCAAGGAGTGTATCTACCTCAGGTAAATATTCAACTCATATGCCTGTACTTTGTTTGGCTGGAAGCCACAGGTATGGGTTCAGTTCCAGACCTGAAGGACAGCTAGGGGCCATAGTCTCAGTAGTTCCACCAGGCTCTATTTGACCAGCAAATCTGGTCCCCCCACACCCATAGGGTTTTCTTGACTGCAGTCTTTACAAGGGCTGAGTGCTAGCCTTTCTTCTGCAGCATGTTCAAACCTTCAGACCTTTAGGTTAGTAGTAGGTAAGCACAAATTGTTTGCACCACCCAATGACAATTGATGCTCAAAGAGATTGAGCAACCCAAGGACACACAGCTAGTAAGTAGCAAGAGAAATTTGCATCCTGATGCAATACAGTCCCAAGCATGCCTCCACCTCTGACTCTCCAGACCTGCCAATCTCTCCCAGCTCCCAAGTTTCCAGTAATGTTGTTGTTGTTGTTGTGTGCCATTGAGCCAGACTCGACTCATAATGACCTCTCCTTGGGTTTCTGAGGCAGTATCACTTACAGAAGTAGATAGCCCAACCTTCCTTCCGAGGAGTGGCTGGTGGGTTTGAACCGCCAGCCTTCTGGTTAGCAGTCAAGTGCCTTAGGCACTATGCTACCAGAGCTCCTAAACTGCAGGGAAATAGCCACCTGTGAGACTTGACATCCTGGAAATTTGGAGGAGTATTTCCAGTAACACTCCTCCGAATTTCCAGGATGTCAAGTCCCACAGTTGGCTGTTTCCCTGCAGTTTCAGGGAAGACGTGAATTCCAGCAGGACCATGACACAGAGATCCACTGACAAGTGCTCTCCCCACCCAGGATCTCATCTATAAGATCCCTACCTTAGTTGCAGGAGTGATTTCTCTTTGAGAATATTGTTATTTATTTTATTTGGTGTGAGTGAGTGGGGGAACTTGTATTATACTGTGATTTTTTGCTAGTGCATTTGTTGTCAAAGAAGAGTCATTTTACAGATGAGAAAACTGAAGCCAGGAAGACAAAGTAACTAGATCAATATCATACATGTTGGCAGAGCTGGGGCCAGAGCTTGGGTCTCCTGCTCCAAGTCAGTGCTCTATCCATGACACCAACTAGCCAGCCAGTCATGTCAGTGCCCCTCCTTCCTTCTGTCCCAGCCCCTCTGAAGCTCTGTAGGGCTGACTGCTTCAGGCTCCATCCCCATGGACTTGCTCTCACCTCTGTCCACAAAAAATTAGAGATGGACTTTCCAGGCTCATTTTTCCCAAGGTATTGATGTGTTCTGGAGGAGGTAAGAGATAAGAAGTCTTTCTTGTCACAAAGTGAGGATTTGTGTAGGTTTAGGGCTGAGGGTAAGCAGATGGCTGGGACTCTGGTCTTTTTTTTATCCCCCCAGGTGTATATAGGGGGTCATTGGTCAGGGTGTGACTCATCAGGGCTCCTGCACTCTCTTCAACAGTGCCAGAGAAATGCCCATATCATCCCTCCCTTCTTCTTCCCACCACTCAGAAATAGAAAGAAAAAATCCTCCAATTTGCATCCATTCTGAAACAGTTCTATTTTCTACTCTTTTCCTGTTCAGAATAAACATAAAATTTGAACAGAAGGATGGGAGTGATTTCCCCATAGGTTTCTTACTGGGTGAGATAAGAAATAATTAATTGTTTGGACACAGTGAAAGGATTGTCCTGGAGCAGAAACTGCTGGCTTTAGTGCTAAAACATGCCCCTTGGAGATACCCCAACAGCTCCTGTGCTTGTTGGTGCCATGTCACAAGAATTATGTCCTTGAGGCCCTCATTGTCTGGCAGTTTTTAGCTGGGTAGAGACAGAGCAGAGGAGCCCTGGTAGCACAGTGGTTAAGCACTTGGCTACTGATGGAAAAGTCAGCTGTTCAAACTGACCAGTTGCTTCATGGGAGAAAGATGCCTCAGTGAAGATTTATAGCCTTGGAAACCTTATGGGGCAGTCCTACTCTGTCTTATAGGGTTGCTGTGAGTTGGAATCACCTCAGTGGCAATAGGTTAGAGAGAGAGCAGTGCTTGGTAGTAAGCGAGTTTCCCCAGGATTTTTGCAGAAGAGCTGGCTCTAGACCTGCCCCAGAGATCTCCCCAGAACCTGGGATCTGGCCTGCCCTTGGGACCATAATGGCCTCCTGCTGTACTGGGCCCAGGCCAGTTAGGAGCAGCCTCTCATTCTGGCAACTTCTGACCTGTTGTCTCTTATATGCCACCCACAAGCAGAGAACTCTTCCTAAATACATACAACTTAACAAGCCTTCAAGATAAAGTGGCTTAAGGGACCCTTCACTACCTGTCCCCTGCTTTGCATCCAACCTCAACTCTTAGCTCTTAACATTCCATCCCATGGAAGTTTCCATGGATACCTGCTGTGGATGCTTCCATGCTTTCACAGATGTTCCCTCTGCTTGCACTGCCTCTTCACTCTTTATTGTAGACATTCAACTTCTACCCGATTGCTGTCCTTGGGCTTAGACTGTTTAATAGATCTCTCCCATGAGCTCTCTGGGTGCCCTGTGCTCTTTTCTATCATTCTACATAACACACTAGATGTGGTTGTCAATTTTCACACCATGACACATCAACTTCTCATAAGTATCCTATTTTATGACACACAGACATGATCTCTTTCTTACAAGAACAGTATCTGTCTGAGGCCCACAAGATTGAGATTCTTTGAGAGAAGAGACATGTTTAATGCCACTCTAGATCCCTAGCACCTAGCACAGCACCTGGGACAGAGCAGTGGTCGGTAAAATTTGTTGATTGAAAACATAAAAGAATGAATAAATGAGTCTTGTACAACTGAAACAGTCCCTAAATTTATCCCCTCAGAAATGGGATGGGTTCTATTTTTAAAGAAGTCCTAAAATATCACTAAAATGTAATGGGACAGGGAAAAGTATATTCATCAGCACCCTTCTTAAGGGTAAAACTGCATATAGTTGGAAGGAATACTTTGATGAGCTACTTGGAGTGAATCAAGTCACAACACGTTATTCCTCTTTTGTCTTCCAAGGAGGCTAAGCCCATTTAACTACAGGGCTATTGCTTTGCTGAGTGGAGTTTGTAGGCCTAGGCTCAGAGTCAGGGTATTGACGATCACAGAGGACATGGAGCCCTCTCCACTTTTCCCCCACTCCACTTTCAGACTGTCAGGGACACCTCATGTCCTGATCTAGTCCTCCCTCTAGCCAACTCTACCTGACCATCAAGGACTATCTCCTAGACGACCTCTTCCAGGAAACATTCCCTGATGTCTGAATGGAAATGTTCAAGTCTCCCTCCCTAATACTCCTTTATGGCTGTAAAATGAAGGTTTCAGATCTCCTCATATAACTTCATGAATGGGAAGGAGAATCAAGATCATATCATCAGCATCAGCCCAAGGCTGATTCTTATGAAATGTAGGTAAGGCATACCTCCACTCTCCAACATTTATTTTTATTTTTTATTTTTTTTACCAATTCTAATACCAGCTGTCCCTCCCACAACACACTCTCCTCTGCTGGCTTTGATAATTCATTGCAATGGCCAAATAGGCTCACAAATAATATTCATGATTATGAGGTTTATTAGGGAAGTAATAGGTTACAATTCAGGATCAGTATCAACTTGGAAGTAATAGCAGCAACTCGGTTCTTAAATTGGGACAGCTTCTCTGCTGTACTCACAGGCAATCCCCTGCCATCAGACCCTGCTGGAGCCTGGTCTCTGCCCTGCTCCTGCTCTTTAGCTTGCTGGTAAGTGACCAGAGGCACCTTACTCCTCCAGGAAGCCTCTAGCCTGAAGGCATTCATCTCATGCTCTGTGGGTCAGCAAGTCCCCTTAGCGCCACTGGCAAGTGCCTGGAGGCACCCCATTCTAACAGCATGGCTCCTGCCCAAAGGTACTCAACTTTGTCACTCCATGGGCCAGCAAGCCCAGTGGAGCTGTATCGCTCTGTGAGCCAGGAAGCCCACCACACCATCTAGCACCAGTGTCCTCCTTCTGATGCCATCATTTCTCTGCTGTTAGCTTCTGCCGTGCTTGTTACCACTTCTCAGCATCTCAAGCTGTTTCCAGTGTTATAGCTCTCCCTGGGAACTGGATTTAGAAGGTTCTCAGCACAGGGATCCTGACATGCTCTGCTCCTGGTTTTTCTTCTAGTCAGGTTCCCATCTCAACCTCTGGGATTAGCTCTTTTTAAGCCTAAGTGGATATGGCAAAATTGACCAATTCTGGTTAATTGGTGTGCTGCAAGTACCTTATTTGCATGGTCCCACACTGTAAGCGTTCCATATACCTTATCTGCTTTATCAGACTGTCCAGTCCCCACAGGGATTCCACATGGCTATTTTCATAGTTCCACTCAATCATTTTGTGGGAGTTGTAAGACCATGGCTAGAAGGACCATATAAAAGCAATTCACTTCACCACAATGGCTATTATGACAGTTGTGGGTCCCTTGTGCTTTTGCTGGACCCCACTCTGCTGGAGAGCAAGGCTCTCCTTCACCTCTCTCCCCACAGAAAAAGCAGCATAGGGTCTGGTAGAGAGGCAAAGGGGTAGAATTAACCAAAGAAATTCCTGTCAGTTTGGATGGATGATAGAATGGGAGGTAGGGAGCTGACAGGAAGGGGAGTTGCTCCCTGAAAGAACACGATGGCTTGATTCTGGGTCTGGCTTCAGATAAGGAGGACAAGAAACAGAAGAAGTCAGCATTTCAGCACATATCCTCCCCAGGACTTAATAAATGTTATTTTTACAAAAGTATTCCATGTTTAATATGGATGATCCTGGGTTAAGTCAGGCTAATCAGATGCCTCTAGAGGAGGACTTTTCAGAGCAGATGCTCACATGTATGTGGGACTCTAAGAGTGGGTCAGGGTATGCAGTGTTTCTTGGACTTACTGACTATGGAAACCTTGGTTCAAGGAATGTCTTCTTCCATGGAATAACTTTGGAAAATGGAGAATACTGTCAGATATGTGTGCATTTTCACAGCCTCCTCATTTTACAGAGGAAGAAGAAAAAGAACATCTCATCTTGACCTCAGTGAGAATGAGTTCTGAAGTTTCAGGTCAAGGAGATTCAGGCAGCAATGTGACTTTAAAAAGTTCAGGCTCAGGCGGGGCAAGATGGCGGACTAGGCAGAAGGATTGCACAGACCCTCTTCAACAAAGAAAAGGGAAACCAAT
>NW_006921645.1:3574477-3603258 GCF_000298275.1 Orycteropus afer afer | reverse complement strand
CTAATAAAAAAAAAAAAAAAAAGAGAAAAAGAAAAAATAAAAAAAGTTCAGGCTCAGCTCAGCTTGCCTAGCCCATGGCTTCTCCCAGACAAGTCTAAAGCCACAATCTGAGTCATAGACTCAGGTAGATACTAATTTAGGGAGCTGCAAAATTGATGTGGAAATATTAATCTTGTTTTTTAGTAAGGTAGCAAGAACCAAAATAATCCTCAGGCCACTGCCTCAGCCATCACAGTAGAGCTAAGATGGGCCTTGACTTCTTGAAATTCCCCTCCTCTCCATGGATCTTGAGAGACTGGAGAGGAACTAGACAATCCTTTAATAATAGGTCATGACATGCACCTCTCAGCATTCTGCTGACCCTGGTATTGCCATCTGCACCCAGAGCCAGGGAGAAGGAAGAACTTATATCTACATAAGGGAAAGGCATCAAAATCTTCTGTGGGCACCACTTGCAAATACTGTGTGGGAGCCCAAATCCCCAGCAGCAGAGAATGGTTGAGCAATCACTACGTCTATGCATTGGAATCCTGTGTAATGGCACACCAGAGGCAACAGTGAAAGGCAGCTGCCCAGCCAACCAGGCAGCATGGCGTGTTGGTTAATATCTTGATTTCTTAGTGCTGATGTAACAGAAATACCATAAGTGGGTGGTTTTAAAGAACAGAAATTTATTTTCCCACAGTTATAGAGCCTAAAAGTCCAAATCAGGGCGTTGGCGTGTTGACTCCTTCCTTCTAGGTTGTTGTTGTTATGTGCCGTCAAGTCGGCCCCGACTCATAGCGACCTCTCCTTGGGTTTCCGAGGCAGCATCACTACAGAAGTAGGATTGCCCAACCTTCCTTCCGAGGAGTGGCTGGTGGGTTTGAACCGCCAGCCGTCTGGTTAGCAGGCAAGTGTCTTAGCCACTATGCTACCAGAGCTCCCTCCTTCTAGGTAGTCCTGGGTATTCCTTGGTTCTCAGTGATCTTCACATAACACCTTTCTTTCCTAGTGTGTGTCTGTCTATGCTGCTACTTACGCAGCAAAGAAGTACTTAGGTTTAATATCCACCTTATACTGGTACGACCTCAACATTTGACTGTTTATATTACATTAGATTGCACTATGAAGGAGATTATATTATATTACGTTACATTAGATTATATCCAACATTAAAGTGGCTAGTATTTCAATGCATATTTTGGGGGACACGTTTCAGTCCATAACAGTCATGCACACAGGTTCTAGCTGACACTTCTAGGCAGCATGGCTATGGGCAAATACTATATCCTTTTGTGTCTGTTTCTGCATGGATACAATGGAGATAATAAAAGATAGAATCTATTTCATAGAGTTGTTAGAAGAATTTAAGAACTAATTCCTTAGAACAGTGTCTGATATGTAGTAAGTATCCTCTAAGTGTAGACTACCATTATCAACAGGCAGCTTAGTGGGAGGGTACAGGCTTTGGATCCATCCTGCCACTTCTCAGCTTGTGTGACAGGATGCACATTACTTAATCTGTCCATATCTCAATTTTCTTAGCTAAAAAACAAGCATGATAAGGTATCTTATAGCGTAATTTTTAGGTTTAAATGAGTTAATTAATGTAAAGTACTTGCAACTGTGCCTGGAATATAATAAAACATTCAAAAATATCAACTATTGTTATTTTATCAGGGAAATCAGGGTATAAAATAATATAAAGTGAAAATATATGAGAATACAAAATGGCATGAGCTTTGTTTTCCAGACCACATGAGCCAATTTTACCAACCTTCTGAAGTTAAGCCAAGCCTAGGCAGGGGACAGGATGTGCCCTGCCACACTTGTGGGCTTTGAGTAGTATCACTACGGAAGTAGGATTGCCCAACTTTCCTTCCGAGGAGTGGCTGGTGGGTTTGAACCGCCAGCCTTCTGGTTAGCAGTCAAGTGCTTTAGCCATTATGCTACCAGAGCTCCTACAACAACAACCCGGACTTGGGGAGGCTCCCCTCTTGAAGAGTCTTCATTCCCAAAGTCCCTCCACCATACTCCCAGAGGTACTGAGAAATAGCAACAGAACTCTTGCCTTTCTGTCTCAAAGTCTCAGAGTTCCTAGGGTGGATGTAGATGAACCTCAGCCCAATTAACTTTATATTTTCATGTGCATATGCTAATTCTAACCTTTAGGTAGGGCTTTAATAACTGTCAGAAGTCGGGTTAGAGTGATGTACATAGAATTTCATATTTATTGATTCTTTTTTTCAGTAAAAATTTTAAATGAATGATAAGTACACATACACATACACAAAAGCAACAACAATTTTAAGACCTCTAATTTTCCCTGTCCCAGCTGAATGTGCAAACTTGAAGAAATCCTACACTTCTTGAATATTATCTTTAAGTATTTGACATTTAGCAGAGGTTTTTATGAGCCCATTTATTAGTCATTTTTCAAAGCACCACACGAAATAGGTCAGCAGCATAGTTTCATTTAGCATACAGAATGGTTGAGTCACCCACAAGATGTTAATATGGTTTAAATGTGTGGATGTGTGTGTGTGTGTGTGTGTGTGAAGTCAAGCTATATTATCTCAATAATAGAGGGGGAAAGAGAAGAATAAGTTTTTTCAAAACTTACTGTGTGTCAGAGACTTCCAATTATTTTATAAATACATCACATGTGATTCTCAGGACAACTATAGGAGGAAGATATCTATTTTCAATGCTTAGAAAGGTTAAATAATTTTTCCAAAGTCACACAGCTAGCAAGTGACACAGGTAGATTTTTCTGGCTCTGAAGACCATGTCTTATAAATTGTACTGTGCTGCCTTATCACTAAGTGGAACTTATGTAAAACCTCAAAGGTTTGTTTTAGCAAATAACATAATTGCCCAACCTATGGGTTTCAGAAGCAGTGGGGTATCCTCAATGACAAGGGCTGTACCCTACAAATCTCCCATAATATTTCTTCCATGGAAAGAGAATGGACTTTGGATCCAAATTCTAATTTTGCTACTTATTACCTGTGTCTTTTCTTTGGGTTCCCAGAGGCCTTTCCCTGGCCCATGTCAGTCCACAGAGTATTTGGATGGTCAAAGGGCCTTGCGTGCAGATCTGTTGGGTGACAGTCCTTAGTTTGCCTGTGAGAGCATACTTGTACACTTCCTCTGAGAAGTGCAGGTGATAGCTGTTAGGTTGCGAAAACCAAGTGAAAATAGACAATGTTTGGAAATTTGAACTGAGGTATAACTCATGGGTTCCGATTATTAAGGATAGCTGCAAAAAGGGTGTGGTGATGGCATTGTCCAACTTCTCTAACTTCACAAAGGGGCAGAAGGATCAAGATCAATATCAACATCCCAATGCTGATTCCTATGAGGCAAAGGTCATATACACCAGCCTCCAAATGTTTTGCCAATTCTGATACCAACTGTCCCTCCCACAGCACTATTTCTCTGCTGGGTTTGATAATTCATTGCATTGGTCATACAGAACTCACAAATAATACTCTTATGGGGTTTATTAGGGAAGTCGCAGGTTATAATTTACAATCAGATACAACACAGGATACAGTTCTTCAATCAGAACAGCTTCTCAGCTATGCCACAGGCACACTTCTCTCTGGTCTCAGCCTCTCAGCCCTGTGGCCCCTTGGTCTCTGCCCTGCTCGAGCAAAGCTCTTTTGACTCTACTGATAGGTGCCCAAAGAGGCACCTTACTCTGTCAGCAAGTCTCCTTTCCGAAGGTACTCAGCTTTCTCACTCTGTGGGTCAGGGAGCCCACCCCTCTGTCTCATGCCAGTCTCTTGGTTCAGCTGCCTCTGCTGCCACTGTTTCTCTGCTCTGCTTCTCACCATTTCAGCAAAGGATTACAGCTGTCTCTCTATCGAGAAGCTTCAGCACAGGGATCTTGGGTACATCAGATACACTCCTGTCTTCTTTCTTGATGGTAGTGAGATCCCCTTTTGTGCCTCTGGGATGGCTCATTTTAAGTGGATGGCAAAACTGACCAATCCCCATGTTAGGGTTACATACACCTTATTTGCATGGTCCCACCCACACAAGGGTGTCATGTACCTTATTTATATTGTTAACAAACGATCCAATCCCCTTGGTGAACCAAGCACCTCACACTTGCATAGTCCTACCCAGTTGTCTGGTGGGAGTCACAAAGACCATGGCTAGAAGGGCCATGCCACAGCAGCCAAAGTTTAATTAACAGGTTGAATGCCTTAATTTATACAAACTAACATTCAAAGACAGCACATATGTGAACTTAGGTGAACACATTAACTAAGAGCCTTCACTCCTGCTAGTCCTTAGCCACAGCCCCACTCCCTCAAGAGGGAGGGAGGAAGAAAGCATGACCCCCAACAAGGACAGTGGTGCCCAGGAGTTGGCACCACAGTCCCATCCAAGGTCACAAAGAGGGGCTGCAAGGGGCAGCAGAGAAGCAGAATATTCTTCAAATCCTCAACTACCCTGGCCCCAGTGTTCTATGTGGGGAACATTTACTTTGTCCATGGAAAGTCCTCAAACAAATGGGCTAACAATTGATTCCAGCTGGACATTCTGTGCTCACCCTGACCATTTTTTCTGTATTTCCTTTCTGTGATCATCTTTTGCCTCATCCAGATCAGAGAATGACTTTCTGCACCTCCTTGGGACACAATTGTTCTCCCAGCCTCTCTGATCTGGGGCTGCTCCTTCCTGGAGGGGCGTCAGCCTGCCTACCAGAGTTGTCAAACTCCTGAGTGCCTCCTCCTCTGCCTGCTTTCCTGTCCCAGCTGTGATCCTCCCTGGGGGCTCATTTAAACTGAGGACAATTGTCTCAGATAAAAAACCACTGGCCTCCTCCCCAGTTGGCTAAAATCGTCAGAAATAGAACAGAGCATTGCTGACCTCAGCCATTTAGCTATGTGACCTCTCCTGGCCTTTCTCCTGCCTGAGTCTTGAATGTTCCTCTGGGAGCCTGTGACAGCCTCCACTAAGGCCCAACATGTAGATAGAACTGAAGAAAACAGCCCCAGCCTCACGCAGGCTTTGGTGGCTACAGTTACTGCAGCCATATCCCAGGATAAATTCCGTCTGCTGCAAGACACCTGCCTCAGCGTTCTCTGGGCTCTTCCTCCAGCCCAGGATGAGGCAGGCTCCTTAAAGAAGAGCTACTGAACTGCCTGTTGTGTCTGGTCCCACAGTTTGTACATGCAAGAACTTGGACACCTGGGCACCAGAAGGTGGAAGTGAGTTTTCCAGAAGGAGTGGAAACATAGGCCACTCCCATTCTTCCCCACAGCAACCACTGCCATTCTAGGGCCACAGCCATACCACCAGGAGCCCCTCTCCAGGGGATACTCACAGTAGGTCTCCTTTATCCCCCTCACCCTCCCTTTCTGCTGGTTCCTCAACAATCTCCTATTTGATTCCTCCTAACTCTGTACAGTTTTCCAATTATTTTCATTCTTGGTCTTGGATATATCCCAGCTCCTGTACTATTCCATTACATCCAGAATGCTGCGGGGAAGAAAAGTTATAAAACTCCATCCTGCCCCTCTTTTCTTGGTTCCTCAGGGATGTGATGAGGGATATGCTCAGGGTGAGTATCCAGCAGGAAATATTTCATGAATGTGTTGGTTGAGAGCCTGGAAGTGCCCTTCTATCTCCATGTTCCTTCTGCAGATATTTAAGGAGAGTACCAAGCAGGAATAATGACCACATCTATCTTACAGAGCACAAAGCACCTCACATGGATCATCTCACAGAGGCTGTTTCAGTGCTCCTGTGAGGCAGCAGGAGAGGGATTATGCTTAGTTAGCAAAAGAGAGCCACCTGAGGCCAGCTCCACTTTGATGGAGCCAGGACTAACCCCAGGCCCCTGGCCTCCAGCTAAAGGCTTTCACGCCAGCTTTCCTGGCCCCCAAACTCATCGTCATTCAATTCTGACTCATAGTGACTGTATAGGGCAGGGTAGAACTGCCACATAGAGTTTCCAAGGCTGTAAATCTTTACAGAAGCAGACTGACACATCTTTCTCCCACAGAGTCTCTGGTGGGTTTAAACTGCTGACCTTTCAGTTAACAGCCAAGCAATTTAACCACTGCACCACCAGGCTCCTTCTTCTGGCCCAGCTCACCAAAAATCATGTCTAAGTGGGAGCAGAATGGGGGATATAGAAGGCATGGAGCAACCATCATCTCTCATGATTCCTAGGATGCCCTTCTGGAGGTCTTTCTCTGCTATGGGTCGTATAAGAAATTACCACTTCTGGGTTCTAGTCCCACTCATTTGAGTGGTGGAAATATCACAGGCTTTGGTGGTAGACAGGTCCAGGTTGGAATCACAGCTGTTCTCTGACTATGTGACCTTAGGTATTTACTTAACATCTCTAATTCTCAGCTGCCTTATCTGTTGTTGTTAGCTGCCATCAAGTCAATTCAGACTCATGGTGATCCCATGTCCCTCACGGGGTTATTGTAAGCATTAAATGAACTAATGCCTGTAATGTTCTTGGCTTAATAATCAATGACTCTTAAATTACCTCATCTTCCATCCATTTTACAGGTAAGGAAACTGAGGCACTGAACAGTGAAGTGGCAGGAAAATGTAATGAATTTCCTCTAGAAGTTAGACAGTGAGAAGACTAGATTGTTCCCTTGGATAAGGATGAACCTATCATCAGTCAGAGTTAGAAACAAGCTCAGGAAATGGGAGACGGACTGACAGGAAACAAGCTTGGGTTTGCAAAATTGGTGCTGATGCTCAGATGGCAAACAGAAGTGGGGGACAACCTCACCTAGCCTCAGGTTCCCTGTTTGCAAATGGAAACATATGTGTGGGTTGTGGGAAATAGGGGTTAGGGATGTAGGTTAGAATCAGGGCTTGCAAAGCCATGTGTCTACTGGAACCAGGCCATCTACATCAATGTGGGAAGAAGGCTCAATGTCAGACCAAGGCACTAGGCCATGTGAATTAGGACTAAGCCTAGTGGAACCTTATATCCCTCGGTTTGCCTGCGACCATCAGTTTATATCTGTTGTCTTGTATGATACATCAAGGCCCATGTCTCAAAAGTGTGCCACTTAGAACCATAAATTGTGTCACCCTTACTAAGCAGAAGACAAGGTCAGTGGGCAGCTGGTGAGTGATTTGGGTAGGTACTCTCTAAGGAGCCATCTAGTTCTGCAATTATAGAGTGGAACAGAGAATGAAGTGTTTCTTTGAAGACACTGCTCTGGGGGGCTGGTTACTTCTGCAGGAGATTCTGAAGCCCCAGGAGGAAGCTCTGACCAAGTCTTGAGTTGCTTTGCAAGAAGGAGCACTAAGAAAAGAAAGCAATGTCTGGACCTTTCCTGAGCTGGGCCCTAGTATCTGGAGGCAGAAGGCACCTGAAGACAGGGCAAGCACATTGCACAGCTCCAGGAAGTGCCAGTCACATCAGGGTCTATGTGAGTGGTGCACCCCTGGACTCATGCAATACACAGTCTGCACAACTGTACAGGCAGCCTGTCTATAGTATCCATCCAAAATGCAGGATTGTGGGAGCTGAGACAAGAGAACCACCATAGGGTAAGAAGTAGGGGAGCAGAGAAGCTACAAACATAGACGTGAAAACCTTCAAGATGAAGAGCAATAATCCTCATTCTGAGGAGGAACTTTCTAAATTCAATTCATATCAAGAAACATTGAGAAATTGCTGTGTGTTGCAACTGAGATTACAAAGGGAGAATTGGGTGCTGCCTTTGTGGAACTTATGGGCTAGGAGGGCAGCATGCAGAGCCACCACTCCTTCCCCCACAGGGAAGATTGGGATCAATGGAGGTGCAGGTTGGATGGGATGCAAAGACAGGAGTGTCTGGGAGGAGTGCCAGTTCACACTTAGGTCACTTCAATGCTGTGGATCCACAGGGCCATTCTCTCAGCCACAGATCCAGGCCTCTTGAGAGCTGGACCAGCATCCAGGACCCCCAGGGTCCAGGATCCCAGGAGCAGCCTGGGGCCAGATCATGAAGGGACTTGAATTCCAGGCTGAGAAGTCTGGACTTGATCCTGGAGGCCACAAGGAGCCCTGGGGTATTTCTAAGCAAGGGAGTGGCTCAATCATACTCTTCAACAGCCTGAAAGAACTAGGATCCCTACTTAGATTCCCTGCCCCTTCCCAAGATGGCTGGCCTGTGCTCCTTCCTCTGTACCATGGAAAACAAGATGGGGACTCAAACCAGAAGTGGCCTGAGTCAAGGGACAGCACAAAGGGCAGAAGCTGCCAGAAGAGAGAGCATTTGGCCCAAGCTGAAGCAGAGCCCTCCAGTGTGGGAACTGCTCTGTTTCTGCAGGGAATAGCTTCCCAAGAGAGGTGGCTTGAGGTCACTTGGACATTCTAACCAAGGGCTAGTGTCAAATGGGTAGAATCTAGCCTGGGAGGATATAAGAGTGTCTTATGAACTTTTCCACTTCTATTTGCTTCAGCAAGTAAATTTTCCTATTACTATTTTACAGTGCTAAAATGAAATTAAATACATTATCTGGAGAAAAGTCATCATGTTGGAAATCAGATATAGCTAGGTTAAAATCCTGTCTTAACCATATACTAGCTAAATTGGAGTTATGGATTAAATTGTGTCTGCCAGAAAGAGATACTAAAGCTTAACCCCTGGTTGGGTTTCTGAGGCTATAAATCTTCATGGAAGTAGATTGTCCCATCTTCCTTCCATTGAGCAGTTGGTGGGTTTAAACCACTGACCTTCTGGTTAGCAGCCAAATGCCTTATCCACTACACCACCAGAGCTCCTTTTAGCCCCTGGTACCTATGGGAAATAGGATCTTTGAAGATGTTGTCAGTTAACATAAGGTCATACTGAAGTAGGGTGGGTCCTAATTCAGTATGAGTGGTAAACTTACAAAAGAGGAAAAGAAACAGAGACAGACACATATAGAAAAGATGGATATGTGAAGATAGGCAGATATTGGAGTGATCAGTCAAGGAACACCAAGGGTTTCTGTAACCAATCAATACGGAGGAGAGAGGCATGAAACAAATTCTCCCTCAGAACTCTCAGAAGGAATCAAGATGGCTAAGACCCTCATTTTGGACTCCTAACCTCCAGAACGGGAACTCTGGTGGCGTAGTGTCTAAGGCATTCAAGTGCTAACCAGAAGGCTGGTGGTTCAAACTCACTAGCCACTCCTCAGAAGGAAAGTTGGGCAATCTACTTCCATAGTGATATTGCCTTGGAAACCCAAGGAGGCATCACTTTGAGTTGGATCCAACTCAACAGCACTGAGTGAGTAACCTCCAGAACTATGAAACAATAAATTTGTGTTCTTATATGTCACTCACATTGTAGTACTTTGTTATGGCAGTAGGAAACTAATACAGTTGGTCTTGGGTTTAGTAATCTCCTTGAACCTCACCTTATTTTTCAAATGTGTAAAATAGAAATCATTATAGATAAAACCTATTTATAGGTTTTTATGATATTAGAACAAGATAATGGATGTATTTATATGTGCTGCAAATATATCCATGAATACAGTAGAACATATAGGAGATAAAATTATGAAAACTTAGCCATAACCAAACACCTTGAGGAAATTAGTTGGTGGGCCTGGGGCCTCAGGACCATAGTCTTTGGGGACATCAAGGTCAACTGGCATAACATAGTCCACAATGACAGTGTTCTACAACCAGTTTTGGTGAGTAGCAATGAGTGTCTTAAAAGCTTATGAGTGGTCATCTAAGGTGCAACTATTTGTCTTACCCCATTCAGAGCAAATAAGAGTCAAGAAAATTAAAGGCCCATGGAAATAACTAATCCAAAGGATTAATGAGCTACATGAATGAAGCCTCCACACTCCTGAGACCAAAAGAACTAGATGGTGCCCAGCTACTACTGCCAATCACTCTGAAAGGGATCACAAGAGGAGGTCTGAATAGAGTGGGAGAAAAATGTGGAACATAACTCAAAATCATTAAAAAAAAAAAAAGGCCAGGCTTACTGATGTGACAGAGACTGGTGGACCCCCCAAGACTATAGTCCTTAGACACCTTTCAGACCTGGAAATGCACTCATCCCTGAGGCTCAGCTTTCAGCCAAGCAATAGACAGGTCTATAAGGTGAACAATAACACCAAGGAGGTATGCATTCCTTAGAACAACAAACAATACAAGATAAAAAGGGCAGCATTTGCGCTGGGATAGAGCTAAGAAAGCAGGAAAGGGTAGGAAAGAAGAAAGAATGGAAATAGTGAACACAAGGAGGAAGTGGGAAGAATGCTGTTACATTGTAGGGATTGCAATCCATGTCATGACTCAAAATGTGTTTGAATTGTTGAATGGAAAACCAATTTGCTTTCACTCAAATCACATAAAAAATTTAAAAAGATAATGGATGAGCCACATAGCTACTTAGGTGGTAGAGCCAGACTAGAACTCAGACCTGTCTCATACCAAAATCCATCCTCTTCCCGTATACCCTGTCCTCTTGCTATCTCTACTCTAGTTTTGGACCTTGCTAAGTTGGCTTTTTCCTCAACAGAACCTAATATTTTCTAGTCTGTCCACGAGACCACGGACCCCTTAGCAAGAGGGTGAACAATGTACTGAAATGGATTGCTGGGAAAAAGCCCTTTGCTGACTTTTGGCCCCAAGAGAAGTGAGATTAGGATCAGTTCGGTTATTCTGCAGGGAATCAGGTTTAGAACTCACCTTGTATAAGTAGCAGTTGGTCACAGAATCACTGCCAATTAGGAGGTTGTTGAACATTCAACATGTGGCAGACATGGGGTTGGTTCTTTCCATAAGCTGTTTCAAGCCTCAACTCATCCCTGCAGGATAGGAATTATTATCCCATTCTGGGGTTTAACTAGCACATGTTAAGAAAACAAAGCTTTCTCTGCATCTGGGCATGGAGCCTCATCAATGAGACTAGGACACCATTGGACCAAAATGACAGAACTGGTGCCAGAAAAATAAGGTAAAAAAAAAAATTGCTTCAATTCTGAACTCTTTTGAAATCTGATCTCCTTTCCCCCTCAAAAAAGACATGACTGACTTTGATCTTTAAAGCCAATGCCAGTCAGATTTCCTTGTGTGTCTCTTAAAGCAGCCTGCCTGGCTTTAATAGGAAGAAATTCTTATTAGTGTATTTGCCTCTTTCAGTGACACTGGTCTTTGTGGTAGAGAAGACACTGAGAGGCTTGGGCCTCCATGTTGGGTAGGACAGTGACTAAGTAGAGTTCAGGCCTTGGTGGAGCCTTGTTCTTCTGATTCCTGGAGAATGTGTCAGGTCCCAGGGACAGTGCCTGTGGTGTGGAGGTAAGGTTGTGTCTATCTGGGTCTGGCTGGTTCCTCAGAAAGCTCATTATGGAATAAATTTATCATCTAAAAAGGAAACTGGTGAAAGAGACAAAAAGTGGGAAAGACATGAGTGTCTCTGTCAGGGGTTGAATTGTGTCCCCAAAATGTATGTGTCAACTTAGCTAGGCCATGATTCCCAGTTTGTGTTGTTTTCCTCCCCATTTAGTGATCTGATGTAATCATCTTCCATTATGTGGTGAGTTGTAAACACTAACCTCTGCCTATGAATAATGAACCAGGGTTAGGTTATGTTAAAGAGGATTAGGTTATGTTTGTTTGTTAATGAGACAAGATTAGGTTGGAATGCATCACTCTCACTTAAGTCACCACCTTTACTCAGGTCACAGCATTGATGTGATGTAAGGGAATTTCCTTGCAATGTGATCTGCATCACCTTTTATCTTACAGGAGATAAAAGGAGAGAGAATACAGCAGATAGTGAGGGGCCTGACTACCACAAAAGAAGAAGAGCCAGGAGCAGAGTGCATCCTTGGACCCAGGGCCCCAGTGCTAAGAACATCCTAGACTCAGGGAAAGATAGATGCCAAGGCACATGGAGATCTCCAAGAATGCTGGGCTCTCAAATGTTGAAAGGAGACAAGGATCTTCCTCCAGAGGCAACAGAGAGAGAGTCATTTCCCTAGAACTGGTGCTCTGAATTCAGACTTCTAGTAGGGTCTCTGGTAGCATGGTGCCTAAGGCACTTGACTGCTAACCAGAAGGCTGGCAGTTCAAACCCACCAGTCACTCCTGGAAAGGAAGGTTGGGCAATCTATTTCTGTAGTGACACCGCCTCATAAACCCAAGGAGGGTTCACTGTGAGTCGGGCCCAACTCAGCACACAACAACAACAACAGTCTCCTAAACTGTGACAGAATAAATTAATGTTTGTTAAAGTTATTCACTTGTATTTCTGTTGTAGAAGGAAGCACTGAGTAATTTAGACATTCTCCTTCTAGTGAAACATAGAAAGGGTCTAGCAGCAAGTGAAAAGGAAGAGAACAAAGGAGAGAGACTGGACATGATGGCCAGGATGTGGGACAAGGAAGAATGGAAGAAGTGACTCTTGGCCAAGTGGTGACTCACTGAGTACAAAACCCTGAAACCACAGAGAAGGTCTGGAGCTGCGTTCTGTGGTCCAAGAGGGTCTCAGAGACATAGACATAACTCAGTGGCCAGTCCAGCCTGATGACCCAAGAATAGGGACAGCTTCTTCTCCACTAGAGCCCACCCATCCTTTAAAAAAGACTCTCAGGAGTCTTTTTGGCAAGCTGGTGTCTTGGCTGCAGCAGTCAACAAAGGAGGTTCAGGTAGGGCCCTTCTCTGTGGCATCTGCCCAGACCACCCATCACTCTATTCCCTGCCAGGGGCACAAACCAGGGCAGGGACTATCTCTTATAGGAGCTTTGGTGGAGCATCCTTTACCATCTAGGCAGTCATAGTCTAGCTTAGGATGTGAGACTATTTTAAGTCCCTGGAGAAAGGAGATCATTGTGCTCCAGTGTTTGGGACTTAAGATTCTTTCTAAAATGCAGATCTCAAAACTTCAATCATTTCAAGAACTCCCATTCATTCCAGGATAAAGCCTAGTCTTCTCACAATAGTTTACAAGACCCTGCATGAGATTCCCTGTCTACCACTCTAGCTAGCCCCTGCTACTCGCAGGCTCCCTGTCCCCTAGAAGTATTGTATCAATTGCTGGACCTTGAGTAGACCAAGCTTCCTGGCTCCATTGCACCTTACACAGCTATTCCCTTCGCCCAGAACACTCAGCTCCTTGTCTGCCGAAAAACTTCTTTTCATCTTTACTCAGCTCAAATTTTAACCCTTCAGTAACATAGTAGAAGATGCTCATTGTCTCTCTTCTATGAAATTATAAGAGGTGATGAGGGAAATAAATAGAGTCCACTGCCATCAACTTGATTCTGATTCATAGTACCCAGAAGGCTATAAATCTTTGTGGAAGTAGATTGCCTCATCTTCCTCCCACGGAGCAGCTGGTAGATTTGAACCACCAACTTCTGGTTAGCAGCTAAATGCTTTATCTGCTGTGCCACCAGAGCTCCTTATAAATGGACATAAGTATGTCTAATTTTCCAAAACCAAAGGACATGCTCTAAAGATACATATTTTAAGTATACTTGAAGTATACTCTAAGGCGTTTAGCCTATTGAAAGGATGGCATACTGAGCACAGACCTTTGAGTACCTCTGTTAAAAAAAAAAAAAAACCTCATTGGGACATTTGAAGCAACTATCCCTTGCCTAAGCTCTCCACTGATCCACCCACATATGGGAGTCTAAAGGAGAAAACCAAATATCTTTCCTACATCCTAGGAACCTTTCTTGGGGCTGTGGTGCCCCAAGTGACCTCTAGAGTACCCTGCTTGGTGGTTGGTCTTACCAGGTGAGGTGAGGATCTAAAAGTTGGTGAAGTTGTGATATTAATAACTGAGGTCCCTTCTGCAAAAGAGTCTCTATGTCGTCTTTCCCTCCAAACAGCCCTCTGCTCCCTGCACTGCCTGGCTGTTTCTGCCAGGCCTCTGATGAAAGGTGCTATTTGGCTTCCTTCTCTGGTTCTGGGCCGAGCCAAGAAGGGTGGATTAGAGCTGCAGCTGAAGGGGAAACAAAGGCTTGTTTTCATGAAAGATGGTATTGATTCTGTTTTAAAACAGTACAAAACCCCACTTCTGAAACAAGTCACTATGAGGAAGATTTGAAATGTGACACTTCCTTTACAACTCTTCTTTCTCTCAATTTCAAAGTTCAGTCTGTGATGGAAGTAGGTAAAAATTTAACAAAGTAAGTTTATAAAATGTTCTTTCTCATTTACTCCCCTCATTCATTCACTCATTCCCGAGAAGCGTGTGTTGCAAAAACAAAGGCAAGGGGTCTGAAAGCAAAAAGCCTGGATTGGGGTCTCAGATCAAACATGACCTGGCGGCTTTTGTCTTCTCAGAGCACCTGCAGTAAGTAGTTCCAGCGATACTCAGCCCTTCCTGAGGTCTTCAGAAGGGACCCTAATGCTGATTCTGACCTAGTGAGCAGACAGGCAGCAAACTGGAGGGACTGGCTTGCTCTTCCAAGGAGGCTGGCCCATGTCATTCACATATGCTAGCATGTACATTTAAGAAGTTAGTGCATCTGCACAGACAATCCAGTCAGTTGGCAGTGGTGGGTGTACAAAAAAGTGCCTCCCCCAAGTTGTGCTTCTCAGGGATGTTTGTTACTTCTTCAAATGAGTACCAAATTCAAAAATTTGGAAAATTCATACCTAGTGAAAGTTTCTCTTTCAAATGTTTACTCTGAAATAGAATTTCTAGGTAATATTATTTTCAGTTTCCTAAGAAATGAATCACAGATACTTCAGAGAACACTTTGTCCAAGGAAAATGGAGAGAAAGTTGGGAAGACGGAGGTCCAGAGAACTTGAGGTTTTTTGTTTACTTTTGAGAATCATAGACTTCCCAGGTTGGAAGGCCACCCACACTCATTTCTGACAGCCCTCTGCCTCTAGGCAGGACCATCCTTAACAACTATACCTAACATGTTCAGGCTTAGATTTCTGTGACCCTGAGGCTACATTGACCCCTTTGTACGTGAACTTCACCAGAGAACTCCAGCTGCTGTGAGCTGAGACTTGATAATTCTCCCCTTTCACCACTTTTGCCTACACCTACCTCACCTCCATCACCTTCTCGCTCCTCTGCAGGGCGCTGGCATTCCCATCTCCCCTGCGCCCACACCAACCTACAGACTCACAGAGCCAGACATTGTTGTTGCTGTTAGGTGCTATGGAGTCAGCTCTGACTCATAGCAACCCTATGTCCAACAGAATGAAACACTTCCCAGTCCTGCACCATCCTCACAATAATTGCTGTACTTGAGCCCATCATGGCAGCCACTGTATCAATCTATCTTATTGAGGATTTTCCCCTTCTTTGCTGACCTTTTACTTTACCAAGTATGATAGCCTTCTCCAGGGAATGGTCTGTTCTGACAACATGACCAAAGTAGGTGAGACAAAGTCTGTCCATTTTTGTTTCCAAGGAGCATTCCAGCCACCCTTCTCCCAGGACAGATTTATTCATTCTTTTAGCAATACATGCTATTTTCAGTATTCTTTGCCAACACCATAATTCAAAGGCATCAATTCTTCTTTGGTCTTCATTACTCATTGTCTAGCTTTCACATGCATGTGAGATTGCTGAAAATACCATGACGTGGGTCAGGTGTACCTTAGTCTTCAAAGTGACATCTGTGTTTCTTAACACTTTAAAAAAGTATTTTACAGCAGATTTGCCCAGTGCAGTACAATGTCTGATTTTCTGACTGCTGCTTCTATGGATGTTGACTGTGGATCCAAGTAAAATGAAATCCCTGACAACTTCAATCTTTTCTCCACTTATCATGATGTTGCTTATTTATTCATTTGTGAGGATTTTCATTTTCTTTATGTTGAGGTGTAATCCATACTGAAGACTGAAGTCTTTTATCTTCATCTCTAGTGCTACAAGTCATCTTCACTTTCAACAAGCAAGGTTGTGTCCTCTGCATATTGCAGGTTGTTAATGAATCTTCCTTCAATCCTCATACTGCATTCTTCCTCATTTAGTCCAGCTTCTCGGATTGTTTGCTCAGCATACAGATTGAATAAATATGGTGAAAGGATACAACCCTGATGTACACTTTTCTTGATTTTAAATCATGCAGTATCCCCTTGTTCTGTCTGAATGACAGATTCCTGGTCCATATACACATTGCTCATGAGCACAATTAAGTGTTCTGGAATTCCCATTCTTCTCAACATTATCTATAATTTGTTATGATCCACACAGTCAAATGACTTTACATAGTCAATAAAACACAGTCATCTTTTTTATATTCTTGCTTTCAGGCAAGATCCATTGGACATCATTAATGATATCCCTAGTTCTATGTCCTCTTCTGAATCCAGGTTGCATTTCTGGAAGTTCCCTGTCAATATACTGCTACAACCATTTTTGGATATCTTCAGCAAGATTTTACTTGTGTGTGATATTAATGATATTGTTCAATAATTACCACATTCTATTGGATCACCTTTCTTTGGAATGGGCACAAATATTGATCCCTTCCAGTCAGTTGGCTAGGTAGCTATCTTCCAAATTTCTTGGCATAAATGAGTAAGCCCTTCCAGTGCTGCATCCATTTGTTGAAATATCTCAAAGGGTAGTCCATCAATTCCTGGAGCCTTGTTTTTCACCAATTCTTTCAGTGCAACTTTGACTTCTTCCTTCAATACCATTGGTTCTTGATCATGTGCAACCTCCTGAAATAGTTGGACATCAACCAATTCTTTTTAATACAGTCACTTTGCGTATTCCTTCCATCTTCTTTTGATGCTTCCTGCATCATTCAATATTTTGACCAGAGAATCCTTCCATATTGCAACTTGGCTTGGATTTGTTCTTCAGTATTCTCAGCTTAAGAAATTCCAAGCATGTTCTTCCTTTTTGGTTTTCTAACTCCAGGTCTTTGCACATTTCATTATAGTAATTGACTTTGTCTTCTCAAGCTACTCTTTGAAATCTTCAGTTATTTTATTTCAGCATTTCTGCCATTTGCTTTAGCTACTCTCCAAGAGCAAATTTCAAAGTCTCTTCTGACATCCATTTTTCCCTTGCTTTCCTTTCCTGTCTTTTTAATGACTGTTTGCTTTTCTCATGTTTGATATTTTTTATGTCATTCCACAGCTCATCTGGTCTTTGGTCATTGACATTCAATGCATAACATCTTTTCTTCAGATGATCTCTAAATTCAGGTGGGATATAATCAAAGTCATATTTTGGCTCTAGTGGACTTGTTTTAATTTTCTTCAACTTCAACTTGAACTTGCATGTGAGCAATTGATGATGTATTCCACAGTCAACTCCTGGCCTTATTCTGACTGATGATATTGAGGTTCTCCATTGTCTCTTTACACAGATGTAGAATATCTGATTTCTGTGGATTTCCTCTGGTGAGGAGCACGTATGTAACTGCCATTTATGTTGTTGAAAAAGGGTATTTGCAATGAATAAGTCCTTAGTCTTGCAAAATTCTATCATTCAATTTCCCACATAATTTCTATCACCAAGGTCATATTTTGCAACTACAGATGATTCTTCTTTGTTTCCAACTTTCACATTCCAATCACCAATAAATATCAATATATGTTGATTGCGTGTTTGGTCAATTTCAGACTGCAGAAGCTGGTAAAAGTCTTCAATTGCTTCATCTTTGGCTTTAGTAGTTGGTGTGTAAATTTGAATAATAGTAGTATTTATAACAAGTCTTCGTTGTAGGCATACGGACATTATCCTATCACTGACCGCATTGTATTTCAGGATGGATCTTGAAACATTCTTTGTGACGATGCATATGATGCCATTCCCCTTCAATTTGTCATTCCTGACATAGTATATCATATGATTGTTTGATTCAAAAAAGCTAATACCAGTCCATTTCAGCTCACTAATGCCTAGGATATTGACCTTTATGTGTTCCGTTTTATTTTTGACAACTTCCACAACAGTCTAGGCACATGGCAAATGCTTATACAATATGAGTGTTATAAACTGTTAACACACTCAGCTGCTAACCAAGCAGTTGGAGGTTTGGTTCCAACCAGAGACATCTTGAAAGAAGATCCTGGTGGTCTGTTTCTAGAAAAACAGCTATTGAAAACCCTATGGACCACAGTTCTACTCTGATACATATGGGATCACAATGAGCCAGAATCAACCTAATAGTTACTGTTTTTTTAAGTCAACATTTGCAAAGGAATTAGTCCATGTACTGGCAAAACCTCATTCTTGACACTTCTCAGCTTTCTCACCTCCTTTGAACTCCCTGTGACTGGTTCACATTCCTTGCTGTTTCAAGCATTGGGTCACTGTCAAGCATCCAGAACCTTCAGCATAGCAAGGAATAGAAGAAGCTCCAGGAAGCTCAGAAACCTGGTCACTTTCATGGAGGGGAAGCCTCCCTTTGATGGCACTCCTGAAGGTCCAGTGAATCCTCATCTCTTGTCTGGGCAGAGATCTGGAGAAATATTCATGGACTACTTCTTCTGCCCAACAACAGATCCATGCCCACTCCCAAGAGACATCCAAGTGTGTTCTCTAGGAGACTGCCCAGGTCTTATACAATGAGACTGTCAGGACCTGTGTGTGTGGTGGTGGTGGTGGGGGGCGTGGCTCAGCTCCTCCCTTCTTGATCCTGTCATAACTGGAGATCTAGCCCAGTGGGATTCTGGCTGCTGAATCTCAATGCTGCCATTGGCACTCTTGGCAGGGTCTGCTGAGTCACTGACGCATCTCAGATAGCAAGGAGGAAGCAACAGAGAGCAATGCAGCATCTAGAACTGAAAGCTTATAGAGAAGCTTTTATTGCTTGGTGTCAGGGCTGAGACATCCCCAGATGGCTTCCCTGACTGAGCGTCATCATAGAAAACATCAGAAGGCTTCTCACACAAAAGGGAAAAAAACGGAGTCGGCATGAGACAAGAATGATAGAATCCTCCCAGTTCTAATCCCTTTTTGCTGCAATGCCCTGTATAAATATATCAGCATTTTCCTGTCTCAGTTTCTCTGTCCTCAGCAGGGGAACACAGGTAAACTTTGTGTTGGCTGAGGCATGGATGGCTCATGCTATCCCTTGTCCCCAGGTTGAGGTCACTGGCCCATCTATGGGAAGGAGTGTGTGTTGGGTATTTGTCCCCATAGTGGGGAAGAGTATGGGTATGTTCTGCTCCCTTGTCCTCCTGTCATGGCCCAGGGCACATATGTGAGAGAGCGATCAGTCCAGAGGCAGTGTGAGACCTTGGAGCAGAGGCAGAAGCCTTGCTCAGCTTGTACCAAGCTCTAACAAGCTGTATCAACCCCATAGGACCAAGCCCAAGGTAGCAGAGGGCCCTGGCAGCCCTCAGACAGCTACTGCATATGCATATAAGTATGACCCATGCCACCATCATCTTACATCTGGACAATTACAAATGTCTATAAACTGGTCTCCGACTTTCAGTCTTGCTTGACTATAGATTATTCTGCACAGAGCAACCTGTGATCTTTAAAAAAAAAAAAAAAAAAAGCATAACAAAACCCTCCAAAAATCCCATCTCACTCAGAGTAAAGCCAAAATCCTTAAATAGCTACAGGGCCCTAAGCTCCCCACTGCTCCACCTCCCTCACCACACCTTTTACCCTTGTTATGGTACATCAGCCATAAAGCCTCCATGTGCTCCACAAATAGGTGAAGACTGTTCCCACCTTGGGACATTCCTGCTAACAGTTCCCTCTCCTCCGAAAATCCTTCCTGTAAATACCTGCAGAGCTCTCTTCTTCACTTTGTTCAGGGAAAGATTTTCCCTGTCCATCTTACCTAAAATTATACCCCAACAGAATTCTCCTGCCTTTAAACTGCTTTGTTTTCTTTTTTAGTACTTATTGCCACTGTTGTATTATAGAGTGATTTGTTACTTATTTGCTGACCATCTTTCCTCCCTGGAATGTGTGCTCTGTGAGGGCACCTGGTGTGTTCACTGCTCTATTCTGAGGACCTAGAAGAATGCCTCATGCATACTGTTTTGTTGTTGATAGCTGCCTTTTAGTCAGCTCCTGATTCATAAAGACCCCATTCACAGAGGACAAAATAGTGCCTGGTCCTGTGTCATTCTCATGATCGATTGCAAGTCACACTATTGTGATCTATAGGGTTTTCTTTGGCTCAGTTTCAGAAGTCCATCACCTGACCTTTCTTCCAACTCCACCTTAGTCTGGAAGTGCATCTGAAACCTGTTCAGCATCACAGCAACACACATGTCTCCACTGAACAGGTGGGTGGTGGCTGTGCACAAAGTGCCTTGGCTGGGAATTAAACTGAGTCTCTTGCAAGGCAAGAATTCCACCACTGAGCCACCAATGTCCCATTATGCATACTAGGCACTCAATAAATATTTGCTGAATATTTACAGGCTGTCCTGATCACCTACCATGTGCTTGACTGTAGAGAAAATCAAAATCAAACCCACTCCAATGGAACTTGGTTCTCAAGGAATTTCTAGTGGGGGTCAAGCATGTACGTGTAAGACATAGCACAAGTGTCAGTGAGAAGCACTATAGTAACAAAATGCTATAGTAATAGTGCACACCTCCCTGGAAACTTGGAAATTTTGCCAAAGGGGAAGGTTTCATGAAGGAAGTGAAAAGGAGACAGGATTCAGAAGCAAGGACAGATTATAATCAGGCAAAGATGTGGTGCCAGCATAGCATGTAAAGGGCAAAAGGCAAAAGGTCTAAGCTGGAAATTTCCAGATCTGTTGTTCCAGGTGTCTACGTGGCTGGGGCATATGGAACTGGACAGAGTATAGACAAAGATGAAGATGAATGGATATTTGGGGGAAAATTGTAGAAAACCTTGAACTCTCAGCAAAAGGGTTTGAACCTTTCTCAGTTGGCAATAGAGAACTACAAAACACTATTAAGAGATGATGAGATGTGGTGAGATGTGTTCATTCATTCATTCACTCATTTATTCACTCTAAGGCAGAGTGGAGGATAGAGCAAAGGGACTCATGAGAGACAGGGAGACCAGTCAAAATGACTAAGATGGTACAGGCTATAGAATCAAGGCTATAGGAAGGAAAAGGGAGCTCTGGTAGCATAGTGGCTAAGGCACTTGACTGCTAACCAGAAGGCTGGCGGTTCAAACCCACCAGCCACTCCTCGGAAGGAAGGTTGGGCAATCCTACTTCCGTAGTGATACTGCCTCGGAAACCCAAGGAGGGGTCGCTATGAGTCAGGGCTGACTCGACGGCACATAACAACAACAACAACAACAGGAAGGAAAAGGAAGAACTAAGTAACTAAAACAAACACAATTGAGGGGAGAAGACACACATTAGGGTTGGATAGTGCTCAAACTGACTGCATGGTCATATTCCATTTCAGATACCTCCTCCCTTGTTTGATCAGATATTTGTTTCAGACTAAGAATGTCCAGGTTGTCCCAAGTGGCTTTCAACTTGCTTCCCATATCTGTGCTGGAGGAAGGAGAATGCTTGGGGGATGTGATTCCAAATGTCTGTGTCTGCATCAGCTCTGTCATGTGTATGTAGGGAGTTCATGACAGGCTGACAGTAGTAGTACCAAGAGCCACGCCTCTACCTCCCTACCCACCCCCACACACACACTTTGGCATTAAAATCTCAGAGTTGAGTAGGCAAGGGCTAATGATTGAGGAGGCCCTGTCAGCTTTGGTGACTCAGGGAGAGGCTGGACGAAGGCTCTCTGGTGTCTGGACAATCTATGTTCCCCTCTGCCATCCTGACTTGCCTCCCAGGGCTAAGGCCCTGCTGCCCTCAGGGTGGAAGAGAGATCTTAGAGAGCAGTCTGTTCCCAGATGATTTCTGCAAATGGTCTACACGGTTTTCCCTTTGGTGAGTAAGTGCGCATCTACTGTGCTGTGATGGTGACCCTGAGCCTTTGCTCTGCACCCTGTACCTCACAGGCAGAAATTGAGACCATAGGTATTCTTGTCCATCCACAACCACCCTAGTCCTTCCATTTTGAGTGCCACCATCCCCACCCTCAATGGAGTCTTCTTTATGGTGATGACCTTACCACTGGCCTTTCTCTCTAGGAAATGAGGAAATTTGCCACTGACTGAACATAATTTCCTGAGCAAGAATCTAGTCTGGTTGATTCTTTGTACTCCAAAAAGGCAAAACAGACGTATGGGTATGCAGCCTGAGAGAAAGAAAAGGACAAAGAGATATAGTGATAGAGAGATTGGCCCATGGGTCCTCCCTTCAGTGTCTATAGGCAGAGTTAGCCATCCTGACTTCCTCACCATCCAGTGACAAGTGGAATAACTCTGCCCAGAGTATGAACGGAGGCTAGGTATGTGAACTAAATGGAGAAAGGTGTTCAATCCCATAGTCTTTCCCCTCTGTCCTGTTATTTGGCCCAATTTCTCATTCAATAAATAATTACACAAGCACCCTTCCAGGCATTATGGACACAGTGACAAGCAAGATGGCCCATGGAGCTATTATTCCAGTGAGAAGCAACAAAGATAAGCATACAAACAAATGAACAATATCAGACAACTCAGACAATATTAAGTGCTCTAAAGAAAATAAAATAGGGCAGTGTGATAGAGAGAGATTGATGGGCAGGATTGGGGGCGTTTTAGATTTGGGTAATCAGGACTAGCTTCTTTTAGGAAGTGATCTTTGAGCTGTGTCTTAAATGAGACCTAGGCCCCCACCATGTACAGCTCTAAGGGCAGAAGGAGTAGCAAATATGAAAATGCTGAGAAAGGAACATGCTTGGAGAGTTTGAGGAGCAGAAAGAAAGAAGCGCTGCTCCTGGAGTAAAGTAAATGGAGGAAGAGTGGTAGGAGATAGATGAAGCCAGAGGTCAGAGGTGAGAGAGGTAGCAGATTGTTAGAATGGGTAGGCCTTATGTGTATGATAAAGAGATTGGATTTTGTCTTAATTGCAGGTTTCACAAAAAAGGATGTTTAGACCTGAGCTCATCTTTTAAAAATCTCTTTTAAAAGAACATGAACAGACACTTCACTAAAGATGAAATACTGGTGGCCAACAAACACATGAGGAAATGCTCTTGATCATTAGCCACTAGAGAGATGCAAATCAAAACAACAATGAGATATTTCACCCCAGTACTAATAGCAAAGTTCAACAAGATGGAAAACAAATGCGGGTGAGGTTGCAGAGAGATTAGAACTCTCATACACTGCTGGTGGGACTGCAAAATGGTACAACCACTGTGGAAAATGGTATGGCATTTCCTTAAAAAACTGAAAATAGAAATACCATTTGATCCAGCAATTCCATTACCAGGAATATATCCTAAAGAGGTGAGAGACAGGACACTAACAGACATATGCACACCCATGTTCATTGCAGCACAATTCACTACAGCAAATAGATGGAAACAACCTAGATGCCCATCAACAGATGAATGGATAACCAAATTATGCTACATCCACACAATGGAATACTATGCTTACATTAAAGAATAATGAAGAATATGTGAATCATCTCACAACATGGATGAATTTGGAGGATATTATGCTGAGTGAAATAAGTCAACCACAGAAGGACAAATATTATATGAGCCCATGATTGTAAAAAGTCCAGGAAAGGTTTAGTTAGGGAAGGAAATTCACCTTGTAGGTTACTGGGAATGGAGGAGAGGGGAGGGAATATTTCAGACTATATGTGTGAGGGGATGGATGGTATGGTAGGAGTTTATGACCAGCATGATGACATTAGGGAAAGGAAAGACACTGAAACATACACATAAGATAAAGGCAACAGAGACAAATAATAGTATATGCACAATACTACATTACCATTAACACCAAACACCAGGCTACAATGAAAAATAATAATAAGAAGAAGAATAAGAAAGTTAATCTTTCCTTAGCCTCTTTTATAAAAGAAACTGAGTACAGTATGGATTATGGGGAGCAAGAATCAAAGAAGGAAGACCAGTTAGGAGGCTGTGTTGAGTCAGGTGAGCAAAAACAGGGTAATTGGAGAGGGGTGGATGAATAGATAGTGTCAAAATTTCCAGACGCAGAATGTATTTAGAGGTAAAGTAAATAGAACTTGGTGATAGATTAAATTTGGGGAATGAGGGAGAAAGGAATCAAAGATAACATCTAGGAATTTGCCTTGAGCAGCTGGGCGAAGGGAGGTGCCCATTTAGTCATTCAATGAGCAATTGATATGTTAGCCACTGTCCTAGACCCTGGAAATACTGGCATGTGGAAAACTGAGGGAGTGACAGATGAGGATAGAAAGGATGAGGGCAAGTCGATATCAAATGTTCCATTTTGGCCTTGTTAAGTGTGAGGTATCTATTATATATTTTGCAGTATGCTGGGCTTTCTGAGTATTCCACAATGCAGCCTCACTTGCAATATAATATATTTCTTTCTAGCCTAAAGATTCCTAGGCTTTAATAGACAAATGATATGATTATATCACTTAGGATTGTATTTGGCTGTAAGTTCCAGAAAACACAGGTTTCATAGGACTGTACAACACAAAAGGTCAACTCTAACGTAAACTATGGACTTTAGTCCACTTTAACAAATGTTCCACACAAATGCAAGATGGAGAAACCTTCTGCACTCGGGGAAAGGGAGTACACAGGAACTCTCTGTACTTTCTGCCCAATTTTCCCTGTAAAGCTAGAACTGCTCTAAAAAATAAAGTCTATTTTTAAAAAATGGGAATTTATTTTTCCTCATAAAAGAGGGGTCTGGAGTAGGCAGTCCAAAGGTGGTGCAGTGGTTCAACAATGAAATCAGAGACTGAGATCCTGTTTTCTCTTTTTATGCTACAGCTCTAGCATGTCCTCTGGTGGCCCCAAGATGGCCACCTCAGCTCCAGGCATCTCTTCAGAATTCAAGGCTGAAAGAAGGTGGGGGTGGGGGTATAGAAAAAAGAGCCAGGCCAGGCATGTCTTTTTTGCTTTTGTTTTAAATCAAGAGAGCTAAAGTTCTCCCGGGAGCTCTGGTAGCATAGTGGCTAAGACACTTGCCTGCTAACCAGACGGCTGGCAGTTCAAACCCACCAGCCACTCCTCGGAAGGAAGGTTGGGCAATCCTACTTCCGTAGTGATACTGCCTCGGAAACCCAAGGAGGGGTGGCTATGAGTCGGGTTTGACTTGATGGCACATAACAACAACAACAACAAAGTTCTCCCAGAAGCTCCCAGCACACTTCCCCTTATCATTGGCTAGACCCATGTCACATGGCTGCACAATACAGGAAGCCAAAAAAAGCAAGGCTGTTGCTGCTTTTTTGGCCTTTAGAGCTGACTATGGCAAGGGCAAGGGAAGGGGAAAAATTGTTGGGTCATCCTTCCAATAGTTAGTCACAGGATAATTACTACTGTGAATCTTATATCTGTATATGTTGAATACTTTCTAGAAATTTTCCCCATAAATGATCTCACAACAGCCTTGCAATAGCAGAAGGCCAGGTGTTACTTATTTGCATGTTGTTGTTGTTATGTGCCATCGAGTTGGACCCGACTCATAGCGATCCCTCCTTGGGTTGCCGAGGAAGTATCACTACAGAAGTAGATTGCCCCATCTTCCATGTTACAGGTGAGGAAACTGAGGCCCAGAGATCAGAAAGGATCTATCCACATTACAAAGAGTCAATGACTAAGCCAGCACTTGCATCCCTGACTCTTTGTTTTGTCCACAATATGCCAAATAAAATATGTGAACCAGATAATCTCCAAAGACAGGTCATTGTTTTGGGAATACAGCCTTGGGGGAGGCAGGCATGATAGCTGACAAGCTCCAAACCATGGGAAATCAGGGCAACAGCCCTGCTCCAGTCAACAGAGGCACTTCCTGCCGCTTGATAGGCTAATTGTTTAATTGAATTAGTGCAAATTCCTCATGTCTCTAAGAGTTTGAGTTGTCTACAAAATAGACTGATCAGTCAGGTCATAAAAGCAAAGGAAGGGAAGCAGCAAAGAACTCATGGACCCTCTGTTTGGGATATGGGAAGCCTTTGCTCAGGTTATCTTTGTGAGTGTTCTTGGCTGGCAAAGGAGGCCTGGAGTCAGGCTGGGCAAGAGTTGGTTCTGAGGGTGTGGTTGTGCCTGGGGAAGCCCTGCCAATGCCCAGCTGTTCCAGACTATTCACACATGCTCTCCTTTGGACTGCTAGGTTGGGATAGCTGCACCTGCTGTGCCAGGCCAGGCAAGCTGGGCAAGTAGCTCAGAGAACAGGAGTAGGGAAGGAGATGAGGGGGCATAGAGCACATGGAGGGATGGTTCATGCTTGAGTTTCCTTTATGAAAGTGTTCTGGCCTGCTGCAGCACAGCACTGGGCTGGAAGGGGTGGGGCTACTTTCCCTCTTCTGTCCACCATCATGCCCTGCCTGGCTGGCAAGGGTCTCTGCATAAGGACAAGAAAAAACTCAAAAAACAAAGAGGATTGGAAATTCTGCTTTAAATATTTGCAGGGTGCCTTCCCCTGGCATTGCCAGGAACAAGAACCAGATTTTCTGTTCATGAACATTGTGCAAAGATTGGCTGGTGTGTACCCCAGGCAGACCATCCAAACAATGACTTTTGAATAGGTTCATATGAAGAGAAAAGCATCATGGGAGGTGGACTTAACCAAGACATTGTTATGTGTTCACTGTGACCTGTTCCCTGGGCACCCAGAGCTACCACATTTCCCACTATCCTTGAAGTTAGATGGGGCCCAAGTGACTAAATTCTATGAAATTAAGTGCTAATCACTGAAATGTAGAGGTGTGTGTTCCAGCAATGAGGTCACTGTCCTGAGTTAATATCAGTGAAGGTGGCATTCATATATGTTGGTGTTGTTATGTGCCATCAAGTCAGCTCTGACTCATAGCAACCCTATGTACAACAGAATGAATATGAATATGAACAGTTCTGAAGCATTATCTGATATAGTGCCAGAAGATGAGCCTCTCAGATAGGAAAGGACCCAAAATATGACTGGGGAAGAGCTGTCTCCTCAAAGTAGAATTAAACAAACTCTAAACAAAACTAAATATACTCACTGCCATTGAGTTGGTTCCAACTCATAGCGACCCCTCCTTGAGTTTCAGAAGTGGTATCTCTACAGAAGTAGATTACCCAGTCTTCCTTCCAAGGAGTGACTTGTGAGTTTGAACCTCCAAACTTCTGGTTAGCAGTCAAATGCCTTAGGCATTACAGCACCAGAGCTCCCCCTCAAAAAAGAAGTGACCTTAATGAGGTGGATGGAGTAAAGCTTTCTGGACCTTCATTTGCTGATGGGGCATAACTCAAAATGGGAAGAAATAGCTGCAAACATCCATTAATTATCAGAACGTGGAATGTACAAAACATGAATCTAGGAAAACTGGGAGTTGTCAAAAATGGAATCCATAAAGATCAATATGTTAGTCATTAGTGAGCTGAAATAGAGTGGTATTGGCCATTTTGAATCAGATAATTATATGATCTCCTATGCTGGGAATATCAGATTAAAGAGGAATGGCATCACATTCATCATCACAAAGAATGTTTCAAGATCTGTAATGCAGTACAATGCTATCAGTGATAGAATAATGTCATTACATCTACATGGAAGACCAATTAATACTACTGTTATTCAAATGTATGCACCAAGCACTAAAACCAAAGACAAAAAAATTGAAGATTTTTACCAACTTCTGCAGCCTGAAATTGACCAAACATGCAATAAAAATATAGTGATGATTATTGATGATTGGAATGTGAAAGCTAGAAATGAAGAAGAATCATCAGTAGTTAGAAAATATGACCATGGTGATAGAAATGACGTTGGAGATCACATGATAGAATTTTGCAAGACCAACGACTTATTCATTGCAAATACCTTTTTTCAACAACATAAATGATGGCTATACATATGGACCACACCAAGTGGAATACACAGAAATCAAATCGACTACATCTGTGGAAAGAGGCCATGGAAAAGCCCAACATCTTCAGCCAAAACAAGACCAGGAGCTGACTGTGGAACTGACCATCAATTGCTAGTATTCAAATTCAAGTTGAAGCTGAATAAAATTCAAAAAAGTCCATAAGAGCCAAAATATGTCCTTGATTATATCCGACTTGAATTTAGAGACCATCTGAAGAATAGATTTGACGTATTGAATACCAATGACTGAAAACCAGATGATTTGTAGGATGACATCAAGAACATCATCCATTAAGGAAGCAAAAAGTCATTAAAAAGACAAGAAAGGAAGAAAAGACAAAAAGGGGTGACAGAAGAGATTCCGAAACTTCCTCTTGAACAAAGAGTAGCTAAAGCAAATGGAAGAAATGACAAGATAAAAGAGCTGAACAGACGATTTCAAAGAGCAGCCCTAGAAGACAAAGTCAATTATTATAATGAAATGTGTAAAGACCTAAGGGGGAGCTCTGGTGGTATAGTGCCTAAGGCAATTGACTGCTAACCAGAGGGCTGGTGGTTCAAACCCACCAGCCACTCCTCAGAAGGAAGATTGGGCAATCTACTTCCGTAAAGATACCACCTTGGAAACCAAAGGAGGAGTTGCTATGAGTCATATTAGACTCAATGGCAGTGAGTTTGGTATGTGTGTGTGTCTAAAGACCTGGAGTTAGAAAACTAAAAGGAAAGAACACACTCAGCATTTCTCAAGCTAAAAGAATTGAAGAAAAAATTCAACCCTTGAGTTGCAATAGTGAAGATTTTTGGGGCAAAATATTGAATGATGCAAGAAGCATCAAAAGAAGATGGAAGGAGTACATGAAGTCACTGTACAAAAATGAACTGGTCGAGGGCAAGATGGCGGATTAGGCAGAAGGACTGCACAGACCCTCTTCAATAAAGAAAAGGGGAACCAATTAACACAGACACAGAAGA
>NW_006921645.1:3561061-3568962 GCF_000298275.1 Orycteropus afer afer | reverse complement strand
CCACTGAGATGTTTCAACAAACAAATGCTGCACTGGAGGGACTTACTCATCTATGCCAAGAAATTTGAAAGGCAGCTACCTGGCCAACTGACTGGAATAGATCCTTATTTCTACCTGTTCCAAAGAAAGGTGATCCAAAAGAATGTGGCAATTATCAAAACAATATCATTAATATCAAGGAGCTCTGGTGGCATAGTGCCTAAGGCATTTGACTGCTAACCAGAAGGCTGGTCATTCAAACCCACCAGCCACTCCTCAAACGGAAGGTTGGGCAATCTACTTCCATAGTGATACTGCCTTGGCAACCCAAGGAGAGGTCGCTGTGAATCGGGTCCAACTCGAGGGCACATAACAACAACAACAACAGCCACTTCTCAGAAGGAAGATTAGGCAATCTACTTTCATAGTGCTAGAAACCCAAGTAGGAGCCACTGTGAGTTGCATCTGACTCGATGGTGGTGAGTTTGATTTTTTTGATCATTAATATCACACACAAGTAAAATTTTGCTGAAGGTCAGTCAAAAATGGTTGCAACAGTATATTGACAGGGAACATCCAGAAATGCAAGCTGAATTCAGAAAAGGACATGGAGAAAGGGATATCACTGCTGATGTCAGATGGATCTTGACTGAAAACAAAGAATACCAGAAAGATGATTGCTTGTGTTTTATTTACAATGCAAGAGCATTTGACTGTGTAGGTCATAACAAATTGTGGAGAATTGAGAAGAATGGGAATTCCAGAGCACTTAATTGTGCTCATGAGGAACCTGTACATAGACTGGGAGGCTGTTATTCAAACAGAATACAGGAATATTGCATGGTTTAAAGTCGGGAGAGGTATATGTCAGGGTTGTATCCTTTCACCATACTTATTCAATCTGTATGCTGAGCAAATACCAAGAAGCTGGACTATATGAAGAAGACCATGGCATTAGTATAAGAAGAAGACTCATTAACCTGTGATATGCTGATGATACAGCCTGACTTGCTAAAAGTGAAAATGACTTGAGGCACTTACTGATGAAGATTATAGACTACATCACGTAGTATGATATTTGAAATATATGGCTGAGTTCATATCTTGGTTCTGCACCAACAAGCTTTGTGACCTCAGCAAACTTACTTAACCTCTCTGAATCTGTTTCTTCATTTGTAAAAAGAGAACACTCTATCTATTCACAAGCTTCTTGTAAAACTCAGGAAATGCATATGAATTGCTCAGCCTGGAATCTGTCACACAGATGAGCATATAAATCCTATCTGCTATTTACTGGATTGAACACAGTTTAAAGATTATTTTAAAACCTTTATCTGCTTATTTTAAATTATATAATTTGTTTCATAAATAGCATGAATAGCAACTGAAATGAAAGAAAGGAGAGCAGGCATCCAGCCCTCATAAAATCCTGGTCTAAGTTATCATACTGGGAGTTAAAAATAAATTCATTTTAGAAACAGCTCGTCCTGAGTTGTCTGGAAAGAATAGCAAGAAGCCTGGTTTCATAATTGAACTGAAGGCAGCCTGACACTGGCCATGTGTAGAACGTAGATAGTGGGGTTGATGAAGGCTGCAGGACCAGGCCTTTCCAAACAAGGAAGAGTTTACTCTTGGAATGAACCTTTCTAGTCTTGACTTCTTGACTGAAGTCTTGACTTCATAGCAGCTCAGAAGTAAACAGTAGGGGAATCCTTTCTAGCTGTTCGACTATGGGAAATTCATTTAATTGTGACATTGTAAAATAGCAAATATCATATGTGTCTTGCCTCCCATGATAAGGACTGAAGGAGATACTGAACATGGAAGCATTTTGCGAACCAAAGTGCTAAGGAGCCTAGAGGAACACATAATGTCATGTAGAGTTTAAGAGAGCAGCAGGCTCTGGAGTCAAATAGCCTAAGTTCAAATCTGACTCAGCCACTTACCAAATATGTGGCCTTGGGCATGTAACAGACATCTTCTTGCCTTGGTTTTCCTATCTCTAAAATGATGATAACAATGATACCAACCTCACAGTAAGAATTAAATGAAACAATGCCAAAGAAGTGCTAGGGACAAAAGTAAATATTCAATATTTACTAGTATTCATATTTATATTAGTATGATCGCTTTCTGGGGCACAGCAGCCAATATCTGGGTGAGCTTAGCTGTTGTATGCTGAGGAGGGGAGAGTTGTACAGCCTTGGGGAACCAGTCCAGAGCTCTCCCTTGGACTTCACAGTAAGTCCACATCCAGGAGGACCTGAAGCCTGGGCTTTGTACTGCAAAACTGGAGCTTTCTCCCTTGATCAGACACTTGATGTATAGTCTGTGGGAGACTTTGCAGTTCTTGCTTCCAGCTGCTCTCACCCCAAAGGCCAAATGGGCTATGCAACCAGGCCCAGCATTTCCCAGGGAGGTAAGGTGTGCAGCTTCCCTAAATCTGAAAGAGATGCTTGCTTAGACAGGAAGAGCCCCCACTGAGCAGAGAACAGTGAAAATGAGAGCTGTCCCTACCATGTTCTAACAGCCTTAATAAGAACTGTCACTTTTAAGCATCCACAGCATCCTACACACTCTGGGATTGGCCTGAATGGATAACGGTACTCACTCTGGACATGTTATGGTACCCAGGCTGTATCAGCTTGTGAGTGCAGATAATTTATAAGGATTCTAAGTCCTCACACAATGAGGTAATATTTGAGCCTCTCTCAAAATGTTTATCTATTATTTCCTACAATCTACACCACAAATCTACAAATCTACACTCCTACATCAGCCCACAAATTAGAATAAAGGTCTCTGTTAACTTCATTCTCACTGGCTCTAGTATACACTTTTTGATGGCTACTGTCAGTGACTTCTCTTTGTGTGTATAGCAGTCTCCCCTCTGTGCTACCAAAACAGTCCATCCCTGGGTTTCATGGAGAGGTGTGAGCAGTGGCCTTCCCCCTGCCTCTTGATTCTCAGACACATATTGTCACCAAGTTCCATAGCAGCTCTGCTTGTGCTTGGAATCTCCAATTTGTCTGGAAATCAATTCTGTCAACCTTTCATCCTTACCCAAAAAAAGGGTGGTCAGGGAAGAGATACCATGCCAAAACCCCTCTACTGTTCAATTTCATCCTTTCCTCTGCAACCTCAGCCCCAATCCTTTTTCCTCCTCCTTAACTAGTAACAAAATAATAGCTTGATAGTCAGTATCATTGACTGAGGGGCCCTCTTGGCATAGTGGTAAAGCACTTGGCTGCTAACACAGAGATGCGCATTTCGAACCCACCTGCTGCTACATGGGGAAAATGTGACAGTCTGCTTCCATAAAGATTTACTGCCTTGGGAAACCTGTTTGACAGTTCTACTTTGTCCTGTATGGTTTATGAGTCAGAATCAACCAAACAGCTCTCTTGGTTCTCTAGTACTGCTATAATAGAAATACCACAAGTTGATGGCTTTAACAAATAGGAATGTATTCTCTTAGAGTTTAGGAGGCCAGACATCCAAATTCCAAGTGCTGATTCTAAGGGCTGGGTGAAGGTTCCTTGACCTTGGGCTTCAGCTCTGCTTCTTGTTCTAGGCCCAGTGGAGCTGGAGGTGTCTCCTAGCTCAGACAGCTGCTGACTGCTAAACCTGATGAACTCAAGATCAGCAGGTAAAATGGCACAATCCCAAGACTGGTAGGCAACATGGTAGGCCAGTGGTTCAAGTCCAGGAACCAGAGATGAAGACTTAGCTAAATGCAGGATCCAAATGTGCCAAAAAGCTATAGATCTTCCTCAAAACTTATCCACATATATAGGAAGCATGCCACACCTCAAAGGGAACTACTTAGCTCCTCACAGCATATTCCATCATGGACGTGATTACAATCTCATCAAAAGGAATAACTACATCTAGCTTCCAAGCCACTGAAAGCCACAGCCCAGCCAAGTTGGCATACAATCTTAACAACCATAATGGCAATAGGTTATCAGCGTTTGTTAGAAGATAGGGTGGGATGGATAGGTGGAACAGTGGGTTGCCCTTAATGTGGGTGTCTAAATTCCAGCCCAAATACACTTTACTCAGGCCTCCCTGCTTCACTTCCCATAGTACTGACTCCCAGACCCAAAACTTTTTGGACATAGTTCCCCAGGCCTGGCAGCAGCAGGCCAGCTTGGTCATCTTTTTCTAAGTTAAATTCTGGAGTCATACAGGTTTCTGCCTCCTACCGTTTGCTGCTTAAAAAAAAAAAAAAAAAAAACCTTTTGAAACAATTCCACTAATTGTCTTGGTAAATATTCTCTGTGCACTTAAAAAGAATGCACATCCTTGTGTCTTGGGGTTGAGTGCTCTATAAATGTCATTTAGGTCAATGTACTTGCCAATGTTGCTCAATTATTCTTTGTCTTTACATTTTTATTATTGCTCTAATTATTCAATTAATATCTAGAAGAGTGGTGTTAACTATGATTATGGGCTTACCTATTTGTCCTCTTATTTGTGTAAGTTTGCTTCATGTATTTTGAAACATTTAATTAGACACATACACTTTTATGATTATGTCTCCTGACATATAAAATGTTCCTCTTAATTGCTGGGAATACTATTTATCATTCTTCTTATACTCACTGTTCACAAGGTGTATCTTTTTCCATTATTTACTTTTAAATTATCTGTGTATTTATATTTCAAGTGTGTCTGTTATAGAAAGCATATAGTTCAATCTTTTTAAAATCTGATTTGACTATTTCTGCCTTTTAATTGAAGTATTTAGTTGTTGTTTGTTGTTTATATTTCAAGTGTGTCTGTTATAGAAAGCATATAGTTCAATCTTTTTAAAATCTGATTTGACTATTTCTGCCTTTTAATTGGAGTATTTAGTTAAGTCACATTAAATGTAACTATTAATATGGCTGGATTTAGGTTTCTTATTAATTGTTTATTTTTGTCCCTTATTTGTTCCTTTCTTCTTCCTTTCCTACCTTCATCAGGGTTAATTAAATACTATTTAGTATAAAGACTTCTAGAAAGATGGTGGAATAGGCAGACAACCTACACACACCCACTACAACAAAGAAACAAGAAACCAATTGAAACAGATACAGAAAATAATCCTGGAAAAGTCTCGAAGGGGAGGTTAGAGAAGTGGATTAAATACCAACTATGGAGGAAATTGAATGAAAATAGCAAATAAGGAAAATGGGGCTATGAACTGTTGACTGGCCTGGTGGTGCAGCCATTTTGAATATTTGCAATTGGCGTTCTGATCCAGGAAGCAATCTGATAATCAGCTCTCCTTTCCAAGGACTCCACAGGCAACCGAGATGGTGGCTGATGATGAGAAAGGTGTGATATTTCCCTTTTTCCCCTTGTACTCCACATGGTCCTGGTAAACAGAGGTGTGGCCATCCCCCAACCCTACCCACCTTCCAAATCAGCAGGAATTCCATCCTGGAGTGAGCACCCTGCATCCAGCTGCCTTCTGAGCTGGCAGAAATTTGTCATGAGTTTAAAAGCTCTGCTCCCAGCCACTTTCTGGGCCAGTAGGAACTTTTTCTAAGACCAGGCACCCTACATCCACCCATCTTTTGGGACAACAAGAACTTTTTCTGGAAATGGGGCCCTGCACCCAGATGCCTTTTGAGACAACAGGAACTTTGTTCAAGACTAGATGTCCTGCCCACAGTTGCTTTGCGTGCCAGCAGGAACTCCCTCTGTAACCAGATGCCCTGCTCCCAGTCACCTTTTGGTCCAGCAAGAAACTCTTCTGCATCCAGGTGCCCTGCTTCAGATACCTTTTGGGCCAGCAGGAACTCATGAGAGATCAGGCACCCTGCCTCCAATTGCCTTCTGGGTAGACAGAAACTAGTTCCAAGATCAGTAACCCCACTCCCAGCCACCTTCTGACCTGGCAGGAACTTTTTCTGTGACCAAGTGCCCTACACAGAGGCACCTTTTGGGATGGCAGGAACTGTTTCTAGGAGTAGGGATCCTGCACCCAGCTGCCTTTTGGGACAGTAGGAACATTTTCTGGGGTCACAAGCCCTGTCCCCAGCTGATTTTGGGGTCAGCAGGAATTTCTTCTGGAGCCAGACACCTTGCTTCCAGCTGCCATTTGGGCTGGCAGGAACTTTTTCTATTCCAATCACCCTCCCCCAAGAGACCTTCTGGGTGAGCAGAAACTTGTCTGGGATCAGGAGCCCTGCTCCCAGTTGCCTTCGAGATTGGCAGGAATTAGTACCAGGACCAGGTGCCCTGGTATTCACAGTCTGTTTGACCAGCAGGACTACTGCACAGGTGCCATACAACCAGAGTTGTTTTTTAAAAAATTATTCTTTTTTTCCTCCTTTCTTTTTTATTGTCTATTTTCTTTCTTTTTTTTTTTTTGTGATTGCCTTCTTTTTCCTTCCTTTCTACTTTTAATCTATTTATTTTTCCTAACCTGTGCGTTTTTTTTTTTTTTGCATTTTTCTTTACTATTTTATTTCTCTTGCTCCCTTTTCTTTTATTTCCCTCCCAGATTTTTTTTTTCCTTTTTCTCATTGTCCTTCTTTTGTGTTTTTTTCCCCATTTTTTCTTTTGTTTTTTATTTACATTTTAGTTTTTCTTTTTATGGTTAGTGTTTGTTTAGACTGTTTGTGCATTTTATTCTCTTTGTTATTTTAGATGTTGTTGCTCTTGTTTATTTGTTTTTTGGTCCTGCTTGGCAGGAGACAGCAACTGTGCTGACACAACCCAAACACATCCAAATCACCTAGAACCCCACCCACTGAATGAAGACTACCAACTGCTTTTGCACCAACTGATCAATGATAGATGGTGGCCAAAAAAAGCTAACCGACCCTCAACTGCTCTACACAACCAGCACACATTCTTGTTCTCTATCATACCCACCAGAAGACAGGTGGTGAATGCCCAAGTACTGGTAAACTATTAAATAGAATAACAGACAAGCCCTGCTTTATCTGATATATAAAAACAAAATAAAGGAAAAAAAAAAAAAAAAAACTGGGCATATCACACCAACATACAGTAATCAATTAAATATAAATAAAATGACATCGCAATGTCTCAGAGACAATTGACAATCACAGTGTTCACAAAGAAGAAGATAAAATAGTACAAACAAGGGCCCAGATTACAGAGTTAGAATACAGAATCAGAAAACATCCCTGAGGAAGAAGTGGCATCATAACTACCTTATAAGGAATTCAAAAAAATATATTCATGTACCTTCAATGAATTGAAAGACAAATCAAGGTAAACAATGACAAAATCAGAGAAAACACTGACAAAATTATGGAAAACCCAGACAAAACTCTAGAACAATATAGGAAAACAATACAAGAACAAACTGACAAAATAAAGGAAAAATTAGAAACCATACAAAAACAGTAAAGGAAAATCCAGAAGATTAATACTAAGGTTTCAGAAATATAGACAACACATTGAAAGGACAAAGGAATAGAACTAAATCAATGGAAAATGGAATTAATGAGGTTGAAGATAAATCTCTCAATACTCTATTAAGGGAACAATCAGAAAAAAAGATTAAAAAAAAAAAAGAAGAAGAGGGAGAATTAAGACAAGATAGTGTCCAGCTAACACATTCCACCAAATCCCTCCACAACAGAGATCCAGAAAACTAAGTGAATGAGATACAACTAATGATCCTGAAATTCTGAACATCAAATGAGAAGATAAATAATTAGATTGAGGGCTGATTGGAAAGGAAAATGGAGCAAGATTAGTGACTGGGAAGAGAGCAGTGCTTGGACTGTCTGTTGGGGACACCTTTTTTTTTTTTTAGTTGTGATTTGGGTGAAGAATCACAAAGCAAATTCACTTTCTATACAGCAGTTCACATATACTTTGTCTCATGTCATTGACCACAGTTTACCATAATGCAACAGCTCCCCTCCCACTTCCTCCCCATAGTTACC
>NW_006921645.1:3559275-3560767 GCF_000298275.1 Orycteropus afer afer | reverse complement strand
ACATCCCTTCCAAGTGGATGACAATGGTAGCCGGGCACCATCTAGTTCTTCTGGTCTCATAGTTGTATAGGTTGCAGATCAGATGGTGTACCAGTCGCAAGGACTGATTGTTTCCATTAATTTTAGTTTTCTTCTTTCTTCTTCGCTCTTGATGAGGAGAGACCCATCATTGCATCTAGATGGCAGCTTGCTAGCTTTTAAGATCTGTTGGGGACATCTTGAATAGAGATGCAGATGCTGACAGGGAAGGGAGAAAAAAAACTTAATGGAATGCACACAGTGATAATGACACATTGTAGACAGATAAGGAGGGATTAAAGAAAGAGGACATTAACTATCCACTAATCAGCCATTTCTACTGTGCTGACAACCTCACCCAACAGACAAGCACCACTATCAACTCCTACCAACAACAAATGGCAGACAATACCCATTCATCTCAACTGCAGTTCCTCTTCATGTCAAATGGAGACCTTCACTCACTTTCCCATCAATTATTCCACCAATCCAGGAATAATTGGGGAGTGCCTCAGTACTGTCAAGTTAACAACCAAAGAACCATACGTGCCCCACTCATCAGGATATACTGATACAAACCAACACACAATCAACAGATAAAAGCAACAACTTCAAAATGTTGCAGAGACAACAGACACCTTCCATTCAAACAAAGAAACAGGACAAGATAGCAGAAGCAAGTGACCAAAATAAAGAACTAGGAAATCTTTCTGAGGAAGAACAGGTAATAGAACTACTAGAGAAGGAATTTATAGATAGATGATAGATAGATTTAGATATATATAGATATGTATATTGTATTTGTTTATTTAATATATATAACTTTCCAAGAACTCAAGGAAACCATAAACAGAAGCAAGGAAAGACAGACAATACACTTGAAGAATTCAGGAAAACCATATAAGATAAAATGACAAAATAGACAATTAGAAATCATACAAAAACAACAATTAGATATCCAGAAGATGAACACTAAAATTATGGAGGTAGATAACATGTCGGAAGGACAAAAAAGTAGAATCTAACTCTCTGAAAAACTCATACCCCAGCTATTAGACAAATCCCTTGACACAAGCTTATATGAATAAAAATCAGAAAAAAAAGAATGAAGAGAAATGAGGAAAACCTACGAGTTATATGGGATGGTATTGAAAGAAATAATATACACCTGATTTGACTGCTAATCAGAAGGCTGGCAGTTCAAACCCATCAGGCACTCCTCAGAAGGAAAGTTGGGCAATCTACTTCCATAGTGATACTGCCTTGGAAACCCAAGGAGAGGTCGCTATGAGTCGAAATTGACTTGACAGCAGTGAGTTTGGTTTTTCTTTGATTGGAAATCTAGAAAAAGGGAAGCAAAAAAAAAAAAAAAAAAAGGACCCGAAATCATGAAAAACCAAAAGATATCCATCCAAAAATATCAATGTACACCTTACGGGATAGGCCCCAAGAGAAAGTCACAAAGACATGTCAC
>NW_006921645.1:3546776-3549712 GCF_000298275.1 Orycteropus afer afer | reverse complement strand
TAAGGGATAAAAAATATATATCAAGCTAATGGCAACCAAAAAAAAAAAGCAGAAGTGGCAATATTAATTTCTGATAAAGTAGACTTCAAGTCAAAATCCAGCATAAGGGGCAAGGAAGGGTATTTTATGATGATAAAAGGGTCAATAGACCAAGAGAACATAACCATAATAAATATCTATGCACCCAATGAATGAAATCCAAAATACATAAAGCAAAGATTAACTGAATAGAAAGGAGAAATAGACGATACTACAATAGTATTGCCTATTTTTAACACACCACTTTCGATAAAGGATCAAACAACTATGGAAAAAAAAAAAAAAACTCAACAAAGATGCAGAAGATCTAACAACACAATCAACCAACTTGACCTTATAGAGGTATACAGAGCACTCCACCCAACAAAAACACAATACACATTCTTTTCCAGTGCACATGGATCATTCTCCAGAATATACCATATTTTAGGCCACAAATCAAGCCTCAATTTAAAAAGATTGAAATTCTACAAAGCATCTTCTCAGATCACAGTTCTATAAACTTAGAAATCCACAATGGGAAGCAAGAATGGCCAGATTTTGTCTCACCCATTTTGGTCATGTTGTCAGAAAAGACCATTCCCAGGAGAAGGATGTCATGCTTGGCAAAATGGTGGCAGATTGGATAAGAAACCAAGACCCATCAATATGCTGCCTACAAGTGGAGAGTTAGTAAAAACGGAGAAGACCCTCAACGAGATGGATTAACACAGTGACTGCAATGACGGGCTAAGGTTAACAAAGACTGTGAGAGCTGGCACATAACTGGGCAGTGTTTCATTCTGTTGTGCATAGGGTCACTATGAGGCAGAGCCAACCAATGACTCCTAAAAACAACATCAATAGGAAGACCAGGGAGAAAAAACAAATACATGGGAATTAAACAACATACAGCTCAAGAATCAGTGGTAACAGAAGAGATAAAGTGTGAAATAAAAAAATTCCTAGAAACAAATAAGAATGAGAATACAACATACCAAAACCTTTGGGACACAGAGAAAGCATTACTCAGAGGAAAATTTATAGCAATTAATGCACACATCAAAACAAAAGAAAGAACCAAAATCAACTCCTTAACAAACAAATCCAACAATCAGAAAAAAAGAACAACAGAACAAGCTTCAGTCTCCAAAAGAAAGGTGTTCTGGTTACTTGATGCTACTCTGACAGGAATATACCACACATGGGATGCCTTGAACAAATAGGAGTTTATTCTCTTACAGTTTGGAGGCTTTAAGTCCAAGGTCAAAGTGCAAGGCTCTAGGGGCTGGGTGAAAGCCCCTCAACCTTGGGCTTCAGCTCTACCTCCTGCTCCCAGCTCATTGAAGCTAGAGGCTTTTCTTCACTCAGACAGCTGCTGGCTGCTGAGTCTGACAAGCCCAAGGTTGACAAACCACACAGCAGGCCACTAATTCAAGTCCATTGAAAATCCAAGGTCAGCAGGGCATGGCAGACTGCTGAACAATGACTCAGCTACATGTAGGGATCAAGTGTGCCCTAAGCTAGAGGCCAGTCCCAAAGCTGTTTCTTATATACGAGAAGCAGACCACATACCCAAAGCAGCTACTTAGCTGCTCCAATAGATTCTACCATGGAGTTAATTACCAATCTCACCATGGGGAATAACTACTTTCAGCTGCCCAGCCACTCAACCAGGCCCAGCCAAGTTGACACACAAACTTAACCACCAAAAAAGGAAACAATAAAGATCAGAGCAGAAATAAAGAAGTAGGAAACAAAGAAGAAGAAGAAAAAGAAATCAGCAAAACTAGAAGCTAGTTCTTTGAAAAGATTAACAAAATCTACAGACCACTGGCAAATTTAAGGAAAAGAAAGAGAAAATGCAAATAACATAAATAATAAATGAAATGGGTGACATCACAACAGAACCAACTGAAATAAAAAAGATAATAATAGAACACCACAAAGAAATGTACTCCAACAAATTAAAAAACCTAGAGAAAATGGACAGATTTCTAGAAACACAAGACCTACCTAATAAAAGACCTACCTGCTAGCACAGAAACACAAGACCTACCTACTAGCACAGACTGAGGTAGAAAATTTGAACAAACCCATAACATAGGAAGAAATTGAGCAAGTCACAAAAAAAACTCCCCACCAAAAAAAAGTCCTGGTCCATATAGTGTCACTGGAGAATTCTATGAAACATTCAGAGAAGAGGTGACAGCTAAACTACTTAAGCTGTTTGAGAACATGAGAAATGATGGCATCCTCCCAAACTGATTCTATGAAGCAAGCATAACCCTGATACCAAAACCAGACAAAGACACCACTAATAAGGAAAACTACAGACAAATATCCCTCATTAATACAGATGCAAAAATCCTCAACAAAATCCTAGCCATGAGAATCCAACTTTATATATAAAAAATAATACCATGACCAAGTGAGATTCACACCGGTATGCAAGGATGGTTCAACATCAGAAAACAATCAATGCAATCCACCACATAAAAACAAAGGAAACGAACCACATGGTCATGTTAATAAAATCCAGCACCCATTCCTGATAAAAACTCTCAACAAAATAGAAAAAAAAAAAAAAACTATATCTGTTCCTCAAAAAAAAAAAAAAAAAGCAGCTGCAAATAACACTGTCAGTGACAGGAATAGAAGTATGTACTATTACAGTCTACGTGAACAATGCTTCCCCATTGTGACTGTGCATAAAAAAGGACCAAAAAAAGTTTAAAGAAAAAAAGAGCTTATCCTAACTATCACTTTCAGAAATGAGGAATTTTACAAAAACATGGCTAGGCTACTGCATTTAAAACTGGATATGGAGTCATCATAGGCTATAAAACCTCTTTTACACACACACCCTGCCTATGTTCCACCACCAAGGTCACCAACTTTTTTCTTTTTTTTTTTTT
>NW_006921645.1:3545067-3546676 GCF_000298275.1 Orycteropus afer afer | reverse complement strand
AAAAAAAAAAAGAACAGCCAACATTATTTTCAATGGAGAGAGATGCAAACCATTCCTCTTGCAAATGGGAATCAGACAAGGATGCCCTTTATTACCACTTCTGCTCAATATTGTACTGGAAGTCCTAGCCAAGGTGATAAGTCAAGAAAGAGAAATAAAATGCATCCAAGGGCAAAGAAGAAGTAAAAATATCTCTAACTGCAGATGGCATTATCCTATACATAGTAAACCCAGAAAACTACTGGAACTAATTGAAAGATTCAGCAAAATGGCAGGATAAATAAAGTCAAAATACAAAGATGAGTTGAATTGCTCTACATCAACAAAGAGATCTCTGAAGAGGAAATAAGGAGAAAAAATATATAGTTTACAATAGCTACCATGAAGATAATATACTTAGGAATAAATCTTACCTGGGACACAAAAGACCTATACAAAGAAAACCACAAAACACTATTTCAAGAAACTATACAAGACCTACATAAATAGAAGAATATGAGAGCTCTGGTGGTATAGTGCCTAAGGCATTTGACTGCTAACCAGAAGCCTGGCAGTTCAAATTCACCAGCCACTTCTTGGAAGGAAGATTGGGGAATCTACTTCCATAGAGATACTGTCTTGGAAACCCAAGGAGGGGTCACTATGAGTTGGATCCGACTCAAAGATAATGAGAGTTTGAGTTATGCCATGCTCATGGATAAGAAGACTGAACATTGTGAAAATGTCAATATTACCCAAAGTTATCTATAGATTCAATACAATCCCAATCCAAATTCTGTCAACATTCTTTAAGGACATGGAAAAACTGATCATTAATTTTATATGGAAAGGAAAGAGAGCTCAGATAAGCAAACACTAATGAAGGAATGTCTCACACTCCCAGATCTCAAAACCTACTGTATAGCCACAGTAGTCAAATAGCTAGACACATAGACCAGTGGAACACAGACCAGTGTCAAATGATAGACATATAGACCAATGGAACAAAATTCAGAATTCATAAATAGATCCATCCACCCATGGATAGCTGATCTTTGACAAAGGGCCAAGACCCATTCAATGGGGTAGAGATAGTTTCTTTTACCAATGATACTGTCAAAACTGGATATCCATTTGCAGAAAATGAAACAAGATCCATTCCTCACACCATACACAAAAACAAACTTAAGGTGCATCAAAGACCTAAATGTAAAACCCAAAGAAAGTTCATCAAAGATGAAATAGGGAAAACTTAGGGGCCCTAATATATGGCATAAATAGACTATCAAGCATAGCCCAAAATGTACAAACATCAGAAGAGAAACTAGATGACTGGAACCTTCTAAAAATTAAAATTCTATGTATATCAAAAGACTTCTCCAAAAAAGTAAAAGGAGAACCTACAGATTGGGGAAAAAAATATTTGGTAATGATATAGCCAGGTGCATCTCTCTGGGTTTTAAACACCAAAGGCTCAGCCTCAAAACTCAAGTCTATATGTCACCACAGTGACACCATAGACAAACCGACAGACAAGTTTGTCCTGCTGCTGGAGACATCTCGTGTCACCCCCACCTGGCTGACTGTTCCTCTGTCTGGCTTCCTGGCTTTTAATCCCCTTTCTCCTGCT
>NW_006921645.1:3507918-3542360 GCF_000298275.1 Orycteropus afer afer | reverse complement strand
GCTGCAATGATGAGCTCAAGTATAGCAGGGATTGTGGGGCTGGAGCGGGATAGGGCAGTGTTTCGTTCTGCTGTGCATGGGGTCGCTATGAGTCGGAAACGACTTGACGGCACTTAACAACAACAACAACAACAATGATATAGCCAACAAGGGACTTTTCTCTAAAATTTATAGAAAACTTCAACATTTCAACTTCAAAAAGACAAGCAATCCACTTCAAGAATAAGCCGAAAACATGAATATTGTCACCAAAGAAGATATTCAGACAGCCAACAAACACACAAAGAAATGCTGGCAATCATTAGCCAGTAGAGAGATGCAAATCAAAACAACAATGAGATATCATCTCACTCCAACAGCAATAGCAAAGTTCAACATGACAGAAAGCAACAAATGCTGGTGAGGATATGGAGAGACAGGAACTCTCACACACTGCTGATGAGATTGTAAAATGCTACAATCTCTGTGGAAAATGGCATGATGCTTCCTTTAAAAAGTTAGAAATAGAAATACCATTTGATTTAGCAATCCCACTACCAGGAATATATCCTAAATATGTGAGATGTGGGACACAAACAGATATATACACACCCATGTTCATCACAGCATTATTTACAATAGCAAAGAGTCAGCAAATCACCTCATAATGTGGATGAACTTAAGGACATTGTGCTGAGTGAAATAAGTCAATCACAGAAAGATAAATATTATATAAGTTCATTATTACAAAAAGACAAGGAAAAGTTTATATGGGTAATTTTCTTTATTGGTTACGGTGGGAGATGGAAGGGGAGCAGAAGGGAAGTAAAATGGATAGTTAAGAGGCAGGTTTGATATGGGTGAAGGGGAAAAGCAATATAACAAAAGTGTGTGACTAGCACAGTATCACTAAGAAAAGGAAGACATGGAGAGGTGCGGAAGAGGTAGAAACAAAAAAGGCAAATATTATTGCATATACAACACTGCATTATCAGTAACAGCAAACACTATCTATGGATGGATACAAAGGTAGACAGGCAAGAAGATCACATATGGATAGTGAATGGGAATATACCAATGACCATACGTAGGTTTGGCAGATAATATTCCTTCACATGTGTTTGTATGTGCCATAAAAACGTCAGAGGGAGTGGAGCCACTGGGCCTCTGGGCTGAGGACCATATTCATGGGGGACATCAAGCTCAACTAACTGGCAAAACACGGTATGCAAAAATATTGTTCTACATCTTACTTTGGTGAGTAGTGACTGAGGTCTTGCTAGTGGCCATCTAATGTGCAACTATTATTGGTTTCTCCTTGTCCAATGTAAAGAAGAGTGAAGAAAATCAAAGATGTATGGAAACATTTAGTCCAAAAGACTAATGGAGTATGAGAACCTCAGACTATGATAACCCTAAGACCAGAAAAACTAGGTGGTGCCTGTCTACCAATGCCAACCATGCAGAAAAGAATCAAAATTGGAGCTCCTGGATAGAGTGGGAAAAAATGGGAACAAAATTAAAAAAAAAAAAGACTAAGCTTATTGGCCTGATAGAGTCTGGTAAAATGCCTGAGACCAACAGTTCATTTCTTTTTATTGCTTGGTAGTATTCCATGATATGGATGTACCTATTGAAAGACTTCTGGGTCATTTCCAGTTTGGGACTACTGTAAATAAAGCTGCTACGAACAGTTTTGTAAAAGTTTTGTGTGGACATAATTTCCACTTCTCTGTGATAAAAGCTTAATATGGCAATTTCTAGGTCATATGGTAATTGTATGTGCAGTTTCATAATAAACTACCAAACTGTTTTCCAGAGTGGCAGTTCCATTGTACATTCTTTCCAGCAATGTATGAGTTATCTGGTTTCTCCACATCCTAACCAGTATTTGATGTTGTCACTGTTCTTTACATTAGCCATTCTAATTGGTGTGTTGGATATAGCATAAGGTTTTAATTTGCATTTTTGTAAAGGCTAATAAAACTAAACATCTTTTCATGGGGCTATCTTCCATCAGTATATTCTCTTTAGTGCGTTATCTCTTTATATTTTTGCCCATCTGCTAACTGGATTGTTTGTATTTTTACTGTTGAGTTTTGAGTTTATATATTCTAGATACTAGTTCTTTATTGAATATCTGGTTTGTTAATATATTCTCCCAGTTTGTAGCTTGTGTTTTCATTCTCTTAACAGGGTCTTCTGCAAAGCAAAAGTTTTTCATTTTGATGAGGCCCTATTTATCAATTTTTCCTTTTATATGTTGCATTTTTATGTCAAGTCTAAGAACTCTGCCTAACCCTTATTCCCAAAGATTTTTCTCTTTTATTTTTCCCAAAAGTTTTGTGGTTTTACATTTAAGTCTGCAATCCATTTTTTTTTCTTTTTGGCATAAGGTGTGAGGTTCATTTTGTAGCCTACAGATATTTAATTGCACTATGGATATTCAAGCACTATTTGTTGAAAAAGCTATCCTTTCTCCGTTCAATAGCATTTGTACCTTTGTAAAAAAAAAATCAGTTGGGAATATTACCATGGGACTATTCCTGGGTTTTCCATTCTATTCCATTGATCTACATGTCTATCCCTCTGTCAATACCATACTGTCCTAATTACTATCTTGTTGTTGTTATATGCCATCGAGTCGGCCCCGACTCATAGCGACCCCTCCTTGGGTTTCCAAGGCAGTATCACTACGGAAGTAGGTTGCCCAACCTTCCTTCTGAGGTGTGGCTGGTGGGACTGAACTGCTGGCCTTCTGGTTAGCAGTCAAGCACCTTAGACACTACGCTACCAGAGAGAGCTCCTGAATTACTATAGCTATATAGTAAATTTTAATATCAGATAGAATAATCCCTCCCACTTTATTCTTCAAGACTGATTTAGCTTTTCTAAATCTTGTTCCTTTCCATATAAATTTTAGGATAATCTTGTCTATGTCTATAAAAACCTTTGCCGGAAATCTAATAAGAATTGCATTAAACCTATAGATCAGTTTGAGAAGAATTGACACCTTTACTATGTTGAGTCTTTCAATCTATGAGCATGGTTTGTGTCTTCATTTATAGGTCCTGCTGCCTTTTGTAAAAATGGAAAGTAGCTTTATTGTATTTTTTTCCAATTTTGTAGGTGATACATTATCCTACTGAATATAACAGTGTTGGGCACATTGTAGGCATAAATGAAATGTTTGTTAAAGGAAGTCTGGTAACTTACATACATTGAACCCCTACTATATGCCAGCACCTACTCACTCCTATGAGGTGGATACAATTATTATCTCCACTCTATAGATGTGGACACTGAGGCAAAGAGAAGTTTAGTAACTTGCCTGAGATTATGCACTCATAATTAGTAGAGCTGGAATTTGAACACTGGCAGTCTGGCCTCACAGCCTAATATATTCTATTGTTGTTCTGAAAATTAAAGGATAAAGAAATAAGGAAGAAAATGAAAATGACCTAAAAATCTCATCATAGGGAGTAACCACTGTTAAATTAATATTTGGGCATGTATCCTGGACACATGGAAAATGAACCAGCAGAGAAGGTGCTGAGAACTCTCAAAGAAGATGGCAACTGTGGTAGCAGAAAGTATTCCCAGAAGAGTTCAATCAGAACAGCAAGGTCCAGACTCTGGAGACAAACCAAGTCAGAGCTAGGAGGCCCTTACAAAGCACTTTGCCCATTCCTGCTGCTCAGTGGAGAAATAGAGATCTCAGTTGGCAAGAGTGGGGTGCTTTCCAAAGTTTAAGAGTAAGGACTCTTATATTTTGAGAATCTAACTTAAACTCTTAAACAATGAGGCACTAATAAAATAAACAGACTTTTTACCTCCTTCCCCAAAAAATGCCTATAGGCATACACACTTAGAATTTTGCATGTCAGGGGGTGCAAAGATGACCTAAAGTCTCTAGGTTATGAAGCCATGAACTTTATATACAAACCAAAAACCAAACTCATTGCCATTTAGTCGATTCCAACTCATAGCAACCCCTTTTGGGTTTCCGAGGCAATAAATATTTACAGAAGTAGATCTCCCAGTCTTCCTTCCATGGAGTGGCTGGTGGGTTTGAACCACCAACTTTCTGGTTAGCAGTCAAATGCCTTAGGCACTACACCACCAGAGCTCCTTTGAATTTTATATAGACATTAAACTATATATATATATATATACATACAACATAAAGAAGACAAAAATCCTCACAGCTAAACTAACAAGCAACATCATAAATGTTAATAAATGATAAATGGAGAAAAGACTGAACTTGTCAAGGATTTCATTTTACTTAGATGCACAATCAAAGTCCATGGAAGCAGCAGTCAAGATATCAGACAACGTATTGCACTGGCCAAATCTGCTGCAAAGACTTCTTTAAAGTGTTAAAGAGCAAAGCCATCACTTTGAAGACTAAGGTGTGCCTGACCCAAGCCATGGTATTTTCAATGACTTCACATGCATGTGAAAGCTGGACAATGAGTAAGAATATTGCAGAAGAATTGATGCATTTGAATTATGATATTGGCAAAGAATATTGAAACTACCACAGACTGCCAGGAAAATGAACAAATTTGTCTTAGAAGAAGTAGTCTTTGCAATGCTCCCTAAAAGTAAGAATGACCAGGCTTTATCTTACATACTTGGTCATGTTGTCAGAAGGGACCAGTCCCTGGAGAAGGATATCATGCTTGGTAAAGTAGAGGCGCAGCAAAAAAAAAAGGGGAGACTTTCAATGAGATGGATTGACATGGTGACTGCAATGATGGGCTCAAGCACAGCAAAGATTGTGAGGACAATGGAAGACCAGGCAGTGTTTTGTTCTGTTGTACATGGGGTCTGTATGAGTCAGAGATGACTTGATGGCCCCTAACAACAACAACAAGAAATAAAAATCTTCTAAAATTAAAGGAGAAAAAGACAACTATCCTCACTTAAAAATGGGCAGAATGACTATTAAATATATTTAAAAACTACCCAAACTTGCTCAAAATAAGAGAGATGCAAATTAAAATCACTCTGAGACACCATTTCTTACCTACTACATCGGCCAAAGTTTAGAAATTTGACATCACACATTGTTAAAATAAACACTATGTAATTTACACAAACATCTTATAGGAATGGAAAATATTACAACCCCATGGAGGAAAGACTTTTCCCAGCAATCTTCCTTTTAAGGATCTGTCCCAAAAGTACACTAGCAAAGATACAAAAAAAGACACAAATCTATCCATTGCAATACAATTTGAAATAGCAAAAGTTTGGAATCAACTAAGATGTTAATCAATGGGGACTGCTTAAAAGTCCATGTATGAAATGTAGTACAGTATAGTAGTAACAAGCAGTAAGGACTATATTAACTTCTATTGAATTATCTCCCAGGTATGTGATTAAGTAAAAAAAAAAAAGAAAAGAAAAGCAAGGTGCAGCACAGTGTTTATATTCTGCTCCAGTTTATTCAGGAATGGAGGGATACAACTGTATATACGCCAAAGCAAGAAAACCAAACTCCCTGCCATCGAGTCAGACCCAATTCATAGCGACCCCTCTTTGAGTTTCTGAGGTGGTATCACTATGGAAGTAGATTGCCCAATTATCCTTCTGATGAGTGGCTGGTGGGTTTAGACTGCCAGTCTTCTGGTTAGCAGTCAAATGCCTTAGGCACTATGCTACCAGAGCTCCCATACATACACTGTAGTCTCTAAAAACCATTCTCCACTAAAAAGATCCAGGGATCCTTGGAGAAATGGCTAATTCAGATCCAAGGAAAGAAATGTACCAGAGCCTAAAGCTTCTTGTTACACCAAAAGCCAAAGGCTACTGGCATCATGTCAAAAGGACTCAGGAGATAACTTGAATCTTATTCTCCCATTGGCTAAAAATGGGATAATTTGAAGCAAAACAGGATTTAAAATGGATTAAAGCACACCGATCATGCTTAAATCTATAATACCAAAACAATAAACAAAACCTTTTTGGTCATCTTTGGAACATTCTAGGGAACCTACTCAATAAAAAGAAAATAATAATAATAATGGGGAACAATCAAGCATTTATTCTATTTCTTCCGTATGAATTGAACCTCAGGATAATCATAAAGTTAATGAGAACAAGATTGTCTTTTTAGAAGTATTCCAACTAATGAACAGAGAAGGAATGGTAAAACTAGAACATCACCATTTTTTCACCCTCTTATGGAGTAGTGCCTAAGGCATTTGACTACTAACCAGAAGGCTGGTTGATCAAACCCACCAAGCACTCCTCATAAAGAAGATTGGACAATCTATTTCAGTAGTGATACCACCTCAGAAACCCAAGGAGGGGTCACTATGAGTCAGATCTGACTAGATGGCAGTGAGTTTTTTGGTTATCAACGAAATGATAGAGACAATAATCATTACTGGCTGCTATGGCGTATGGAGCTCTTGTGGCGTAAGGCCTAAGGCACTTGAATGCTAACCAGAAGGTTGGTGGTTCAAACCTACCAGCCACTTCACAGAAGGAAGACTGGGCAATCTACTTCCTAGAGATACCACCTCAGAAACCCAAGAAGAGGTAGTGTCTCTAATTGGAACCAATTCAACAGCAGTGAGTTTGTTTTTTTTTTTTAAACACCACAAAAAGAAGACCAACCAGATGTTTTGTGCTTTCTGATAGAAGTACAGCACCATCTATGAAGTTGTTGCTGTTGTTAGGTGCTGTCAAGTTGATTTCATTCATAGCAACCTCATGTGACAGAGTAAAACTGACCCATAGGGTTTCCTAGGCAATATGATTGCTTCCCATAATCTTTATGGGAGCAGATCACCTGGCCTTTCTCCCACAAAGCAGCTGGTGGGTTCAAACTGTCAACTTTTCAGATGCCAGCCAAACACTTAACCATTATGCCACCAGGACTCTTCTTTAGTCTTGGCTAAAAACAGGAAAACCTGAATCTCACCAACCTTCTAGATTATAAAAAGCACAGGGGATAGAAAACAATCCTAAAAACATCACGGGATGCAATCATTGAAATCCAAACACTAAGAAATCCTGTGGGCTATACCAACCAGTGTCTTCTTCAAGGGCGCTGTAATGGTGTAGTACCTAAGGCACTTGACTGCTAACCAGAAGGCTGGTGGTTCCAACCCATCAGCCACTCCTTGGAAGGAAGATTGGACAATCTACTTCTGTAGTGATATGGCCTTGGAAACCCAAGGAGGGGTCACTATGAGTCAGATCTGACTCAATGGGATACAAAAGGGGGAGAGAGAAAGAGAGAAACCTATAGATTAAAAGACAGACATTTAAGAGATAAATCAACTAATCAAAACAATGCTCTTGAATCCCACTTCTAACAAGTAAACTGTACTTACAACACAATAACCTTTATAAGACAACATGTTACAAAGGTACACATTCTGTTATAATGCAATATGATGGTTTGTAAAAATCATCATGCCATACAAAGTCACACAATAAAAACTGCAGGGCTTATGGGAAAAATGGGGTGGGGGAAACCACACTCAAAACCTTTGTCAGTGACACATTAAAAAAAAAAGATAAGAATCTAGTAAGAGGGAAAGCAGTTTTACACATATTAACTGTGTACAACATCACTGATTTAGTACAAATACATAATTTGTATTTGTTAACAAATACATATGACACTTTACCTTGAAAATTTTGCTTTACCTGAAGTTTGCTTGGCAAGCCAGAGAGTGGCAAACTATTGTGAACTGGTGGTTTATCTGAAGGGTTATCTGAAATCAGATGGTAGTTGTCATAGTAGATGAGCTTTTTCACATGCTGAAAACTGACGTAGTTGGTGGACATTGGAGGTGAATGTCTGCATGTTCTGTGTAATCCTATATGGCTCTGATAAACTGGGTGCAATTTTCTGAATTCACTTAGTATTTCTATGCAGGAAGTTTAGCAGGTGCAATATTCATCTTAGGCTCAAATTATTCCCTAATATATCAGTCACAATGGAACAAACAAGTGTGGAAGCAGAATTGACAGTACTTACTGATATTTGATGATATTAAGGAATTATTGTCATTTTTATAGATTAGATTATGGTGTTTTGGTTACATTTTTAAAAATGTTGAAAGAATCTTTATATTTTAAAGATGCATACTGAAATATTTATGGATGAAAGTGTATCATGCCTGGAATTCATTTTAAAATAATCTAGTGGGTGGAGAGATAGGAGTGGATTAGGTGGAGAGACTACAGGACTGGCCATGAGTCAATAATTATTGAAGCTGGATGATGGGCACTGGGGGTGTGTTGTACTTTTTTCTCTGTTATTATACATATTTTAATTTTACAAAATAAAAAGTTGAAGAAAGAGAAGGTAGAGAGAAGAAAGATGGAAAAGAGAAGAGGGAGAGGAGGAAAAAAGATGAAAAGAAAGAGAAAGAGAGGAAGAGGGAGAGAAAGGAAGAGGAGTTACAAAAGGAAGAAGAGAGAGGAAGAAGAGGAGGAAGGGTAGAAGAAGGAGAGGAAGGGGAAAGGGAGAGGGAGGAGGAGGAGAAGAAGAAGAAAAGAAGAAAGAGGAAAAAACCAGTATAGAGCCAGGCTTGGAGACCCTTTCCTGCCTGAGCCTCAGTCTGTCTCCCTGCCTCACAGCCTGGCATGTCTGTTGCCTGCCCACTAGTAGACCCAATAGAGTCTCGTTCCTAGGCTTCTGTACAACTCCATTTGCTGGTTGTGCCAGCAAGGCGCCAGCAAGTGCTTAGGTGTCTAGGGAGGAAGTACTAGGGGTATGTGCTGGAGTTGGTTCTGTGGATTACGGTGTCAAAGAGTGGAAAGAGGGGAAGGGCCTGCAGTCCTGGGGGACCAGGGAAGGAGCAGAGACAGTAGCAGAGACTGTCTGGAAAGGGATTGCTGTCAGCCCCATCAGGCAAGAACAGGGAACAGACACTGGAGAGTGAATGAGGTAAATCAGAATGACTTAGAGGGAGAAACTTTCCCCACCTGGAGGCTAAGGTGTCATTAGGTAAAGAAAGATTGGATAAATTATTAGCAGAATGAGACTTTGGGATGTTTTCAAAATGACCCTGCCTTTGGGAAAATGGGACCAAAAGTACCTGCTGTTGGAAAGTGAGGCCTAAACAAGAGGAATTCTAGGTCAGGGAATGTTCTCATTTCCCAGAAGCTATCGAGGAGGGAAACCTGAAACAGGTCCATGGGGTGGCAGGCAGAAGGAAGTTTAGTCATTATGTTAGTTAGCTTGTGCTGCTGTAATACAACTTCCACAAATGAATGGCTTTAAAGAACAAGAATTTATTTTCTAACAGCTCTGGAGGTTACAAGTCCAAAGCACTATCTTGGCCATGTTGGTTCCTTGCTTGTCTGTAGACCTTGGTTCCTTGGCATTCATTGGTTTGTAGATGATACTCATATGTCATCTGTCTTCTCCCATGTGTGTGCCTCTGTGTCTATTCTGGTCTTTATAACCCAGAAGTGATTAGGTATAGGATCCACCCTACGCTTATATAATCTCATTAATATAACAAAAGAAAAACTCTTATTTCCAGACAGGATCATATCCATAGGTACAAGAGTTAAGATTTCAATACATATTTTGGAGAACATAATCCATGATGGACATAGGCCACTGGGACTTGTTGAATGCCCTGAACTCAGCCCTAGATGTCAGGATTACCCAGAAATGCTGTGAAAAGGCCTTTGTCTCCCTCTCTGAGGAAAGGTGGACCCTTTGCCTCCTGCCTTCCTATGAGATCACCACCCAGAGGCAAGATGCCAACACCAGCCTCTCTCCCTGCTGAGAGGAATCTGATGCTGGCAACACAGATGGGCCTGCAGGAAGGAGATGCTATCACACAGAGTTTGCAAGAACACTTTCATATACTTCCCAGCCTCTCATACTGCTTTCCCACAAGCACTGACAAAAGACTTGGGATCAGGGAAAGGCAGCCAATGGAGCAGAATATGCGTTCATAAGACTGGGGCCCCCAGGTTCAGATTCTAGGCCCAGTTCTGCAGCCAATGGACTCCAGGCCTATGGGCTTGCTGTGTGAAACTGGGAGGCCCTACCCCTCTGGACTTCATTTCTACATGAATGTGTAAATAACTTGCATATTTTATGGTTTGTTGCAAACCCCACTGCAACCTTCTTCTGCATTAGTTTCCTATATGCACTGTGCACATTATATAAGCGTGCTCTTTATTGGCATGGCCTTGTTACAAGTGAAAAATACAATAATGCATTCTAGTTCTAAAGAGTATCACAGGCAGAAAACTGGCTGGCCCAGCCCTCACTGCTGAGGGGGAGTTTCCCTTCTGCAGCACTCTGCATGGTGGCTTTAAGCCCTTGAGATTGAGCAATAGCCCCTTACAGAGCAGGAAGCCTTCTTCTGACTCTTGGGAATTGAGAAGTGATCTTCCTGTGGCTATATCGATATTTCCAAATGTGTGCATACCCAGGATATGGGAATCCCATCTGCACTCCAACACTAGTGCTACTTCTAGGAAGATGATAACCGAATTCATCTCTCTAGACCATTTGAGTGTATCTTTTTGCCCACAGCTTAACACACAAACACCTCAAACTCAGTAATCTTCTAAACTCATCATTCCACCTTAATGCAAGCTCTGCCCCACAGCTTCCTTATTGCACCTGTTAGTTATCTAGTGCTGCTATAACAGAAATACCACAAGCGGGTGACTTTAATAAAATAAAATTTTATTTTCTCACAAGAGGCTGGAAATACAAATTCAAGGTGTCAGCTCTAGGGGCAGGCTTTCTCTCTCTGTCAGCCCTGGAAGAAGGTCCTTGCCTCTCCTCAGTGATCTTCATGTGTCTTGGCATCTATCTTCTCCCATCTCTCCTTGCTTCTCTATGCTTAATCTGCTCTTTTATATTTCAAAGGTGATTGGATTTAAATACACGCTACACTGATATGGTCTGTTAACATAACAAAGAAAATCCATTCCTAAATGGGATTATAACCACAGATATAGAGATTAGGATTTACAACACATATTTTTGTAGACACAATTCAATCCATCACAGCACCCCTGTCCTCCCAGACACACAAACTACCTTTGCTCTCTCAACCTTTCATTTTCCTCTCCATCTCCTTTCCTGGACACACTCACTGGCACATACACATGCACACACACATAAACACAACTCACAAAACTCTCTGAATTCTACCCTTTTCCCCAATGTTTTTATGTCCTCTCTACTTTATATCCTTTCACTGCTGGTTTTAGCCATCATTTCTCCCCAAACCATTTCAATAGCCTCCTAGATCCACTTGCCCCATTTCCAACCCAATCTCTTTGCTGAAATCATACACACACACACACACACACACACACACATATTTCTCATAATGTGAGATTTTAAATCTGACCCTATCATGCCCCTGCATAAAATCCTTCCTAGGTTCCTTGTTCCCAGTCTCCTAAAGGATGAGATCTACATTCTTTGATGCCATGTAGGTATCATAACAGTTCTGAACCTCCCCTTTCTTTCCAGTCCTTGTACATTTGCTACCTTTTCCCTTTGCTGTGACACCTACACTGGACAGAGGGAACACTGTACCCACTACTCTTACCTATTAAAATCCTACACATCCTTACAGGAGGCAAAGAATAGCAAAGGAGACAGGTGGTGAGTGTATAAGTGCTGCCAACTAGCAAATAGAGGAGCACTGCACAGTACTCAGTTTGTGTAAAATAACATACAAAGAAAACAAAAATCATGCGCAAGTCACTCCAACATACAATCACCAATTCAATATAAACACAAAAATGTCATAATGCCTCAGAGACAACAGAGTATCACAGTCCACACAAAGAAACAAGATAAAGCAGAAGAAACAAGGGACCAGGATACAGACCCAAAACACATCCCCAAAGAAGATGTAGCATTGGAACTTCCTGATAAGGAATTCAAAAGAATTAAATTTAGGCACTGCTAAAGGGGCAGGGAGGCCACATCTTCTGACCTCCACTAACCCCACAAGAGGAAGACAGAATGACCATCAGTAGCCCAAGGCCTATTCCTGCAAGGCCAGACATGCTGCCTCCCTCCAGCCCTTTCACCAACCATTCCTCCCGCAGCACCCACCACCTCTCTGCTGGGGTCGATAATTTGCTGCAGTGGCCACACAGAACTCACAGATTATGGGATTTATTAGGGAAGCAACTGGCTACAATTCAAGTTCAGGAACATGCTTAGTCTCTCTCAGCCTGCCATCTCTCAGCCAACAGTCTCTCTCAGTCTCTCTCAGCAGTGCCTGTCTCTTGAGGTCTCTCTCTCCAGTGCATGGCTCTTGCATCTCTCTCAGAAAAATGCATGTCTCTCAGTCAGCAATGAGAGATTCCTTCTGCCTCTAGGAGGGCTCCTTTTGAGCCTGGCAGAGTGGCCAGATTAACCAATCCCAACATCAGAATTCTAAACAACTGAGAGAGAGTGAACTTCCCAGAAGATTGCTTCATGCCATGCTCAACAGAAATACCCCAGGTGTATAATGTTAACAATCAGGAGCTACTCAGTTGCACATGGCAAATTCCACCATGGGGTTTACAAAGACTTGTGGCTAGAAAGCTATACCAGGTAATTTACTACACCGCAGGTACCTTCAATGAATTGAGAGACAGATCAAGGAAAACACTGACAAAATTGAGAAAAACACAGAGAAAACCCCAGAACAATTTCGAAAGACAATACAAGAACAAAATGACAAAATAAATGAAAAATTAGAAATGATACAAAATCTACACACAGAAATCCAGAAGAGTAATACTAAATTTTTATAAATAGATAAGACATTGAATGGGCAAAGGAGTAGAATTGAATCAATGGAAGACAGAATTAGTGAGATTGAAGGCAAATACCTCAATACTTCTTTGGAAAGTGATCAATCAGAAAAAAAAAAAAAAAAAGATTAAAACAAAATGAAAAAAAGCCTGAGGTTCATATGGGATACCAACAAAAGGAATAACCTATGTGTAATCAGAACTCCAGAACAGGAAGAGACAAATAAAACCACAGAAAAAAAAAATTGTCAAAGATTTGTTGGAAGAGAATTTTCCTGGTATGATGAAAATATATCTATTCAAGAAGTCCAACAAACCCCAAACAGGATAGACCCCAAAAGGAAATCACCAAGACATATCATCATCAAACTCACCAAAACCCAAGACAAAGAAAGAATCCTAAAAGCAGCATGGAAAAAAATGAAAAGTTACCTACAAGGGCAACCAATAAGACCAATCTCGGATTTCTCAGAAGAAACCATGCAGGCAAGAAGACAAGGGGATGGTATATATAAAACCCCGAAAGAGAAAAATTTCCAACCAAGAATTGTATACCCAGCAAAATTGCCCCTCAAATATGATGGTGAAATTAGGACATTTCTAGATAAGCAGAAATTAAGGGAATTTGTTAAAACCAGACCAACCTTACAAGAGATGCTAAAGGAAGTCTTTTGGACAGAGAAGCAACAACAGCAAACAACAACTAACCATTAACACACATGATGGCACAATCCAGAAACCAACTCAGTAATAGAAGTATCCAAAATAAATAAGCCTACAAGATTGTAAACAGGGAACCAGAGATATCATTTGACAAATGAACACAACTACAAACCAAAAAGAGGGGAAAAACTGTATAGTTACAGAACTTCTAAATGGTAGGGAAGTCAAGACAAGTGCAAGATAGACTGGACTGTTCTAAACTTGGGAAGAAAACTATAAATCACAGGGTAACCTCAAAGAAAAATGAGAAATCTTCACATCAAAAGAAGAGGACCAGTACAAATATTTAGCAAATACTAAAACAATAACAATGAAGGAATTAATAACACAAATCATAAACAAAACAAGCTCCACAGAAAATTATACAGAACAAAGAAATAAACACCATGAAAAAGCACATAACAAAATGACAGCAACAAATTCATACTTGTCGATAATTACATATCAGATGAGGGATTTATCTCTAAAATTTATAGAAAACTCCAACACCTCAACAACAAAAAGATTAACAATCCAATTAAAAAATGAGCAGAAGGCATGAATAGACACTTCACCAAAGAGAATATTCAGGTATCCAGCAAATACATGAAGAAAAGTTCATGATCATTAGCCATCAGAGAGATGCAAATCAAAACAACAACAAGATACCATCTCACTCCAGCAGTAATGGCAAAGTACAAGACAGAAAATGGCAGATGCTGGCAAGGCTATGGAGAGATTTGGACTCTCATCCACTGCTGGTGGGACTGTGAAATGATACAACCACTGTGGAAAACAGTATGGCAATTCCTTAAAAAACTGAAATTAGAAATACCATTTGACCTAGCCATTCCATTACTAGGTATATATCCTAAAGAAGTGAGAGCCAGGACTAGAACAGATATATGCACACCCATGTTCATCCCAGCACTATTTACAATAGCAAAAACATGGAAACAACCTATGTGCACATCAACAGAAGAATGGATAAGCAAACTGTGGTACATACACACAATGGAATACCATGCAACCCTAAAGTTGTACAATCTGCAAAACACTGCATAACATGGATGAAATTGGAGGACATTATGCTGAGTGAATAAGTCAGTCGCAGAAGGACAAATATAGTATTAGATCATTATTGTGAAAACTCATAGAAAGGTTTATATATGGAAGAGAACTTTCTTTGTTGGTTACCAAGGGTGGGAGTGGAAGAAAAGGAACACTGCAAAAAAAAAAAAAAAGCATTGATCTATGTCACTTTAGTTTTGTGTATTTCACTGTACATAAATTATAATTCAATAAAATACATTTAAAAAAAAATTCCATGCGTCCTCCAAGGCCTGTCTTGTGAGGGGGCCATTGTATCCCGGATGTTTGTACCTTCAATAGACCATGATTTCTTGAAGTCAAGGATCATGCTGGACCTTCATATCCACACATCACTTGTCTGCTTTTCCTTATTTTCCTGATCCAAGAAGGAGTCCTGACTTGCTTGGCCCTCCTGGGCTTCTAGTGAGTCAATCACAGTTACTCCCAGTAGAGCAATCATCCTGGACTAATCATGAGGGGGCTGCAATTTCTGAGAGAGGTGAATCTGAAGCTAAAGGATTCTTTGAGCCTTCAGGGCCCATGCAGAAAGTTGACGCTGTGCCACCTGCCTGGACCAGATCCTGATCTCCAGGATTTCAGGGCCTATCATACCCAGTTTAGCTCAGCAAGCCCTTGTCAGGGTCACTACCAGCTTTGACTTCCAGTGGTGAAAAGTCTGGGGTGGTGATCTTTGGAAATGTCAGTTTTGGAAGCTGACCTGTCTCCCTCAAGCTCAGAGAGCTCCCCTTTTATGAAGGATAAGGCATCAGGCAAGAGTCACTTGGACATTTGTTTTATTTGGTATACCCTCCTGCACACCTACCTCTCTCCCTGTGCTCGTTTCTGCTTACATTTGAGCGTCTCACACTGTAATAATGATGATGCTGCCTAAGTGACTGCTGGAAACCTGGCATCTTTACCATGCATTCTTCAGGATGCTCTACTTCCCATAGGAGTGTTGGTTCCCTCAGAATCCTGCAGGTCCTACTGCCTCAGGCCTGCTTACAAATCCTCTATTGATTAGCCCAGTCCACCAACACACACACAGACATTCCTCATAAGGTAAACATTGGAGAAGTATGGGTGCCCTCAAGATCTGAGCTACATTATTAGGAGGAATATAGGTGCCCAGACTAACGCTTCCAGGAGATAGTTGGGATGGGATCTCAGTAACAGAGGGAAGTAATATGTGGTCCAGCTCTCTCCCTAAGGCTTTGTAATGTGTCGATTATGTGACCTCAGACAAACTACTTTTTCTGTTTATTTGTTTCTATTTTCTTATCTGTAATACAGGAATAACAAACCAACCGCCATCGGGTCAATTCCAACTTGTAGCGACCCTATAGCACACAGTAGAACTGCCCCATAGAGTTTCCAAGGCTGTAAATCTTTATGGAACAGATTGCTCTTTCTCCCATGAAGCCTTTAGGTTCTCAGCTGAATGCTTTAATCACTATGCCATCAGAGTTCCTTGTAATATGGGGTTAGTAATAGTATTTTCTTCATGTTGTTGTTGTTGTTGTTATGTGCCGTCGAGTCAGACCAGACTCATAGCAACCCCTCCTTGGGTTTCCAAGGCAGTTCTTCATAGGGTAGTATAAAAGTTTAAAAATCATTTCACACTACTACAAGGTCAATAATGAAACAAAATGGAAAATAGTAAAGGTGGTAATGATATGGAAAAACTGGAACACTTCCATTGTTGATGGGATTGTAAAATGGTGCAGGCACTGTGAAAAACAGTTGGAAGTTCCTTGAAATGTTAAACATAGAGTCACCATGTGATCCAGAGATACTCCTAGGTATATACCCAAGAGAAATGAAAACATGTTCACACAAAAATGTTTACATGAATTTTCATAGAAGCACTATTCACAATAGCCAAAAAATAGAAATAACTCGAATGTCCATCAACTGATGAATAAACAAAATGTAATATATTCATACAATAAATATTATTTAGTCATAAAAAATAATGGAGTACTGTTAAAATATAGATGAGCCTAAAAAACATTATGCTAAGTGAAAGAAGCTTGATGAAAAGGCCACATATTGTATGATTCCATTTATATGAAATGTCCAGAATAGGCAAATTCATCTCTATGGAAAGTTGATTAGTGGTTGCCAAGGGCTGAGGGAGTGACAGCTTAATGGGCACAGAGTTTCTTTGAGGGATTATGGTTACACAACCTTATGAAGATATTTTAAAACACTGGATTGTACACTTTAAATGAATGAATTTTATGGAATGTGAATTAAATCTCAATTTTTTAAAAAAATAACAAACAGACACATGCACAAAAGATTGAATAAGTTAATACCATGCCTGGCTCAGTAAATGGTAGTTATGATGCTAACGGTGATAAACCATAGCTATTCCAGTCCCTGTGTTTAGGCTTCAAAGCAAAGAGTTAAGCATCAGGGTGACCCATTTAAGACTTAACTTGTGTTTTTCTACCTTAGCAAGAAAATATATTTAAAAGTACTTTCTAATCATCTTTGGGGAAAGTTAATCATTACCAAGGAAAAATTAAGTGTTTCTCTCCACTGGCATTTACTCCACCCCTCCTCTACAGCAGTGGTCAAGGTCTAAAAGCAAAGATGATGGGACCCTGGGATAAATGGGAAAAAGATGAAACTAAGGGGCCCTGGTCCTTGAGGCTCCAGAACCTTACTTAGTGACAGTCTCGGGAGCTACCATAATGGAGGACTCGGGAAAGGATTGCTGTGGGGCACTGTGGGAGCCTTTTGAGGCAGTTGACACCACTGGCATCATGGCCCAGGATCAGCTCACTCAGGATGCTCTGTTATCCTTTAATTTTCAGGGCATCTTGTGGGACAAATCTTCACCTTTCCTGCACTAAGAAATATTTCCACTAGAGTTCTTGTCACTGTGACACAACATAGCTAGATATTCTTCAGGATCCTTAGGGCTCCACTGAACTCCCAGAAGGGTAGGGAACAGCCTACAGCATACTGTGGCATCCAAAGCTGAAGAGAGAGAAAAGAGGGAAACAGCATATCCCAAGTCCTACGGGCTCTGCCTAAGCACTGGATCTTTCATTGCTCCCTCTTTCCCTTCCTACCATCTCTTTCTTTGTTCAGTCCATAATGGCCTCCAGTGTGCACACTCCATACCAGCTTTTCTCCACCCTGCAGGTAGACTTGCCTCCTGATCTTGTCCTTGTTGTTGTTGCTGTTAGTTGTCATCGAGTTGACTCTGATTCATAGAAACATTGTGTACAACAGGATGAGATGTTACTTGGTCCTGTGTTATGCTCATAATCACTGGCATATTCAAGTCCATTGTCGCAGCTACTGTACCAACCCATCTTGCCAAGGGTCTTCCTTGCCCTCAGTGGCCCTCTACTCCACAAAAAGTAATGCCCTCCTCCAGAGACTGATCCCTCCTAATGATGTGTCCAAAGCAAGTGAATTAGACAATATTCTGTTGTGATCCATAGTTTTCAACAGTTAATTTCAGAAGTAGATAGCCTGGCCTTTCTTCCTACTCTATCTTATCTGCAAGCTCTGCTGAAAACTACCCCCCATGAGTGATACTGCTGATATTTGAAATACGGGGGACCTAGCTTCCAGCATCACATCACCATGCATACCACCACAGTAGGATAAACTGACAGGTGGTGTTTCAGTTACCTGTTGTTGTTATGTACCGCCAAGTCGGCCCTGACTCACAGTGACCCCTCCTTGGGTTTCTGAGGCAGTATCACTACAGAAGTAGATTGCCCAACCTTCCTTCCGAGGAGTGGCTGGTGGGTTTAAAATGCCAGCCTTCTGGTTAGCAGTCAAATGCCTTAGGCACTATGCTACCAGAGCTCCCTTCAGTTAGTTACCTAGTACCACTCTAACAGAAGATACCACAAATGGGTGGTCTTAAACAAACAGGGATTTATTCCCTTACAGTTTACAAGGCTAGAATTCTGAGTTCAAAGTGCCAGCTCTAGGGGCCCTCAACCTTGGGCTTCAGCTCTACCTCTTGTTCCCAGCCCACTGGAGCTGGAGCCATGTCTTCACTCAGGCAGCTGCTGGCTGCTGAGGCTGACGAATCCAAAGTTGACAAATAAAATAGCACAGTCCCAAGACTACCAAACACCATGGCAGGCCACTAGTTCAAGTCCAGAGACGTCCCAAGATCAGCAGGAAACATGACAGGCTGCTGAGTGAAGACTCAGCTACATGCAGGGTCCAAGCATGCCAAAGAGCTGCAGAGACCTTTCTCAATACTTCTCCTCTTATACTGGAAGCAGACCACATCCCTAAGGCAGCTACTCAGCTGCTCCAGTAGATTCCACCATGAAGCTGATTACCAATCTCATGATGGCAAATAACTACCTCCAGCTGCCCAGCCACTCAAAACCAGGCCCAGTCAAGTTGGCACATAACCTTAACCACCACAAGTGGTGAATCTTGTCCTTACACCACTCAAAACCTTTCAACAGTTCCCTGGCCTTCATTTTCTACTGCTCCCCTACCTGCATTCTGTATTCCAGCAGCACTTCCTTTAGGAACAAATTAGGGTTAAATTATATGTACATCAAAATAATTAACACATTTCCTTTCAGTCCCCTGCAAACACAAGGCACCATGCCACCTCTGCACTTCTGTTGTCATTGTTCTTCACTCTGAAAATGGCTTCTCCTTCTCCACCTGCTCAAACCTTACTACAGGGGGAGGACTGAGTGCCCTGCCCTGCCAACCACAGCCAGCATCATAGCTGGAGGAGCTAGAGGCTGTCTGCTCAGGCCAAAAGGGAGAGATGCCACACTCAAAGCCATTCTGGGGTTCTACAGCTGCTGCCCTTTGCAGCTGTGCCTGTTGCCTGGCTAAGGAATGTCCGCAGAACCCTCCTCCCTCCCCTCACCCTTCTGTTCCACCCATAAATGGAACACAGAGGGGTAGCTGCTCTTGTATGTTCTCCTCCACCTCTGTAGACATTGCCCCATCCTCTTACACCACCTCTACCTCCCATCCTTCCTGTAAGGTGTCAGGGATAATTGGTCTGGGAGTCCGAAGAGTTCCAGAAGGCCAGGAAAAATGTTCTTGCCGTAGATAACAGACAGTGTTCTATGTGTAGAAATTGACAGATGCTATTATCACATTTCAAAGTATTTTGATGCTTACTGAAGTGTGAGCTCCTGCCACTGGAGGAGGGAAGCGTCTGTGCCAACCTTTTGATGAGGCTCCAATGAGGCCACGAAATGTGCAAAGTTGCCTGGCAGCAGCCTGCTCCTCAGACAGCCACTGCCAGGCTGCTTGAGCTTCACCTGACTCTGAGCAGAGCACTGTGCCGTGGGTGGCCCTGGCTGTCTGCTGGTGGGAGGGCAGCACTAAGGAATGGTGGGCCAGCAGGCTTCATTCGGACCCCTTTGCCAGGACATGAGCAGACTGGAGGGTAAACCTTCTGCTTCTGCTTGGAATTGCTTTTGTCTTTTCATCCTAATGAAGTCGAAAGAGGATGAAAAAATGAGGGAGAGGGAAGAGCTCTATAGAGTCTGTCCCCTAGATTCCCCACTACCACCGCACCACCCCAAACTTAGAATAGACTTCTCATCCTGGAGCAGCATCCCCTGCCCAAGACTAGAGTGTGATGGTGTATCAGGGAAAGGGCATTAGCTGGACAGAAAAGGGCTTAGTCAGTCCATCCTAGCACAGTAAGTCACCAAAGGACAACTAGCTAGTCAATGCTGAGAAGGCTAAACATTAGAGATTCTCAGTTGTTCTCACTCCGTAAAGGCCAAAATGGTCCATGAGGGTTTTCAGGGCTTCTTTCTAGAAAGAGAAAATAAAATATATGTTGAGAACTTTAAGGTCTCAGGGCCTAACAGTTAATATAGTGCAATGTTTAAGAGCACAAACTCTAGAGTCAGAATGTATGAGTTTGAATTCCATCTCTGCCATTTATACACTACTTGACCTTGGATAAGCAACTTTACCTTTCTGTGCTTAGTTTCCTCATCTGTAAAATGGGGATATTAACAGTACCTAACCCTCAGGGTTGTATCAGGACAATTAATATGTTAATATACTAAAAGTACTTATGTAATGCCCAGCACATAGTAAGTACTCTATGTGTTAATTAGTCTGGACTGAGTCACTGTAACAGAAGTCAAGAGCTGGTTCTGAAACCAGATTACTGGAATTTGAAAACTGGCTCAGTCCCTTATTTTGTTTCCTCATCTATAAAAGGGGGATGATGTTAGTACTTACCTCATAGAATAGTTTGAAAATTAGATGAATCAGTATTTGCAAAGTGCTTACAATGCCTGGCACTCTATTAGTTATTATTATTGTTGTTCTATATTAGCTATTATTATTACTATCATTTTTATTTCTAAGCTGTGATATGATTGTGCCTGCAGGAGAGAAGCAACGACCAGGTCCCCATTTCTCAAATTGGAAGCTACCTTAGCTGAAGAACGAGAGCCAGGATTTAGGGGACTCAGAAGATGGTGGTCTTTTTTGGTTCTGAAGTAGGGACAGGTCAAAAATTGGATTTAGCTGGAGGGTTCTCATTTGCCATCAGAGTCTAAGCAGGAAAGTGTCCACTGTTGGGTCCTCTGTGGAAAGGGAGGGACTGTCCCAAAGGCCACATGTGCAGAAGCCAAGACTATGGCCAGTGACTCAGACCATCACCATCCACACCATGAAAACAGCATAAACTTTGGAGCTCAGCAGGGATCACTTCCAAACCTGCAGCTATCACTCACCAGCCCTGTGACCTTGGGCAGCCTGCTTAATTTTTTGACCTCACTTTCATCCTCTCCAGATATAGTAGGAACACCTTTTGTAGAGACAGCAAAAACTTCTGGTACATCACCTGGCTCAGTAAAAACAGTTCCTTCTCTCCCCTGTCCCTTCCTTGACCTCTTACAACTCCATGCTTCAGGCCGGCTAAAGCTGTTGAGAGTTTGAGATTTAGGAAGGAAATGAGATTTCATTTTGCTTTCTCCCCCAGGACTCAGAGCTGCAGGTCAAAGTCAATTTGAGAAACTTGCGGATCCCTTTGGCTTTCTTGATTAGGATCTCAAAACCCTATAGGAAAGGCATCTGGTACTAGGATGTACAGTGTTTGTCCAATGTTATGGACCTTTCTTTTCTTTCCTTCTATTTTTTTTTTTTTTTTTTTTACTTAACCCATGGAATACATAAATATATGCTACTGGTAAAAAATAAAATAAAAATGATTCAAATACACAAGTATTTTGAGTCAAAAGGGAAAAGCACATTTTAGAATTTCCTATTACAGAGGAAACCACAATTAATCATTTAGTGCTCAGTCTTTCCAGACCTTTTTCTATGCATTTACAAATATATCTAAGTATTAATTTACATATATATGTTTGGGCAATCTACTTCCATAGTGATACTGCCTCAGAAACCGAAGGAAGGGTCGCTATGAGTTGGATCCAACTCCACAGCAGTTAGTTTGGTGTGTGTATATATATACACATACCTATATAGGTATGTATATATGTATGTATGTATATATGTATGTGTGTGTGTGTGTGTGTATATATATGTGTGTGTGTGTGTGTGTATATATGTATTTATGTATGTGTTGTTGTTGTTGTTATGTGCCGTCGAGTCGGACCCGACCCATAGCGACCCCTCCTTGGGTTTCCGAGGCAGTATCACTACGGAAGTAGATTGCCCCATCTTCCTTCCGAGGAGTAGCTGGTGGGCTTGAACCGCCAGCCTTCTGGTTAGCAGTCAAGTGCCTTAGCCACTATGCTACCAGAGCTCCCTTATTTATGCATGTATATTTGTAAGAGCAAAAAACTTTAAACACCTCAAATATCTATCATTGTTAAACAAAAGCAGGAAGTCTAGAATTATATAATTATATAATTCTAGACTTCCTGCTTTTGTTTAACAATGTGTCTTAACAATGTACCTTCTTTCTCAGTATGTATAGAGCTGTCTGTACTTTTCATTGGCTACAGAGTATCCATTTGGGTGGATGTACAAAAATCCATTTATCCCTTCCTCTAATCATAGATATTTGAGGTGTTTAAAGTTTTTTACTCTTACAAATATTTGTGTGTGTGTGTTTGTGTGTGTGTGTGTCTTTGTACACATGTGTAAGTATTTCTGTGAAAGAGTTTCCTCAAAGTGGAATTCTTAGGACAAAGGACTGAAATAGTCACAACCTGTCTGGTCCTCTATCTCCTACCCTGTTTTATTTTTATTCACAGCATTGATTATAAATTATGGTATATTGTGGTTGTTGTTAGGTACCATTGAGTTGGCTCTAACTCACAGCAACATTATGTACAACAGAATGAAACACCGCCTGGTCATAAATTATGGTATATGATTGTTTACTGTCTGTTTCCCCCACTAAAATATAAGCTTCACAAGAGTAGGTACCTTTATCTATCTAATACACTGTTATATCCTCAACATCTAGTAGGGACTCAACATTGTAGGAATTCACTGAAAATCTGTTGAATGAAAGAATGGATGGAAAGACATGTAAATTTTTAATGTTGATTTGTTTTTCACAAAGCCTGCCCAGTCTACACTCCCAGCAAGACAGTAAGAGACAGTTTGTCCACACACCTGGCAACACTGCATATTATCAACTTTTAAGTTTATTGTTCCTATTTGATAGGCAAAACATGTTGTCTCTTCATTTACACCATTGCTCTACCTAGCCCTTTCACCATGAGCAGCAATAGTGACTATGGAAGTCCTGTTAGTTTGCAGTGAATGTGCCCAGAGCTACAGGCACTGGAAACCAGCCCAGAGAGAAGGATAAGTGGAATCAGGGAATCAAGGCCAGAGCAGGAGCTGGAGCTGCTGCCCAATAGAGGGCTGGGAAAGGGCCTGGACAATGTCACAGCTGCAGCTGCAGCAACTATGGGTGGATGACGGCAGCTGCTATACAACTGGAAGCAGAAGAGAAGTTGCTCCCACAGAGGAGACTCTCAGAGAGCAGAAGGAGGGGCCCAACATTTGATCAAAGGGAACAGTGTGTGGGCAGGAGGCTGCCAGGCCATGGCCAAGCCCAGCCCCCACCGAGGGATCAGAGGCACCAGGGAGAGGCTGATCAGAGTGCCCAAGGCCTAACAGGCTTTGAGTCATTGCTCTTCATCTTCAAAGGTCCTTCCTCAGAGACTCCACGGGAGACCTACCTTTCCCTAAGTGACCTAGTATAATCACCAAGTGTCTCAAAACCCTTTTTCTCCTCTGTACCTCTGTACCCTTTTGCATGTCACAGTGGCTTCCCAAAAAAGAACAACTTCTCTGGGGTTCTAGGCTTCAAAGCACAGACTTTTCAGAATGGCTCTGCACTCTTCAATATGATACCAACAGGAGATACCCAAAAGACCCGGAGCAGGCAGAAGAGGGGTCTCTCTCCTGGCACTCCTGCCTGGAAATCCACAGTCCTGAAAACTGAGTCTGAGTCACACAAATGCTCTGGTTTCCTTAACAAGTCCTTACCATGAGAAAGAGGGATGGGAAGGACTGCCTAGTTTAAAAGAGACCTAAGAGATAGAGCTTTAGCATAGTGGCTAAGACACTTGCCTGCTAACCAGACGGCTGGCGGTTCAAACCCACCAGCCACTCCTCGGAAGGAAGGTTGGGCAATCCTACTTCCATAGTGATACTGCCTTGGAAACCCAAGGAGGGGTCGCTATGAGTCAGGTTTGACTCGACGGCACATAACAACAACAACAACAAGAAATAGAGCAACCTAATGTAATGTGGATTTGGGTTCCAGTTTGAGTAAACCAATCCTAAAAGACATTTTCAAAAGGTCTGCAGTTTGAATCCACCAGTTTCTCAATTGGAGAAAGATGAGGCAGTCTGCTTCTATAAAGATTTACAGCCTTGGAAACCCTATGGAGCAGTTCTACTCTGTCCTATAGGGTCTCTATGAGTCAGAATCAACTCAGTGGCAGTTAGTTTGGTTTTGGGTTTTGGAAAAGACATATTTGCAACAACTACAGAAATCTAAATATACACTGGGTGTTTAAAGGATTATGGTAAATTTTAAATAGCTCTAATAATGATAATATGGTTATTTTAAAAACCAAACCAAACTCATTGCCATCGAATTGGATCTGACTCATCGCAATCCCTCCTTGGGTTTCCAAGGTGGTGTCTCTATGGAAGTAGATTGCCCAACCTTCCTTCTGAGGAGTGGCTGGTGGGTTTGAACCTCCAGCCTTCTGGTTACCAGTCAAATGCCTTAGGCACTATGCTACCAGATCTCCTAATGTAGTTATGTAGAAAATTTTTATTTTTTTTAGAGGTGCATACGAAAGTATTTGGGCTAAAATATATGCTGGTAATTGCTTTAAAATACTTAAGCAAAAAAACAGAATAATTGTTAAAATTAGGCAATGGGTATGTGGGTTTATTATGCTATTCTCTCACTTGTTCTGTATGTTTAATCATTTTTATAACAAAAAAAATTAAAATCAGAAGGAGGAGGAAAGGAGAGGAAGAGGAGAAAAAGGAAGTAGAGGAAGGAAGAGGAATGTGACTCAGGACATAAGGCTGGAGCTCAGCACACAGGGTCTGGGGTCAGTCACTGACCACAGAGAGGACCCAGCCAGAGTCTGGCAGATAGCAGTGCTGCCTCTTTCTCTACAAATCATGAGTAAGCACTTGGAATTTTAACTGGGTTAAGGCCTCATGGATTTCCATGAAGATCAGCTCTCTCCAGGGGATAGGTCAGGCACACTAAGTTCTGACTTGTAGTCTTCCACCCTCATCATCAGAGATCCTCTTATTGGCCAGCTGTTCCTGGTTTGGCCCCTGCCTCTCATGACCTGCCTTGGCTTTTCAACTTCCTCAGCCCAGCAGCAATGGAATCACAGTCCACAGCCTTGGCTGCCTCATTGCTATAAGCTATAGCCAGGCACATAATACAAGAGGTAGCTTCTTGAAATGTGATGCATCAATTCCTGAGCAGGACCCTCAGGAAGCCAGAGCCTATGCCATCTGCACTGCAGCCAAGCATGAGCTAGCCTGTCTGTGTTTGCAAAAACTGAGACAGCGGAATCCTTCCCAGACATCAAAATTGGCCCGTGTGCACTCAGAGGAAGTTGTCTGCAGATTAGACTGCAGAATCAAGCTTGCCAAGTGGGGTCTTTGTGAATGTAGCCAAGATACCCCAGTTCAGGCCCAGGCTCAGAGCCCTCCTGGAGGGAGGATGCAACATGCCTCCAGTTCACCAGTCACTCTCTACGTGCCCATAACCTGCATCTAGCCCTGGATCCCGCAGGGTGGGCACTGAGAGCCAGAGTCCTCTGTAGAAAGAGTCTGAAGAATACTGAGAGATTCTAGAAAGAAAGACAAGGTTTTCCTCCTATTCCAGGTAGCCATTCAAAAAACATTCATTCAGCACCAGCTTACTGCTGTGACCAGCCTTGTGTCAGGCTGAGGGACATAGAGATGAACACATCATGGGCCCTGCCCAGTGATGCTCACAGTACATGAAGGGGAGAAAGCCAGCTCAGACTATCCCAGACCAACATAGGGGATCAAGCATGAGGTTGTGCTCTGTGGGGCTTGCCAGGGTAAGGGTACCTCTGCAGCTACAACCAACATGGACTAGCAAGCTCTTTGGGGGATCTAGTGGAAGGTGTGGATCAGCTGTTCTCAAAGCATAATCCCCAGACCAGCGGCATCAGCATCCCCTGGGAACTGGTTAGACATGCACATTCCCAGGCCCAGCCTCACACCTCAAACCAAACTCACTGCCATCTAGTTGATTCCAACTCATAGTGACCCCCTTTGAGTTTCTGAGGTGGTAAATCTTTACAGAAGTAGAGTGACCAGTCTTCCTTCCATGGAGTGTCTGATGGGTTTGAACCAACAAACTTCTGGTTAGCAGTCAAATGCTTTAAGCACTATGCCACCAGAGCTTCATGCCCCAAACCTACTGAATCAGAAAACTCTGGGAATGGAGCCCAGCAATCAGTATTTTAACAAGCCTACCAGGTGATTGTGATTCATGTAAAGCTTAAGAACTACTAAGATAAAGAATCCAGAAGGGTGCTGGGGATGAACTTCACCTTCTTGGGGTGGGAAACAGAGAGAATTTTAAGGAAGCAGATTTCAGTTCAACTTTCAAGCTGATGACAGCTGCTCAGCAATGAATCTAACAATCTAACAGCCTGGCAGTGGTGGGGAGAGGGGTGGGCTCCAACTGTCTTGGAGTCCACTCCAACTCATGGTAACCCTATGAATGCAGAGTAGAACTTCACTTCACAGGGTTTTCAAGGCTGTGACCTTTTGGAAGCAGATCATCAGGCCTTTCTTCCAAGACACCTCTAGTTTCAAACCACCAACCCTTCAATTAATAGTTGAATGCTTAACTATTAGCACCACCCAGGGACTCCTCCAATAGCCTTAGTCACAGTGAATTTTCATCCGTAGAAATTTCAAGCACAGGATGGATATATTAGCCAGGATAGCCTAGATTATACTGTAAAGATGGCATGGTGGAGGCATCTAACCTCTTCTAATTTCACAAGGTTGGAGGAGGATTATGGTGAACAGCCCAAGGCTGATTCCTATGAAGTAGAGGTCAGATATGCCTTCACCCTCCAATGTTTTTACCAGTTCTGCACCAACCATTCCTCCCATGGCACTCTCTGCTTCTCTGCTGGTTTCTGCAATGGCCATATAAAATTCTTAGATAATATTCATGATTATGGGCTTTATTAAGGAACTAACAGGTTATAATTCAGGATCAAAAACAACTCAGGATACAGTTCTTCAGTTGGGACAGCCTCTCTCAGCAGTGCCCGCAGGCATGCCTTTCTGTAGCTCTCAGCCCCTCAGCCCTGCAACCTCTTGGTCAAGTGTTACAAAACTCTTTTATCTCTGCCCATAGGTGGAGTCCCAAAAGCACCCCACTCCACTAACTAGTAAGCCTTGGCAGAAAGGCACTCAGCTCTAGTTCCTTGGGCCAGCAAATCTAGCTCCACCAAGTGCCCAGAGATACCCTACTCTGTCAGCAAGCCTCTGCCCAAAGGCACTCAACTTTCTCACTCCATGGGTCCAGAAGCCCATCACAATGTATTGTGCGGTCTCTGGGTTCTGTCGCCTCTGCTGCTTCTGCTGCTATTCTTTCTCTGCAGCCACTTCTTACTGTCTCTCACTATCTCCAGTGTTACAGCTTTCTGTCTCTTAGATCTAAGAAGTTCCCACTCAGGGATCCTGGGTCCAAAGGATGCACCCTGCTCCCATCTCTTCTTGGTGGTAGCTGCCTCTAGGATGGCTTGTTTTAAGCCTAGTGGGATGGCAAAAATGACCAATCTTCTCATTAGGTTTCCACATGCCTTATTTAGGAGCTCCGGTAGCATAGTGCCAAGGCACTTGATTGCTAACCAGAAGGCTGGCGGTTCAAACCCACCAACCACTCCTCAGAAGGAAAGTTGGGCAATCTACTTCCGTAGTGGTACTGCCTCAGAAACCCAAGGAGGGGTCTCTATGAGTCAGGTCTGACTTGATGGCCAATAGCAATCACTGCAACATGCCTTATTTGCATGGTCCCATCCCACAAGTGTGCCATGCACTTCATTTACATTAACAAACTATCCAATTCCCTTGGTAGGCCACAAGTACATTTGCATAGTCCATGCATTTGGGAGCTCTGGTGGCATAGTGCCTAAGGTATTTGGCTGCTAACCAGAAGGCTGGTGGTTCAAATCCACCAACCACTCCTCAAAAGGAAGATTGGGCAATCTACTTCTGTAGTGATACAGCCTCAGAAACCCAAGGAGGGGTTGCTTGGTGGTAGTTACAAAGACTGTGGCCACATTAAGTTAATTCACAGCACCACATATACTATGGTAATAAGTAACTTCAGCTCCTAAATCTCAACAAGTATATCTTCTGTTCATGCAGTCTGCTGCAGTTTGGGCATCTCTCCAGGGCACCTATACTCTGTGCAATGACTTGATGACCCAGGCTCCCTGGATCTTGTGGATCTCCCCAAGATCTCAACCCAAGACCTTCTCAAATGCTGGGATTAATGCCAAAATGGAAAAGAAATAATGGTGAGTGATACAGACATTGCTCACTATCAAAACTTGGAAATATGACTCTTATTTTTGTTCGTCTTTCATGGGCCAGAAATGTCATCACTGTGCCCCTTCTAATTGCAAGGGGCCTGGAGAATGTGGTCTCCCATAGCTCCTATAAGGAAAGGAGAATCTGATATTGGTGCACACTGGTGATGTCTGCCATGAGGTCAAACTTCCCTTCAAGGAGACAGATGAAGAAAGAAAAAAAGAAGGTAGATGAGGCTGCTATGAAGGGAAGATGACAAATTACTTTTAGAATCTTTTCTAATCTGAGGTTCTCTCTTTCTATAATTCTATGGTTGTGACAATGCTTTAAATTGCCAACTGGTTCTAAGTTTCTAAGAAGATTCTTCAGTTTTGGGAAGGTTCTGCTCACAGTTTTGCTTGTGCCTGCCTCCTATGCTAATACCTCTGGTTGTGGTGCTTGAAGTTGCTTCATCAAACTTTCCCTGAGCACCTGCTCTGGGTAGAACTAATATTAGGTGCTAAGACTTTCAGAGTCAATTCTACATGGTCTCTACCCTCAAGAAGCCCCTGCTTTGCTGGTGATAAGTGAAGATTGTTGTGGTGCTAAATGCTCTGACCTCAAACTTAAATGGGCTCATGTCACTCCCCTCAACCCTCCACACAACCACCTATAGTGGTTCATCCTACAACTCCTTGGATCTGGGCCTCTGCACAGCAGGGCCCAGGCAGAGCAGGGGGAAGTGAATGCCCTGCCTGGGCTGGAAGGCAAAGCCTAAACTCAACCTGACCAAGCCTAGCCCAGTTGAGAGGCTAAGGATGTGAGAATTCAGACAAATACAGGGGAAGAACCATCTTTCTCTTAAGTTGGGCTGAGGAACATTGATTTCAGTCATTTTCTTGAGAAAGAAAAGGAAAAATTGATTAGACCCCACATTTCTGGCTGTGTTCTGGCCCATGATTCAATTTGTGAGAGGTAAGGCAACAGCTGCAATGGAGCTGCACAGAAAGGCTTCAGCTTAGGGTCCACTGCACAAACAACCTCTCTCCAACCCTTCACACACCCTCAAGGCAGTCCCCTCAACTGCACTTAAGGTTCAACAACCTCAGTAGGTCTCCACCCCTGTGCTTGGGGGCATCCGTAGGAGCATCCTTGCAGCACTCTGAAATGAGTCTTGGGGCAGGGGAGAAGGAGTGAGTAAGGAAGAAAGGAGAGGCTTCTGCACAGCCTCCTGAAGTTGACAGCCCTTGCTATCTCAATGGAAAAATAATAAGTTGTCCTCCTTATCCACCTCTGTTTAACCTCTGGCCACACTGTCTGGCAACTTTTCCTATGAGCTGGCTATTGGTGCTCCATTTTAGTTAAGATGTCACCATAAGGGGAGCTTCTCTGGAGAAGTCCTTAATAGGGTCAGAGCCCCTGGCACTAACTTGGAATGATTTCTCCTCCTAAGGGGACAGATGGGACTAATGGCTATTGTTCTCAGGCAGGTATGTTAACACTATGCCCTTTCCTGAAAGACAAATGGCCTATCTGCCCTGAAGGAGAATGAATCACATCTATAAATCTCTTACTTAAAGTCCATTTATTTAGGATCTTGCTTGAGGTTGCTTTTTAATAGATTGATTAGGGAGTAATTCAAAAAAAAGACAAAAGGGTACAGTTAATTGGGTTTCCCCTTGTCCTACAAGTTTTGTCCTCAGGGAAAGGAGTAAAAAGTGTTAGGCCACTCCTCACTGGGCTCAGACTGTTGCCTGGGAGGCCTACATAATGAGAGAAAGACAGAGGGAGGGAGGAAAAGGGAAAAAAAAGAGCAGCACTCCAGCAGCCCAGGATTAGGTTTTCAGGTATTCAGTCAATCCCTTCACCAAGCAAATGGGAATGAAGCACAGCAGTGGGGGAGGGGACATACCACAAGCAAGGTGGTCAGTGGCAGAGCAGGGGATAAGCCCATCTCCCCACACACCCCAGGGCTCTAGTTCCCAATTGTGCTGCCCCTTCCCCATTTCAGCAAAAGTGTTTTGTGGGCTATCTGAACCCTTAATTGGGAAAGACCCTCAACGTGCATCAAGAAGGAATGGACTAGAACTGCAGAAACCCTGCCAGCTCCATGCCTAGACCCAGCTGTCAGGCTGAAACTGAGCAAACCCAGCCTGGCTTTGAGACACTGTTGTGAATGCTGTATCAGGAGTCGTTCAGCCTCTGTCCATCCGACCAGAATGCTAAACCAGCCACGTGCCCTTGAGGTGGCCTATGGTCATAGAGGAGGGTCCTTCATTGCCAAGCTTACTGGCCTTGCAGAAACAAACCCTACACCCAGCCCAGAAATCTCAGGACCACACTTTTGCTATCCTCACCAGGCCTCAGTCTTCCTCCCATTGCCCATCAAATCAATTAGTCAATTCTGATTCACAAGACATAGTAGAATTGACCTGACTTATAGGGTTGCCAAGTCTATAATCTTTATGGAAGCAGACTGCCACATCTTTCTCCCACAGAACAGCTGGTGGGTTTGAACCACCAATCTTTTATTTAGTAGTTGAGCACATAACCACTGAGCCACCATGGCTCCTTAAGTCTCCCTATCTGTACAAAAACTTGTGTGTGTGTGTGTGTAGTTTGGATAGGCCTTTTTGGATACCCTTATGTAATTAATAAAGACCTGCACCAAGCATTTTAGGATTCAGCCACATCTGCCAACACTTCCTGTGCAGCTTGTAGGAGGCAGCTCACGATCTGGTTAAGCTCGTCCTCACACATGGATGTACTTATGCTGCACTGGTGACATCCCTCTGGACATACTCTCCAAACAGGAGCAGAGCAGGGGAAAGGAAGTGGGTGCTTGTGGGAAAGGCTAGGGCTGGTGCTGCAGGGCTGAGTGTAGGGGCAGGAGAGAGACTGCCTTCTGTGGGCCACAGGCCCCTTGCTCAAGTGACTACATGCCTAAATGTCTTTCATTTCCTAAAAGGTATAAAAAAATGGGGCATCCAAACTCCCAACTGACAAGCATAGAATTGAGCTTTCCCAGGTGTTCCCAGCACACAGGGAAAGGCCCTAAGGAAAGTTGTGACCCCTCTGTGTAGTTATTTCTCCCCCATAACTCAGCTTCCCTGGGACTAAAGTTATGAGGTCATGCATCTCCTCCAGACGGAAAGAAGAAACTGAGGTCAGCTGAGCCACTAAGTGCCATACATGGGCCAGGCATTATTACAGAGAGAGCCAGCTGAGTGCCAGGCCTACCATAGACCCAGCTGTCCATTGCTGTTCATACATTAATTACATGGTGATGAGCTAAACTGCATGTCTGCCTGAGTAATCACTGTTTCCCGCAAAGTAGCTTGTCTGAGGAAGTTACCTGTCTCACCCAACCCAGGGCAGAGGGAGGGTGGCAAGCTGGCACAGCAAGACAAGCATCTAGGTATATTCTGATGCCCCATCATGAGTCCTGTCTGCTTCATACCCACCCTCGCCATGCACTCATCTCCCACTGCTGGGCACTCAGGCTCCCCAGATTCAGACTGTAAGTCCATATCAGCTTGTCTCCCTCTCTTTCCAAATACACATGTCTACCTGGACCTCTCTCCTGACTGCCAGACCCTTTATATGTTCTGCCTACAGGAGGCAGGGAATCAATCATATAGAAGTAAAACCAAGACAACAGAAAGGGATGAAGACAGAGCATGTCCAGATATTAGGCCATTGTCAGAGCTCAGTGCATCAGTCAGGGTTCTCCAGAGAAACAAAACCATTTGGATATTATACAGTGAAACCTGTGAGTTGGAAGTTGCCAGGACTGCTTTATTTTTCTGGGTCATGCAAGTTTTCTGCCTTTGACAGGGTATAGTCTTACTACTTTGCTATTACCTGTTTCAGTGGAAAATATTTGAGTTTTCCTTCTCTGACAAGAAGCCCTGGTGGAGCAGTTTTTAAATGTTTAGCTGCTAACTGCAAAGATTCAAAACCAAACCAAACTCATTGCTGTCAAATAGATTCCAATGTGAAATGACCCTATAGGACAGAATAGAATTGCCCCATAGGGTCTCCAAAGCTGTAATCTTTATAGCAGCAACCCTGTAGAACAAAGTAGAACTGCCTCACAGGGTTTCAAAGGCTATAATCTTTACAGAAGCAGAGTGAAGGTGGAAGACTTGGAAACCCTATGCAGCAGTTCTGCTTTGTCGTATAGGGTGGTTATGAGTCAGAATCAATATGATGACAAGTGCCTTCTCTGACAGGTTTCCACCTTATGTAGGTCCCAGTTTTGCAAGTTTTACTGTATATATATTTCAAGGAATTGGTTTACACAGTTTTGATGGTGAGTCCAAAATCCAAAAATCTATAGGGCAGGCCAGAAGGCAGCAACTGATGCTGAAGTATTGAGGCAGAATGTCTTCTCCCTCAGGCAAACCTCAGTTTCAGTATGTTGAAACATACTGAATTCACACATGGATGACATGATTGAAGATAATCTCCTATACATATAATCAATTAATTGCGATGTTCACTACATCTACAAAGTACCTTCACAGCAACACCTAGATTAGTGTTTAATTGAATAACTGAGTTCAATAGCCTCACCAAGTTAACACCTAAAACTAATACATAGCACGTAACATTAGCACATCTTCTGACAGTTGCCATACTGATAATTCTGTCACAGGCCATGCTTGATACACTTCATTCTAATTCGAAACTCTAACCAGGACCTTATAGCCTGCCACCATATGCTAAATCCACAACTTCTTTGCTGTCACACCAGCTAGCATGGTCCTCACAGATGTCAACCAAACATGGTCACAAGTGAGCAGGAGCATTCTCGGCCTCCCACAGGCATATATTTCACTGAGCCTAGCTTCTTCTGCTACAAAACAAAGGGCATGCCCTACTCCTGGTTAGTCTATCATGGCACTTGAATAAGATCATGCACATTTGGTACCTAGCACTTGGTCTCTGGAAAGTTTGCTTAGTTACTGTTTGTGAAACACAAGGGGATTCTGGGGGAAATCTCGAAATAACTGTGCACCTCGTTCTGACTGCCTCTTCTACATAGCTCATAATCCCAGGTTTTATGCAGAGGCAGAGGCAGACATGTTGGGTTCCTCAGTTCAGGGAGCCAAGCCTTCTAGAACCCCATCACATCCCTCTCCTGCACGAAGCCCAAACATCCACAGAAAGCTGGGGTTGGGAGTGTGACAACCACAACAAGGTTTGGAGAAGTCACTTTCCTCTCTGAGCCTCTGATTCCTCATCAGCAAAATGCTGATTTAAAGTCCTTCCACACCAAAGTTGGTGGTGAAAATGTGGAGAGACATGCTGCACAGTGATAGAAACTTCAGTTTCCTCTTGGCTGCCTTGGGAAGGCAAGTGACCTAGAAGGAGAAGGAAAAGCAGCTGCATAAAATAATGAACCTCATTCAGGGTCTGGGCTGGGTACCCAGACAGACAGGTAGGCCTTTTCAGAAGTAGATGGAGCCCAGGCTTCTGGGCCCTGCTGGGTGGGGAGTGTTACAGCTTCTACTTTTGCTGAAGCAACAAAGGTTAAGAAGAAATTTAATCTGTAAACTTCCCTGTGGCTGAACTTGACAGAGTATGTCAGGGGAACCCACATTTGCCAGGGGACATCATTGCAGGATATACTCCTGTGGTTCTATGCCTCCCTTTTTAAAGTCATGAATTGGTTTATTTTGACCTCCTATGTCCTTTATATGAGTCAGGTTTGACTCGACGGCACATAACAGCGACAACAACAAATGTCCTTTATAGGCGCTCTGGTAGCATAGTGCCTAAGGCACTTGACTGCTCACCAGAAGGCTGGCGGTTCAAACCCACCAGCCACTCCTCGGAAGGAAGGT
>NW_006921645.1:3505242-3506838 GCF_000298275.1 Orycteropus afer afer | reverse complement strand
AGGCAGTATCACTACAGAAGTAGATTGCCCCATCTTCCTTCCGAGGAGTGGCTGGTGGGTTTGATCAGAGCACATTAAAATGGCTAGTCAAGGCCACGAGGAAGGGTCACCACAGGGCCATGGGGCTGCATTGTCCAACAAATAGTAAAGAATGCAAGGCCTGAAGTAGTGCAGAGGTGAGAGATCACTTCAGGTTGGAGTGTTCAGAGAAGAGTTTATAGAGGAGATAAACTTTCAGCTGGTCTTGAGACATGTGCACTATTTAGGTTAGTCAGAGAAGTGACAAAGACTTTCTAGGACAGGGCACTAGCATGAGCAAATGCAAGGAGGCTGGGACTATTTGAATGATCTCCTGAGTCTGAAATCCAGTAGTGGAACAATTGGACCACAAAGGAAAGTTTTCTAGGAATGATGGAGGAAGAGGAGCTGAATTTTACCCAGAAGGCAGTGTGTGTGTGTGTGTGTGTGTGTGTGTGTGTGTGTTTGTAAGGAGACATTATAGACTTTTTAGTACAAAAATGATAAAAATCAACTACTGTTTTAGGACAATAATTCTTAATAAGATGGATTGAAGGGGATGAACTTCCAAGCCACTTTCAGACACAAATCACACTCAAGAAATTTTTCCATAAAGGTTCTGGGCAACCTCAACTCCATAAGTTTACAACTAAAGGCCTGCCTGTAGCTAGCAAGAAAAATGAGCAAACTCTTGAATCATGTTCCTCTTTGTAATAACTTTGGCATCCAAAGTATTTGGCATCTACTTTCTATTTTCCTATTTATACTTTTCACCAAGTTTAGTATTGAAATATAATCACTATTTTAACTTTTTAAACCAGGATCCTCAAAACTCTCATCATTATATATATTTTATTATGAGCTGTTTTATGTCAACCTTGCCTTCTAGATGGTGATCTCATTAAAACACAGAAACAATTTTATTCATCTCTTTTCACCAATCCCTAACACAGAAACTGTCATACATTAGGACTAAATAAATAGATGATGAATTTGTTGAATTGGCTAATAATATCCTAATAACCACACTGTTTAGTCTAGTAAAGAAATTGTTAAGGTCTTATTGTGCTTCAGAAGTTAAACAATAAAGATGAATATCTTTCATTTACTTTCAAAAGTAAACTTGGACTGTCAGGTCCTATAATCTATAAATTATTATTTTACCAAATATATATAACATAAAATTATCAATTTTCACCATTTTTGAGAGCAAAATTCAATGGCATTAGTTACAATCACCAGGTTGGGCAATCATCACATCACCATCATTTATTTCAAATTTTTTTTCATCACTTCAAATAGAAACTCAGTACCTGTTAAGTAATAATTCTTTGTTAAAGTTATTAATTTTTAAAGAAAAGGCTAACTCTGAACTTCCCTGGTGAAAAGTGTTCAGCCTGACTTTTAACTAATCAGAGAAAGTCTTTTAAACAGGAAATTATTATTGTTGTTGGGTGTCATCAAGTCTGTTCTGACTGTTTGTTGTTGTTGTTATGTGCCGTCGAGTCGGCCCCGACTCATAGCGACCCCTCCTTGGGTTTCCGAGGCAGTATCACTACGGAAGTAGGATTGCCCAAC
>NW_006921645.1:3486696-3504777 GCF_000298275.1 Orycteropus afer afer | reverse complement strand
ATCCCCTGCTCCCAGGGCATGACAACCATTGCTAAGGACACAAGAATGTCCATCCCTCCTGTTGGGGCACCATTCTCCTCCTTACTTTGCATCCACTCAAAGAAGGCCAGTGGGTACATCTGTAAATCTCCAGCTAATCTTACAACACATCCTTGTTGCAGGTGCAGTCCCCTAGAAAGCAGACTCTACGATGGACAATAATGTGCAGGAAGTTTATTAAGGATAATCCTTTGGGAGAAGGGAGGAAGCAGGATTGAATAGAGGGAGAAGTTGGGCTGTGATGTGTTCACAAGGCCTCACCTGACCCCACACGGAACTCTGAGGCTGGAATGGCCCTTCGGGGTTGTCCCAAGTTGCGACAGGCCTTTATATCTTCCCCATTGACCAGTCACAAGATGCGAGCTGCCCCCAAGATGGGACATATCCTTGGGCAAGGCAGCTTTCTCCAAGACAAAGCTGAGAGCTGAAAGCTGTCAGCTAACAGGAAGGACTCCAAGCAACTGGGGAGTAAGTTCTTCAGTCTCAAATGAGGTTTTTGTGGCATATTTGGTGGCACAGCACAGTATCCACTACAATCTTGAATTATCTATGCAAGCCCTCACACATATGCAGAATTATCTATGCAGACACCACGAGGCTCAGAGTTCAGAGAAAGGGAGTAAGTAGAGTGGCAAGCGGTCACTAGAACCAAATCTTGGTTCTTCCACTTACAGGCTGTACAAGCTTTGATTACTATCAAACTTTCTAAGTTTCAATTTCTTCATCTGCAAAATGGGGTATAATGAGACAAATTGACACTGTGGCTGCAATGATGGGCTCAAGCATAGCAAGGATTGTGAGGACAGCATGGGACCAGGCAGGGTTTCATTCTGTTGCACAGAGGGTTGCTATGAGTCACAGCCTACTCAACAGGACCTAACAATAATAGCATCTACCTTACAAGGTTTTTTTATATTCAAAAATTTATAAAGAAACAGAAAACCAATGTAGTGGTACAGTACAGTCCTGAAAAATGATGCTGATAACAAGTGATCACACTTATCCCAGCAGCCACAGAGACAAGGAGAAGTTGCCTGCTTCAGAGTCAGATTCTCTTGGGTGGAAGCTATGCCATCGTCTAGGTCAAAAGCCATTAGGTTCATGGGCCACTAGGCTCCAGTGGGTCTGTGAGAGTGACTAATTATCTCTTTTAACTATGTCCTGCCAGAAGCAGGGACACTGCTGTTGAGACATCTTCAAGAACAAAGAACAATACTGGGAAAGGGTTTCAGCTGTCCTTGCCAACAGAACACATGGAAGCCTCAATGTGCCAGGCACCAAGAGGCTAAGCCATAAAGGCGGGTAGGGCAGTCACTACGGAAACTGTGGGGATCACCATGACTGCTGCCTGTGCAGGGGTATGACCACATGGCAGTTCAGAGGTGTTGATTTCAATTTTTCTTTTTCCAATAGTCAGCAAGTGGAAACCACTGCACTGGGATGGTTTTTGAGCACAATGGAAGTTTGGAGCATAAATCACAGCAAAGGCCACCATGAGTGGATGCTGGTGCTCTAGTTCTGTCACATTGGGATCTGCCCATGGAGGTTTGGAGCACTTTAAAGTTTTGAGTTTTTGTTGCCACCAGTCTCCTAGACAGGAGGTTCCATGTGATAATATTCAGGCTCTGGACTCAGAAAACCTGATTCCTGAGTCTAAATTCACTCTCCATCACTCAACTATGGAACCCTGGATAGGGCCCAATGCCCTCCAGCCAAAGACCACTAAGAACTCACTTATAATTGAACAAGTGTGATTTATTTCTCATTGCAGCAAGGAAGAACACACACCATAGGGTGTCTCAGTAAAAGTGTGTTAGAAAGGACTCATTACAGGATTTAGATTTGGTTGGGTGCTTTGGAAACTGGAGGTTTCTTTTAGATTGGATTCTGTTGGGAAGTGAAGACAATTTTAGAATCAGGTGTCTTAATAATAAACCTTATATATAGGTAGGGGAGACTAGAACAAAGATAAAGCTATAATTGGTAAAGAAGTAGTAGTCACTCACTTAGGCTCAGAAAGAGGGTGTTTCGTATTTTGTGGGTGGCACAGCAGCCTCGTTTTTGTCTGTGCTTAGACAATTTTGTGAAGTGGTCTTGTTTTATCTCATATCATCATGGTCTCAGAGGAGCCTGGTCTGAGGCTGGTGTTCTGGGCGGCTGTATAGGTTACATAGGAGAAAAGCATGGCCTAGCTGAGAGTACCAGGAGCTCTGGTAGGCATTTGACTGCTAACCAGAAGGCTGGCAGTTCAAACCCACCAGCCACTCCTCAGATGGAAGGTTGGGCAATCTACTTCCATAATGATACTGCCTCAGAAACCCAAGGAGGGGTCGCTATGAGTCGGATCCGACTCGACGGTAGTGTGTTTGATTTTTTTTTTTTTTTTTTTAGGTGAGGGTACCAGGCCAGTTTAGAAGGTCAGCAGCTGTACTTTCTTTCTCACAGGTTACTAAATTTCTCCTTGCATAAGTTTCTCCATCATGTCTATCTCACAGGGTGGTTTCAAAAAATAAATAATATATGTAGAGCACAGAGCAGGAGCTCAATACATGTCAGTCCCCTTTCCATCCCATGAGACTCTCACACAGCAGCACCTCTCACACCCATTTTATGTATTAACAAACTGAGACAGAGAAGATCAGCATTTTGATGAAAATCAGAGGGGCGATACTCTGCAACAAAGGCTACACCTGAGAGTCTTATTTTAAGTCATGGTCCAGTCTATCAGGAGTCACTCCTGAAATGAAATTCCAACAGGAATAAATGATAGCTGGCAAATTGAGGTCCAGTCACTCCCAGCTTCACAGTAGAGCTGTGCTTAGAACCTGGGCAGGGAGTGGTCACCACTGGGACAATTATGCCTGTATTTTACTTGGCAGCTTTCACAGTGAGCTCAGGGTGAAGTGGCCTTAGACTCAGCATTCAGAATCTTGGGAACACAAGAGTCTAGCCTGACTCAGAGCTGGAACCAGAACCAACTTCTTTTGGTCTTCATATGTGATCTTCTTTGATAATTGTAGAGCAAATCATAAGTGAGATTTCTCGAATAAAGCCCACCTAAGCAGAGTTCTCAAATTATACCCTCTCTCTGGTAATTGCAGAGTTTTTTGGAGTCTGCATCTGGTTTATAACAGCATTTCCATGAAGACCAGATTGAGTGCTACCTCTCATTTGGTGGAACGAAGGAAAATAACATAATTTGATGGTCCGGCTCCATCAGATAGGGGCCATAGAAAGGGTATCAGGCATGGATTAGAAGGACAGTCCTTTCTCAGCAATGTGAATTTGGGAATACACTCAGCCTCGATATGCTCAGCTGTAAAATGGGGATAACAAAACTTTACTCTCCTTCCCATCCTCCAAAATTGTTGTAAAAATCAAATGCCATAATCATATGTATAAAAAGATCTAAAAAGAGTTATAAAATAAAAAATAAAAGAGTTTCCTACATTGTTTTTTTAAAAAAAAAAACCTTTTTATTGTGATTTGGGAGAAAGTTTACAAAGCAAATCATTTTCAACAGTTCATAAACATTTTGTTTGTGATGTTGATTGTAATTCTCACAATGTAACAGTTCTGTTCCCACTTCCTCCCTGTGGTTACCTATGCCCTATGTCCTTCTTTCCTGTGCATTCCTATCCTCTTTGGGCCCTGCCAGAGATCCTAGTGTTTTAGGCCTCAGATGGCTATGGAAGGCCAGGCGCCTACGCAGAGCAAATTCAGTTACTCTGCAACCTGAAGCATTGGTTTCCAGGGCTCTGTGACTATGGCCCATAGTCCCCCTTCCAACCTGGAGCTGAACTCACTCCCATGGCTTAACTTTCAGCCAAACAATAGACAGGCCTACCAGGCGGACAATTGTACCAGGGAGGTGTACTCCTTAAAGCAATCAACCATGGGAGATCAGAAGGGCTACATTTGCACAGGGAGAAAGGTAAGGAGGAAGGCTCCATAACATTTTTTTTTTCTTTCTTTCTTTCTTTTAATTGTGATTTGGGTGAAGGCTTACAAATAAAATTCATTTCCCATACAGCAGTTCATACATATTTTGTTTCATGACATTGACTGCAATCCCCGTGATGTAACAGCTCTCTTCTCACTTTCTCCCTGTGGTTACCTTTTCCTTGTGTCTTTCTTTCCTGTGCATTCCTGCCCTCTGAGCTAGCTATCTCCCTGTGCAAATGCTGCCCTTCTGATCTTCCACAACCAATTGTTCTGAGGAGTGTACTTACCCGGTGTAACCATTCACCCTATGCGCCTGTCTATTATTTGGCTGGAAGCCACAGGAGTGAATTCAATTCCAGGACTGAAGCAGATTAGGGGGTTTCACCAGTCTCTATTAGACCAGGAAATCTTTTTTATTATTTTGAATTTTGTTCCACTCTATCCAGGCTCTCCTGCACTGATTCCTTTCTGAGTGGTTGACAGTGGTTGCCAGGCACCATCTAGTTCTTCTGGTCTCATGGTTATATAGGCTGAGGTTCACATGATCCACTAGACCCTTGGACTAATTATGTCCATATGTCTTTGGTCTTTGTGGTGGTTAAGTTTGTGTGTCAACTTGGTCAGGCCTGGTTTAGTGGCTGGGAAGCTGGTGGTAGTTATTCCCCATGATGGGACTGGCAATCAACTCCATGGTGGGACCTACCACAAGTAGCTGAGTAGCTGCTTTAGGGATGTGGTCTGCTTCCCATATATAAGAAACAGCTTTGGGAATGGTCTCTGACTTGTGGCATGCTTGAACCCTTCATGTAACCATGTCATTGTTCAGCAGCCTCCCATGCTCTGCTGACCTTGGAACTTTCAGTGGACTTGAATTAATGGCCTACCATGTAGTTTGGTAACATCAGGACTGTGCCAATTTATTTGTCAACCTTGGACTTGTTAGCCTCAACAGCCAGTAGCTGCCTGAGTGAAGAGACGCCTCTAGCTTCAGTGGGCTGGAAGCAAGAGGCAGAGCTGAAGCCCAAGATTGAGGAGCTTTCACCCAGCCCCTAGAGCCTGACACTTTGAACTTGGACTTCTAGCCTCCTGAACTGTAAGAGAATAAACTCCTGTTTGTTCAAGCCATCCCATTTGTGGTATATTCTGGCCAGAGCAGCACTAGGTAACCAGAACAGTCTTCATTCTTCTTTAATCCAGATGAGGAGACACCAGTTGTTGAATCTAGATGGCCACTTGCAAGGTTGTAAGACACCAATCACTACTCACCAACATAGGTTGGAGAACAATGTTTTTGTGTAGTATGTTATGCCAGTTGAGCTTGATATCCCCCAAGACTATGGTCCCAAGCCCACAGGTCCAACAACTCACTCCTTCAGGGTGGGTGGCTGTGTCTAAGAAGTTATCATAACTTTGCCCCCCATGTTAGTTCTATTTGTTTGGACGTTCTTATAGCACATACAAATACATATGTAGAAATATTGTCTGCCAGACTTATATATGGTCATGGGTTTATTCCCTTTTGCCTAGACATACCTGATCATTCAGCCTGTCTACCTATATAACTGCCCATAGATTACTGTTTGTTATTACTGATAATGCAGTACTGTGTATGTAAAACTGTTTATCTTTGTTATCTGTACCTCTTATGCACCTCTCTGTGTACATAATCATTTTTGCTTACCAGCAAATAAGATAGATTTGAGACGAAAATGATAGTGTAGAGTTACAACTAAACTGTTCTTCAGTGATAGAATTAATATTCTTCTGTAGAGTTTACTAGTGACAGGACTCCCAATAAGGTGCAGAATAGGCAGACAAGCTACATAGACCTTCTTCAACAAAGAAAAGAGAAACCAATTGACACAGATACAGAAGATAATCCTGGGGCCCCATGCTTTGAAAAGAAGCACACAGAAGTGAATTAAACACCAACTAGTAAAAGAATCTGAATGAAAACAGTGAGTAAGGAGACAAATGGAGATGCAGACTGTCAGCTGTGCTGACGACATGGACAGCCTGAATATTTCCAAGTGGTGTTCACACTAAGAACGCAATGCCATTGAGTCAGATCTGACTCATAGTGACCCCTCCTTGGGTTTCCGAGGCAGTATCACTATAGAAGTAGATTGCTCAACCTTCCTTCCAAGGAGGGGCTGGTGGGTTTGAACCGCCAGCCTTCTGGTTAGCAGTCAAGTGCCTTAGGCCAAGTGGTGTTAGGACCTACAAATTAACCTAAAAAATTGTCTCTGCTCACCAAGAGCTGCATGGACTACTGTATGGGTAGCTGAGGACTAAAAAGGGAAATAGCAAAAAAGGAGACAAACTGAGCTGTGGACATTCAGCTGTGTCCAACCATTCTGACTGTTTAAAAGTAGTGGCCATTTTGGATTTTAAAGTGACAACATTCTTGTTCAGATTCCAGGGACTTAAGAATAAACTCCACTTGCCAAAGACAGCACAGACATACTGGAGGCTCACAACTGGAAAGGACACAGGTGGTGAGTGAGTAAGTGCTGTCATCTAGCAGATAGAGGAGCACAGTAACCTACTTACTCAGATATGCCCAAAGAAAACAAACATCTTGGGCAAATAACTCCAACACACAATCACCAATTAAATATAAACACAAAAATGCCACAATGTCTCTGAGACAGCAGACCATCACAGTCCACACAAAGAAGCAAGATAAAGCAGTAGAAATAAGGGACCAGGATACAGACCCAGAATATATTCCTGAGGAAGAAGCAACATTGGAACTCATTGATAAGGAATTCAAAAGAATTATATTTAGGTACTTTCAATGGATTGAGAGACAGATCAAAGAAAATACTTACAAAATTGAGGAAAACACAGAGAAAACCCTAGAACAATTTTGGAAGACAATACAAGAACAAAATGACAAAATAAATGAAAAGTTAGAAAAGATACAAAATCTACAGATAGGAATCCAGAAGATTAATACTAAATTCTCAGAAATAAATAACACATTGAACAGGAAAAGGAGTGGAATTGAATCAATGTAAGACAGAATTAGTGATATTGAAGACAAATACCTCAATACTTCTTTGGAAAGGGAGCAATCCAGAAAAACATCAAGAAAAATGAAGAAAACTTAAGAGTCATGCAGCATACCATCAAAAGGAATATCCTACATGTAATTGGAATTCTAGAACAGGAAGAGACAAATAAAAGTACAGAAAAAAATTTCAAATATTTGTTGGAGAAGAATTTCCCTGATATGATGAAAAATAAGAATATATCCATTCAAGAAGTCTAATGAATCCCAAACAAGATAGACCCCAAAAGTTCACTAGTGACAGTCATTTGGAGACCCTACAATTTTAGAAGTCACCAAAGAAAGTATGCAATGTCTAGACTATGTTTCCTGGGGTAGGAGAATTGACTTGGTTTGCATGTTTTGTTGATCTTCTCAACAAAGATTTGTGGAGTATCTGCTCTGTGCCAACCTCAGTTGTAGGAGTTTAGGAATAAGAATTGAGAAATAAACCCTTCACAGAGCTCTGGAAACCAACACTCCACATTGCAGAGTTACTGAATTTGCTCTGCCTCTGGCTCTAGCCATCCATGTCTGTCTGAGGCCTGCAAACACCCAGATACTCTGGCAGGACCCAAAGGGCTGCATCCACCATAGGTATTGTCCCTACTCCTGGTCTTTATGAAGCAGCCATGGAGATTGTCATCTTATCTGCAGCTTGGGGCTGAGAATGGCTGGGAACAAGGTGGCAGTTGCTACAACTCTGGAAGGGCAAAGGTCCTCACCCTGAGAGCAGAGGCTGAGTTCAGTATAGCTTTTCCTCATCACACAGACCTACAGCTGAGCAGAGCTTGTTCTCAGATTTAGGGCTTTGTATAAATTGAATTGTGTCCCTCAAACTATGAGTTGGAATCCTAACACATAAACCTGTCTGTGACTGTAATCCTGTTTGGGAACAGAGTTTCTTTGTTATGTTAATGAGGCCGTATCAGTGTAGGGTGTGTCCTAAACCTAATCACTTCTGAGACATATAAAGAACAGATAATACACAGAAGCATGGACAAAAGGGGAGAAGATAGATGCCACATGAAGATCACCAAAGAATTGAGGAATACTGGGGTACAGAAGCTGGAAAAAGATGAGGATCTTCCCCCAGAGCCAACAAAGAGAGGGCATTCTCCCTATAGCTGATGCCCTAAATTCAGACTCCTAAACAGAAGACAAATTTTTGTTCTTTAAAGCCACCCACTTTTGGTATTTCTGTTAAGAATCTGAGTTGTTAGGATAAAACTAAGTTGTTAGAAACTAAATTGTTAGGAAACTAACTTGCAGTATTTTTTAGTTAGGAAACTAAGGCAGGCTTTCTCTGAGAGTGACTCCATATTTCAACCTCATCAGTGTGAATCTCCTTCCCTACTTTAGGGAAATCCCAAGCCATCTCCATGAGCAGATGCAAAGTGATCTGACCCTAGGATCTGTCCCCTTCCATTTTCCTCCCCAGTTGGGTGATCTGGGAGACATCATAATCCTTGGCAGTCTATTTCCCAAAGTCTGAATTATTTGATATCGTTCTAATTCAATGCCATTGTTGGACTGGGCGCAAGGGGTGATTAACAGGATAATTCAAACTGGGCTTGGCCTTTGAGACACTAAATTTGGTTCTTTTCTAGGTCTCCCCACCAGCATACAAGACAAAGAGACTTCTCATTGTTTCAGGTCATTAAATGGATAACAAGTGGCTCAGACACACACACACACACACACACACATATACACACACATGCCCTGCAAGCATAAACATTAATTCCTAGAGTCCTTACTGTGTATTGAAGGGAAAAATAATAAGTGCCATAGCCTACGTAGCTTCTCCAACCCACTGCAGAGCAGGTTAATTCCCCTTTGTTCTTCCTGTTTTAAGGCTGTGCTTCTATTGATATATATGAAATAGGACCCACTACAGAGTCTTCCACCCACCCCTTCATGCTCACCAGTTAATCCCCAAAGACCTAGCAGAGGCTTTCATTATTTTCCCCTGTGCTTTTAGGTCAGGTCAAATTCTTGAGATCTTTTATACTCTTGTCCAAATAACCCCTAGGGGTTTTACTTGTCTAGCTAGGCAGGCAATGAAAGAATAGTTTTTTTTTTTTTCACCAGGATTATTCTGCTGAATATAAATGTTGCTGAGTGGGTAAAAGGAAGAGCCATGTGCCTGGGTGAGCTCATTAAGGAGCAGTCCAGGCAAACACTGCCAGTCTAGAGGTCACCTTGAGGGATTCTGGGTGACCTTCCACCCTGAGAGTTCCCCCAGCTGCACTGCAACACTGCACTGGCCCAGCTTTGGCATCTTTATCTTCACCCAGACACAAGCCAAGTGGCAGGTGTTTAACTAGCAAGCCCCAGCCTGTCAATCTCTGCTTACTCCTACTGCTCACCAGACCATGGGTGTCTGTGACCAGCGACTCTAGATGGGGGTATGCCCAGAACACAGTGTTGAGTGAGCCCTGGGTCTGAGTCCCCAAGTTTGCATCTAGGAAATCAAAAGCAGCCTGGTGATTGGTACTTTGTAGTTATTCCATAACACCTAGAAAATGCTTTGTCTCCTGCTAGAACTCATGTTGAAAAAGGAGGACTCAAAAAGGAATAGAGGAAAGCCCTGTTCTGGGGTGGATTACCAAGGCCCTGGGTTGAGAAGATGTGTATATAGCAGAGTTCCCATGCAGTGAGTAAGAGATCCCACACATTTGGTGGCTCCCCTGTTGATGAGAAGCATTTGAAGCCAAGAGGATAGCAGATCTACTTAGCTCTGCTTTGGTCAGTCTGTGTGTATATTTTTTGGTTTCCAGCTCTGGAGCTACCTTTTCAGGAGCTTCCTGTAATGAGCTGGGCAAGGACTTCACAACCACAACTGGGAGGGATGGCCAAGTATGGACCTAAGGAGGACCAGGTTGGAGCACAGCAGCCCTCAGACTCAAACTTCTGTGGGTGGCTATCAGATTGAGTGCAGGCTTGCTCTGTGAAGCCCCCGAAGGCAGAACTGGGATTCATAGACAGTTGTTACAGGGCGGTGGCCTTATCCTACAAGAAGGCAACCCTGGCCAAAGCTGGAAATGGTGCCCTTGTAAAGGAGCATGCTTCTCATCCCTGGAGAACAGCAAGCAGAGGATGGGAGGGCCCTTGACAGAGGTACTCTGGGGAGGATTGAGGCCTCATCAGTGAGAGAAGATGGGCTCAATCTCCCACTCCAGGAGGCCTTGGCTCTGAGCTGTGGATGGGCTGATACTTACAGAGTAAGGGAGAGTCCTGGCCTTCTTCCCCAGCATCAAAGCCTTATATCCCTGCAGGGAATTCCTGAGCAGCTTTTGAAAGGAGAACAATAATCCCATGCTTAAACCAAAACATCTTGTGGTGGGGGCCATAGGCTTTGAACACATCCTTGATCCTTCCCACCACCCTGCAGAATCCTAAAGGCTATTTGGGGTAGAAGTGGGGGGGGAGGCCGCAATGGCTTGCCTAACACCTGCTTCAGCCCAGCTGGGCTGTCCCAGGCCTTTGACAGAGGGGGCAACAGGCTTTGGTCTGATTTGACTTCTTCTTACTTGGAATCCTGCATAATAACCATGAGTTTGTGGGACTCTGTGAAGGAACTTCAAGCTACCCTGTCCACCTTGATGCCTTTCCAAAATGTCTTATATTAGGAGCGGTGACACTTCTGAGGAAGTCATTTCTAGAGGAAGCTCCTTCACATTTTTTTAATTCCTGAATAAACTAAGCTTAAATAACTTAGGGAATCCACTAGCTAGCTGGATTATCTAACTAAATTGCTCTGTCTCTCACTGGTCCTATCTGGCAAATAAGGACCATGAAATCCAGAACTGACATTCTATGCTCTCAGGACTGTGTCTGTGGTGTGTGTGTTTATGTAAGTAGATATCTAATCATTTGCATAGTTGCCTTCATCAACCAATGAGATGGCATTCTCAGGCCCACTGAATCCATTCAGCCCACCAGGTCCAGCTGGAAATAAAGCAGAGAAGACCTCTTGCCTGATGGGACACTTGTACTACTAACTGGTTCTGTCCATCAAAGTCATCGTACCAGGATATCAAAGCAGATTTCCTAACTGGTGTTAGAGCCAAGATAGAGGTGCGTCTAAGGAATGGTGTGCCGGGTGCCCTGGGTGGCAATTGAAGGGGACCACACTGAGCAGTTTCTGTTAATCATAGTTTCCATCTCCAGCTATGAGCAATCATTCAGCAAGTTAAAACTAATATTTTCCTATTTGAGAGCTTCCATGGGTCAAGGTAGACTGTGTGATCATTTCCTCACCTCAATCGCTTATCTATCTGCATTCATGCAGCCTTGTCTCCGAGTTATCTCGGCAAAGTGGTGGGAACCAGTAGTTGGGCAGAAAGAGAAGCTTATTTCTTGCTATCTAGTCTGAGTCTGTGTGTGGGCCTTAATTTTAGTGTGGTTATCTCTAACTAACTGAAGAGATTTGGAAAAGCATCTCCAAGGAGGCCAGCAGGATTGTGTTTCCCTTCCCACTCCTCAACATTTAGAAGTTTCTGTCATTCATCCTGCTCTCCCCTTTAGAGTGTCCTCCGCTCCAGGGAGGTCTCACAGCCCACCTGGCCATTCCCAATCCTCTCTGCACTACACTCCACCCCCTGACATCTGATCCCCACAGTTGCTGCTCTTTCGCAGCTGGGATTGACTACTGGTATGCAGGCAGTGGGGCTGATTGGGTATGAGTGGGTGCGCTGGTGGCCACAGAGGTGGGCTACGTCCTAGATATTCCAATCCCAGGAGAAGCAGTTTGGGCCTAAGACTCCCACGCCGCAGGCTCTGGCAGTACCTCTACCCAAAACGTTTGGAAATGTTCTGCTGAGTATGGAAAGAGAAGAAACTGGAAGAAAAATAAATGATTTTGAGCACATCATAGACCAGTTTTTATTAGTGAAAGCAAGGAAGGGATAGTTGTGATTTTCATTTAATGCCAAAAGCTGCTAAGTAAAAGATTAATGACTTGTATTTTTGAGCCTGTTATCTAAAAGATGGGTGTCAGATGTTTGGACAGGGGTGCAATTTCAGTGCTTGCCATAAGCACTATTTTCCACAGATAGGCCTCTGAGCTAAGGATACTCCTGAGGGGGGCTTCTAGCTGAGAATATACACACACATACACACACACACTTTCCTAAGACAATTTGCATTTGAGAACATGAACCATATGTGACTCTCCTTGATATTCCTAGTAGAAAATAGGGCCTGTTACAAGGTAGTTAGTTGTTCAACAGACTTAGTGAATGGATGGTCAAATGAAACTCTGTTGAGGTTGTACTGCCAATGTACTGAAACCATATCATGCCCTATTCCAGTAACTCTTCAGATCTTTAACTAGGATTCTGCTGTGAACCAAATCCAAACCCACTGCCATTGAGTCAATTCCAACTCATAACCCTATAGGACAGAGTGGAATTGCTCCATAAGGTTTCCAAGGCTGTAAATCTTTACAGAAGCAGACTGCCTCATCTTTCTCCTGTGGAGAGGATGGTGAGTTTGAACCTCTGATATTCTGGTTAGCAGCCAAATACTTTAACTACTGCACCACCAGAGCTTCTTCTACTGTGAAAGTTTTTCTTAATAACTAAAAGTGTTTTTAAAAACTTTACACTGGAGAGAGAGCAGAGATCTAGAGGGAGATGACCTGAATTCTCAATTCTGCTCCTAGTGAGCTGTGTTACTCTGGATAAACCACCCAGCCTCTGTGGACCTCAGTTTTCTATCTTTCAAATGAGAAGGTTGGACAGAAATGATCTTTTGTCTCCCTCTCACTTCTGCCACTTCTGGCAGTGTATGAAAATTAAGAACAATAGTACCTTACAGGAAAAAGAAAAGAAAAACACATCAAAGCCTAGCACCCCTGCAGAGAAATGAAGAGGGCTTAGGGTACTGCAAGGAGACCACAGCCTGCCAAGATCAAGGTTCTTGTTCTAATAATTCTAATAATGACATTGACTTTGAAATTATAAAAGTCTATTGTTAATATCTTTAGTTTCTGTTCATTGACTTGAACATTCATCTTTAGTTTTCTAAAAGCAGTAACAAAGACTAAGAACTACTCTAGGCCATCTTTTGAAAGTCTCAAATGCACTTGTCCTGTTAGTGAGCCCCAATCTCAACCACCCCAGTGGTCTGAGTTCAGAGTGGAGGTCAGAGAAGAACAATGGCAGTGACACACATTCATGAACACCTTGAGTCAAACTTAGAAACTCACAGAAGATTTACAGAAAGATCCTGAGAACTACTGGTTCCATTCTGGTCTCCATCCCAGAGCAGTAGGAAACAGTGATTGACAGGAACTGGGCAGCATGGGTCTGGCTTTGGGAATCTGTCTTAGATCTAGTGCGGCTGCAATAGAAATACCACAAGTGGGTGGCTTTAATAAACAGAAATGTATTTTCTCACAGTTTAGGAGGCTAGAAGTCCAAAGTCAGGTGCCAGCTCTAGGGGAAGGCTTTCTCTCTCTGGTGGCTCTGGGGAAAAGTCCTTGTCTCTTCCCAGCATCTGTTTCCTGGCTCCTTGGAAATCTTATGTGGTATGGAATCTATCTTCTAGCATCTGTGCTTGCTTGCTGCTTGTTTAACCTTCTCTTTTATATCTCAAAAGAAATTCACTTAAAACAAACTAATGCTATCTCATTAACATAACAAAGAAAACTCTATTCCCAAATAGTATTATAACCACAGGCATAGTAGGATTTATAACACATATTTTGGAGGGATGCAGTTCAATCCATAGTAGGATCCCCTTCCCAAGGCCCACCCACACTAATTCTCTTGGGTTTAGAGGTAGAGGAAGGTGGCTTTTTCTGGGGATCAACTGTGACTCTACTAATGGTCATACCAACTCATCCTTCCAGACACACAGAAGGTGCAGACCTGTGAGACTGGCACCAGGTCTCCTGTTGGTATGAAAACTCAGTGGTCTCCCTAAGAGACATGAAGAGGGCTTTGGGTACTGTAAGGGGAACCCCAGCCAAGTGAGGTCAATGTTCCTGAACTAGAGGAAGACAAAAATCACTCCCACCTTCAGAAGGTGCTGTAGTTGTCAGTAAATTCATTCTGAAGTAAAGAATTCTTGGGTTCAGGCTTAAAGAGTAGTCGGCATCACTGAAGGGTACACTAGGTATGCCACTTAACATCTTCCAGCCAAGCCAGAGAAATGTTCTAAATTCCTTAAAAGGGCAGGTTGGAGGCATGGAGAGTGGTCCTGTGAGCACCATACACTAGGCCACTACTTAAAATGTGTGCTGTAACAGTGCCCAGCTGGTAAGAAGAGAACCCTCCACAGCCAGTGACAACAGTGCTGGCAGAGACAAGAGTTGTGAAGTCACACACAGTGGCTGCTCTACCACTCCCTGAGATCACTTCACGTAATATGCAGCCATCCGACAGAAATATCTGCAAATCAGGGCCAAGCAAAAAAGAGGATAAAGTGCCACAAACCCCAAATGGCTGCCCAGAGGATCCTGTGAACCCAGAGCCCTGCAGGGCAAGTCATTTTGCTAGATTCTTCCTTGCTTCCCCTGACTTAGGCTGTGGATTGACCATGTCAACTTCTATAAACAGAACTGACTATATAATTTGTGGGATCTGGTACAAAATTAAAGGTAGGGCCCTTTGTTCAAAAATTGTGAAAAATGTCAAATGGCAACAACAGAGGATGAAACTAATCATAGGGCCTTTCTGAGCATAAGACTGGGTAATTGCACAGGTCAAGTGCTCATGAAGCCAGTCCTGACTGTGGGCATTTTCTGATTCTGTGTAAGACCTTACACAGAGTTTTTGTTTGTTCGTTTGTTTTTAAATTTTTATTGTGATTTAGGTGAAAGTTTACACAGCAAATTCATTTTCCATACAGCAGTCCATACTCATTTTGTTTCATGACGTTGACTACAATTCCCCACAATATAATAGCTCACTTCCCACTTCTTGCCTGTAGTTACTTCTTACCTGTGTCCTTCTTTCCTATGCATTCCAGTCGCCTGAGCTATTTCCCTGTGCAAACATTGCACTTCTGTTCTCCCATGATTGATCACACTGAAGAATGTATCTACTGGATGTAAATGTTCGCCCTATATGCCTGTCTGTTGTTTGGCTGGAAGCCACAGGAGTGAGTTCAATTCCAGACGTGAAGGATAACTAGGGGCCTTAGTCTCAGGGTCTCATCAGGCTCTATCAGACCAGTAAACCTGGTCTTTTTTTTTTTTTTTTTTCATGATTTTGAGTTATGTTCCACCTTGTTCTCCCATCTAGCCAGGATCTCCTGCACTGACCCTTTTACTAGTGGTTGACAGTGGCAGCTGGGCACCAACTAGTTCTTCTGGTCTCAAGGTCATATAGGTGAGGATCACATGGTCTATTAGTCCCTTGGACTAATTGTTTCCATGCATCTTTGGTTCTCTTCATTCTTTTTTGCTCTGGATGGAGAGACCCATTGTTGCATCTAAATGGCCACTTTGAAGCTTTCAAGATTCCAGTTGTTACTCACCAAAGTAGGACTTACATGGAATTCTTAATAGTTTGAGGACAAGTTAATCATAATCATCATTTCTGATCTTCTTTAAGAAAACAAACTGCAACAAATAAAGTATTCCATTTTATAAATAGGAATTGAGCACCTAACAGTGCCAGGCACTGTGTAGCACTGTTTTAGAACAAAGCCTATCCCTTGTGGTGCTTACAGTCTAGCAAGGGGAGTAGTCCTTGCCCCAAATCCTTTCAGAAATGGCTTTCAGGCCAACAACTTCTGAATTAGTTCCTGCATGAGTCAACCTGTCCCCAAGAATCATACTGTTTAATATATTCTTTAATTTTCTTTTGCATATGTTATTTTTGCCTCTGCAGCAGGACTACGAACTCCTTGCTTTATACAAAAAAAAAAAAAAATCCTCATTTAGTCCATTCAACAAATGTTTACTTAGCATTTGTGCCAAGCCCAGGTCTAAATGCTGAGGATACATATAATACATGGTCCCTGCATCCCAGGTCACATTTTAAATGGGAATCAATTAATGACTAAAATGGGGTGAGAATTGTAATAAAGGAACAATGTGTTTTGAGGATAAGTGGGAGATGGAGAAGGTTAGCAAGGGTAGGTAATGTTGGGACTCTGATTTGAAGACTTAATGGGAATAAGAACTCAGGCTTGTGTCTTCATGGGGTCTCTCTAGGCCCCTCTCCTCCTGCAGATGGGCCTATTCTTTCCCTAGCAGCTGTGACCACTTTCAGCAGGTCTTATCTCTTCAGAGCTCCACTCACCTGACACTTGAATTCCCTTCACAGCATCCTAGATTGGAATTATCCAGCTGTGGTATGAACATTTTCAACGACATGGAGCTCATAACATCTGAACTCATGATCTTTTGGATTGTTCTGATTATTACAATGGTCTTCCTCTTTGGAGTCAAAATCTGCCCCTAGAAGTTCTCCTATGGGTTCGGCCCTCAAGGTCCCTTACACACTTGACTTATCACCTCAATCATTCATCAGATGTTCACTACATACCTTCCAGGCCCTAGTCATCATGCTGGGTGCTGGCCTTGCCCTTTAGGGGCTCACAGTCTGGTGAGTGGCTTTCGTAATGCAATGGACAAGTGTTGTGATAAGGGGTAAAACTAGCTACTTGAGAACACACAGGAGGGCTATTCAATCTAGTCTTGAGAGATCAAGGGAAGGCTTCCTATAAACCAAAAAAAAAAAAACTTTCACTGCCGTCAAGTCAATTCTTCTAACTCATGTTGTTGTTGTTGTTGTTGTGTGCCGTCGAGTCGGCCCCGACTCATAGCGACCCCTCCTTGGGTTTCCGAGGCAGTATCACTACGGAAGTAGGATTGCCCAACCTTCCTTCCGAGGAGTGGCTGTTGGGTTTGAACCGCCAGCCTTCTGGTTAGCAGTTAAGTGCTTTAGCCACTATGCTACCAGAGCTCCTATTCTAACTCATAGCGACCGGTATCTCTCCTGAAGTAGATTGCCCAATCTTCCTTCCAAGGAGTGGCTACTGCGTTTGAACCACCAGTCTTCTGGTTGGCAGTCAAATGCCTTAGGCACTAATATTACCCCAAGGCCTGAAGTAGCAACATCCTGCCTAGGAACCTAAGGCCCAGAGGAGCAGCTAATACCTATAAGAAATGGAAGGACTCTTGTCCTTTCTCAAGGAAAAAGCCAGCCTTGCCCTCTGTTCTGTTTACTGAAATACCCAGATGTTGAAGGAATTATTGCCACAGAGAGCTCCAGGGATGGGGAGTTCAGCTGAGTGCTCTGCTGTTGCCCCAACACCTGGTCAAACAGGCCTGGCACACAGTAGGTGTTCAATTCATGAATGAATGGACCAGGCAGTCCTTGGGTGATTTCCCATGAATGATTTTGACATTCTTAGCCAGATTTGTTGGAAGGGTTTATGAAACCAGGGTAAGGAGAAGCACAGGGGGGAGAAAAAGTGAACTCAAGATCTTCATTACAGAAAGTAGAGAGGGAGGCTATGCCTTCATGTCTTCCTCCTTCCATCAGCTCTGAGCCCAGAGCATCAGAGGCCTAGGAGAATGAGCTATACCAAGATTGGCTTTATCTCTAGAAAGCAAAAAGACTCTGTAGAAAGGCTTGAGATCTCCCCAGAATAGGAAGCCCCAGCCTCTGCCTAGAGAAGAGCTCTCAGCTTCCCCTAGATCTGAGCTCTGAGCCCATTTCTATTACTTCTACTCCAAATCTGCCTCCTCATCTTGCTCATTAAGTCTTAGTGCCCTTCATTAGCCACACACATGCCTGCAGGTGGCAGAGGAAGCCACACTAATTACAAGGGCCCCCAGATCCCAACGTGAGCTAGATCAAATTCCTGTACATTTTTAGCTTGCCTGCCCTTGAAAGGAGTTCTGGTGATGTAATGCCTAAGGCATTTAACTGCTAAACAGAAGGCTGGTGGTTCAAACCCACCAGCCACTCCTCGGAAGGAAGGTTGGGTAATCTACTTCCATAGTGATATGGCCTTGGAAACCCAAGGAGAGGTTGCTATGAGTCGGATATGACTTGACAGCAGTGCCTGTG
>NW_006921645.1:3449277-3486581 GCF_000298275.1 Orycteropus afer afer | reverse complement strand
GGAAGGTTGGGTAATCTACTTCCATAGTGATATGGCCTTGGAAACCCAAGGAGAGGTTGCTATGAGTCGGATATGACTTGACAGCAGTGCCTGTGCCTGTGCCCTTGAAAAGCAGTTGCTATTGAGTCCAGTCTGACTCATGGTGACCCCATGTGAGTCAAAGTGGGATTGTGCTCTGTAGGGTTTTCATTAGCAGATTTGGGGGGTAGGGGCAGATTGCCAGTCTTTTTCCGAGGCACCTGTGGGTGTTCTCCAACCTTTCAGTTAGCAGATGAGCACTTTAACCACTTGCCCCACCCAGAGATTCCACCCACCCTTGAAGGGAAGCAAAAAACATTTTTCATCAGTGTTTAAACCCATTCTCAGTGGCCCAGACATGGTGAAGTCTCTAGCTCTCCAAGATCTAAATCACTGGGATCTGACAGGCTGTCCACCATCTTCCAAGAAGCAAGTTCAGATCCAATTCAAGCCCCACCTCCTTGAACTCAAATAGCACTTTAACTTTTAGACCTAGTAACAAAGGAGGAGCCTAACAAATCTGAGCTTGGTTTGAAGAGGATGAGTCAGAAGTCAGCTCAGGGATCTGTTCCAGATGACTGCATCTAGCCTAAGCTCTGCTTGTCCAAACAAGGTGAGCCAAGTGACTGTCCTTGACCTCATCTTCCACCACTGACTGCCAGAGCACAGCCTCCCCAGGCCTAGAGGACACCAGACCACAGACCCCCAAATTTATCCCCCACTCCTCAGAACCTGGAACCCAAGTTCACACACTTGAGTGAATTCAGTCATCAACTTCCAAGTCACTTGGAGAAAACCTGCCAAAGTGAGAAGGGAATAGCAAAGCCTCCATTTAGCAGTTGATTCTCCCTAAGACACTGCCCCAAATCCAGTTAAGGTCAAGCATTACGAGGAACCCAAATTCAAGGTCAATTTTCTAAAAAGCTGAAATATGGGAAGGGTGAACATGGAAGGATGTACCTTTGATTGAGAATTCACATACTGTATTCCTGCCCTGTGCTTCTGTCCCTGATGATATAACTTTTTGTTTTTATCTAACAAGAAAGTGAAAAAACAAAATTGGAGGTAACCCTGAACAAAGGCCTCTCCTCCAGTCTAATCCTTCAGTTTAATTAAGCACGGCTCTTACCTCCATGCCAGCAGAACCAGTTTGCCCAGACTAAAGCGATTACCAGCTCACTTGTGGTAGATTTGTAAACCCCTGCAGACATAAAGCTCTGGGCTCGGACTCTCCAAGGTGCTGTGGTCAGATAAGCAGGTCTCCTCACTTCTTTGCTTTCCCATTTCATGTAGAGTCTGATGGGTTTGCTGAACTGCATGATAGGCAAGCACTTGCTTTCTCAAGTTACAAATGCAGCAGCTGAGTCCAGGGGCCTTATAAAGCATGCCTCTTGCACACATAGGATTAATGGTGGGATCTTTTTAGCATGTATTCTTGATCACTTAGGAGTGGTCAGCATTTTTCCTGGTATTCACTTCACCTAGAGAAGTCACCAACTTTCTTTCTATCTGTGGCTGTCAACAGGTGAGGCAGAACAAGTTCTCCCTGGGTTAATGCCCTGTCAACTTGCTTCCCATTATGGACCATTGAGTCAACAGACTGTTTTGTACCAGTCAAGTATGCTAAGGACCTGTGAGCCCATGTTCCTGTGAGTAAGATTCCCCAGGCCCACATAGATAGTCTTTTCCCCAGAGCTCAAGGGGCTCAGTGTCTGCTACCACTTCATCTAGGATCTGAATGGTGGTCATTTCTTCCCTGAGTAAACTAACCTGTCTATACCCCTACCAAATTAATTCTATGCAATTCTGAGAAACTCCAGTTTATCAAGACGCTTCTGAACTCAAAATATTACTTAGTAAGTTAGTAGTTCCTAAGCACCTACTATGTGCCAGATCCTAAGCTAGATGTTAGAGTTGTAAAAATAAGTATGCTAACCTGAGGAATTCACATTGAAAACGTCCTTCATAAACAAAAAGTTACTATTATACACTCATTTATTCAGTAAATTTATTTCTTATCTACTTTGTGCTTATGACATTAAAATGAATCCCATGGGGGAAAGGGAATCAAGATTGATTCAGGACTTATAATGAGCTGGGCACTGTGCCAGGTACTTGGTTTTGTTTTGTTTAATCATCACAATTATTTCCATTTTATAAGACAAGACACTGAGGCAGAAAAGGGTAAAAACAATCATCCCAAGATTGCATATAGTAAGAGACAGAGCTGGCCTTCTGCCTCTAATCCTTTATTTTCCCACACTTTCTGTCCTGCTGCAGGAGGAGGTAAAGCACTATAGTAGGATAGGTGCTATGATAGAAGGAGGGAGACACACCTCTCGATGTGCCATTCCTGGCTTTTTTTCTTGAGGTCTCTAGCAAATACCATAGTGCTATCACCAGGCTGTCTCTGTAAATGGGAAGATTAATCCATTTATCTGTGTTCCTCTAGGCTGAGCAATCTTATGACAGCACATTTCCTCCAAGAGAGTCAAGAATTGTAAGCCAAATGGAGACCCAGATTAAATGTGCAATGTCTTCCATCACCCAGTTGAGGATGAAAGACACCCTCCAGTTTGGATCCATGGCCCCAGCAGTTGCTGTTTCCTGTACCCCACTCATGGTGTGGCTGGGAATTCACTATTCTCTTGGTTACCTGGTGAGACGGCTGAGTCAGACAAATTTCTCCACCTTGGCTGGACCCTAATTTTGGTCACTGTGTGATAGAAAGGGGTCAGATCACATCAGCCTGCTAGAAAACTCATAGCTTTGAAATCTGATTAGCACTCTGTTTTCTTTGAAGTGTTTATATGTTCATCGCATTTCATCTTTATTTACTCTTTCAGATTTGGCAGGTAATCAACTATACAGGAATGTAATTTCTACCATTACCCACAAAGTATAAACTTTTAACAAATCTCTTTGGCACAGCTAAGTACACCTTCAGAAACCAGGCCGATTAATTTATGTTGGTGCTGTCTTGCACATTAAGTCTGGGTCTTCATTTGGCCTACAGTCCTAGACTTCCTTGGAGGAAATTTGCTGCCACAGGATTGTTCAGCCTAAAGGAAGGGGGCTAGATGAGATGGATGGATCTTCTCATTTACAGAGTCAGCTGGTGATAGGACCAAATATCAGATTTTCCCATATTTGGCCATTACTGAAGAGTGTGTATTTTACAAGTGATTTTTTTAGGCACTCATATAAATACTACTTTTTATTCTGTCAGAATCCCATTTAAAACCTTTTTACCATTAAATAGCAAATGCATTCCTGCATTCCTTTTGGGTGCCTCCAGAACATTTAGATTATTTATCCAAAGGTCAAACAAGTTCTGGAATCAAACAGAATCAATCATTAATAAAGTGACAAGAAAGTTGCTTCTTGTAACATTCATTTCTTCCTTTTTCAAGATTGAAGAGAGAAGAAAAATAATTCCAAATGAAAGCCAAAGGGCAGAGGTCACTGTAGTCATAAAAGCCCGGGGCCTGTTACCATAGTTCTTGGTATTGCACTTTCTAGTCGCAGTTTCTAAAATGAAAAAGACAGTTAGAAATACCATTTGATCTAGTTATCCCACTGCTAGGTATATACCCTAAAAAAGTGAGAACCAGGACATGATAAATATAAGCACACCTATGTTCATCACAGCACTATTTACAAGAGTCAAAAGATGGAAACAACCTAAGTGCCCATCAATGGATAAATGGATAAGCAAACTATGGTACATACACACAATGGAATACTATGCAACATTAAAGAGTAATGAAGAACCCATGAAACACCTTATAATGGGGATGAACTTGGAAGACATTATGCTAAGTGAAATAAGTCAGTCATAGAAGGACAAATATTTCATGAGTTCACTGTTATAAAAAGTCAAGGAAAGTTTTATACACGGAAGGATGCTTTCTTTGTTGGCTATCAGGGATGGGAGGGGAGGGGAAGGAAAATTGCTAGTTAAGTAAGAGGCACATACTGATTTGGGTGAAAGGAAATGCAATATACCAAAAGCAGGTGATCAGCACAGTAACACTAAAGAAGAGGAAGACACAGAGAGGTACACAAGAAATACAGTCAACAAAGGTAAATGCTTTTACACACACAATACTGCATTATCAGCAATAACAAACATTAATCCATGAGTGGACACACAGATAGACAGACAAGATGTTCAGATATAGGTAGGCAAATGGGAATATACCCATGACCATACACAGGTTTGGCAGATGATATTTTTACATGTGTATTTGTATGTGCTATAAAATGTCTATGTATATAATAAAGAAAACAAAGAACAAAATTACAATAATTTCTTAGCCACAACCAAACACCTTGAGGGAATGAGTCACTGGGACTGTGGGTTTGGGACCATGGTCACAAGGGACATCAAGAGCAATTGGTTTAATTGTTGTGGTTGTTATTGTTGTTGTTTGCCATCCAGTCGGCCCCAACTCATAGCGACCCCTCCTTGGGTTGCCGAGGCAGTATCACTACAAAATAGATTGACCAACCTTCCTTCTGAGGAGTGGCTGGTGGGTTTGAACCACCAGCCTTCTGGTTAGCAGTCAAGTGCCTTAGGCACTATGCTACCAGAGCCTCTATTGGTATAATATACTACACACAAAAAAAATTGTTCTATATCCTACTTTGGTGAGTAGAGAGTGGGGTTTTAAAAGTTTGCAAGTAGCCATCTAAGATCCAACAATTAGTCTCCTTATCTGGAGCAAAGAAGATTGAGGAAATCAAAGATTCGTGGAAATAATTAGTCCAAGGGACTAGTGGACCATCAGAAACTCAGTCTTCATGTCCCTAAGACCAGAACAAGATGGTGCCCAGCTACCATTTCCAACCACTCAGAAAGGGATCAAAATTGGAGAGCCTAGATAGAGTGGGAGAAAAATGTGTAGTGAAATATAAAAATAATTTTTAAAACTAAATTAAAAAACAGGTTTACTGGTCTGAAAGAGACTGGTGAAATCCCCACTAGTCACCCTTCAGACCCGGAACCTGGAATTGAACTCACTCCTGTGGCTTAATTTCCAGACAAATAGTAGACAGGCCTACAAAGTGAACAATTACACCAGGTAGGTGCATTCCTTAGAACAATCAATCATGGGAGATCAGAAGGGCAACATTTGCATAGGTTGAAAGCTCAGAGAGCAGGAATGCTTAGGAAAGAAGGACACAAGGAAAAGGTAACCACAGGGAGGAAATAGGAAGAGAGTTGTCACATTGTGAGGACTGCAATCGTCATGAAACAAAATGTGTATAAATTGTTGAACAGAAAACAAATTTGCTCTGTAAACTTTCACCCAAATCATAATAAAAAGTTAAAATAAAATGAAAAAGATGGGCCAGTTATGTCAAGCTCACAACTGAGAATTCAAAACTTCCCAGCTCCCTCCAATGCTGGAAGCTCAGGCCACAACCTCTGCAGCTAAGCACATCCAGCTCCCCAGCTGGTCCTGGGAGAGTGGCCTATAACACTGGAAATGCACTCTCACTGCCTGCCCATCCCAGGATCACTAGGAACATTTCCCAGGAGATCCCATTGGGTCAAGCACACTGTGCATTTTGCTAGAAGTAGGGGGCAGAAAAGGTCTTTTCTCCATTGGTACTGTCAGTGCTCAAGCCTTTCTTAACTTCCCTGAACTCAGCCTCTGAGATAGAAAGCAGTCGATCACTTTTAGCTGCCTTGTACATAATTCATTTCAAAACATGAAGTTATTTTCTTCTTTCCCAGTATCCAGGGATTATTGGACCCTCTATACCACCCAACCATTTTTAACTCATCTTCCTCTCATGTCCCACAACTGCTGTTACAAACTTTTGTCACTTCCCTAGGACTGTCATAAATTGTTGCTCCCTAACTTTCTGTCCTTTTATTCATCCATTCATTCATTCATTCCTTAGCTAGTTCAGCACTGGGTGTCATAGATAGAGCAGTCATCAAGCAGACCTGACCTCTATTTCCATCATGGAGCTTACAGTCTAGGTTACGGTCTCTCTCATTCCACATACTCTTCCCAGATCCTCACATCCCTTCTCCAAGGCTTTAGTTACTCCCTATATCCTGATGGCTCCCTCAATTACTCAGCTGACCCATAAACACATCCAACTATGTGCCAGACAATGCCACTTAGATACTATTTGGTATCCTGAACTGTGGTTGTTGTAAAGAACAGCACAACCACAACCCCTATCCCAGAATAAATGTATACTAGGGAGACTTACTCTGATCCCAGCTGGAACCACCATGGCTAAAATCCTCAGGAATGCTGTTTCCCTTTACCTGCCAATCAGCCATGGATAATGCTCTTCCTATAAACCTGCACAGCAGAACTAAAGCCAGGATGGAACATTTAACAAAAAAATGTTCCAAGGGAATTATCCACAAGCTGTAACTTATAATTGGCCACTGGATATGGTTTCTTCTAGAGCCTACTGGCCCGCATAGCCCTCATAGGATCTATCTGTCTACCCTGGCCACCTATTCAGAGCAGAAGTCAACTCCCTTTGCTCTACCCCTTGACCGTCTATAAATAAACTTTCTCAAATACAAATCCCTAATCACATCATAGGAGCTTGGGTGGCATAGTGCCTAAGCCATTTGACTGCTAACCAAGTGAAGGGTCAAACCCACCAGCCACTCCTCAGAAGGAAGACTGGGCAATCTACTTTCATAGATATAATGCAACACAACCACTGCCATGGAGTCAGATCTGACTCATAGCGATCCCTCCTTGGGTTTCCGAGGCAGTATCACCACAGATGTATATTGCCCAACCTTCTGGGAAAGTGGCTGGTGGGTTTGAACCACCAGCTTTGTGGTTAGCAGTCAAATGCCTTCTGCCTCAGAAATCCAAGGAGGGGTCACTATGAGTCGGAATCGACTCAGTGGCAGTGAGTTTGGTTTTGGTTTAATCCCATTATATTTGTAAAATTGTTCTGGAGCCAGACTTCCTAGGTTCAAGTTCTTACAAGCTTTGCAAGTACTTAACCTCTGTATGGCTCAGTACTGTGTCAGTAAAACGAGGATAACTGTACTGTATCAGAGCTCTCCAGTGAAACAGAGTCAAAAGATTTTACATATACATATACATAAAGAGAAAGAATTAGCTCATGTGCTTGTAGGGGCTGGCAAGTCAAAAATTTGTAGTGCAGGCTGACAGGCTGGTATTTCAGGCAGGAGTTTTCTCTAAAAGCCTCAGTTTCTATTCTTAAGGCTTCAACTAAATGGATGAGTCAATCAAGGGCGATCTCTTTTACTTAAAGTCAACTGATTGTAGATGTTAATCATATCTACAAAATACCTTCACAATAATACTCAGATTAGGGTTTGATTGAATAACTGGCTACTATAGTCTGGTCAGGAGTCTTGAGTGGCTCAAACAGTTTACACTTGAGTACTAACGCAAAGTTTGGTAGTTCCAACCCATCCAGCAGTGCTGTGGAAGAAAGGCCTGGGGACCTGCTTCTGCAAAGAGTTATTGTCAGGTATCACAGAATCAGTTTTGGATTATAGCCAAGAAAACCCCATGAAACAGTTCTAGTCTGCAAACACATGGGGTTATCATGAGTCAGAATCAATTCTGACAACAGGTGTGTTTCCTTGTTTTTTTAATAGCCTAATCAAGTTGACACATAAGACTAACCATCTCAGATTTGCGCAGGGACTAGAAAAGGCTCCATGGGAGAAGATGAAGCAATTTACTTTCGTAAAGATTGATAGCCTTGGAAACCCAATGGGGGTCGCTATGAGTCAGATTCTACTCGATGGCAGTGGGTTTGGTTTTGGTTTTATAGAAGGCTATTTATAAAATGGGAGCTCTGGTGGTGTAGTGCCTAAGGCATATGACTGCTAACCAGAAGACTGGCGGTTCAAACCCACCAGCCACTCCTTGGAAGGAAGGTTGGGCAATCTATTTCCATAATGATGTTGTTGTTATGTGCCATCGAGTTGGACTCAACTCATAGTGACTCCTCCTTGGGTTTCCGAGGCAATATCACTGTGGAAATAGATTGCCCAACCTTTCTTCTGAAGAGTGGCTGGTGGGTTTGAACTGCCAGCCTTCTTGTTAGCAGTCAAGTGCCTTAGGCACTATGCCACAATACCACTTTGGAAATCCAGGAGGGGTTGCTATGAGTGGGGTTCAACTTGACGGCAGTGTGTTATTTCTAAAATGGCTCCCAATGATCCTGCCTTCTTGTAAAGCCCCTGCAACTTCTTCTTTACCCATCCATTCTCTATCTGGCTCTTCTTGTTTGATCTGATGAAGTAAGCTTCCATGTTGTGAGCTGCCCTAAAGAAAGGACCACATGGCAAGAAACATGGTGGACTCACAGTCAGCAAGACCTGATTCCTGCCAACAGCCACATGAGTCTAGGAGCAGATCCTTTCCCAATTGAACCTTGGGATAAATGCAGCCCCAGGACAGTGTGTTGATCGGAGCCCTAAGCCAAAGAACCCAGCTAAGCTGCACCTGGATTCCTGACTCACAGAAGCTATGAGATAATAATGTTCCAAGTAACTAAGTTTTAGAATAATTTGTTACACAGTAATAGATAACTAATGTAAGGATTAAATAATTCACGTAAGGGACTTAGAACAGTGCCTCATACGTAATATCATCATCATTATTATTACTTGTTTAGCTTCACTACTAGCTGACAGCTTATAAGGACAGGGCCTATTCCTGCCTATTTTGTCTACTATTCTGCTATTGTATCTCCAGATCCTAGCAGTGTTCCACACAAAGTCTTTTAGTCAACAGTTAATATTTGTTAACTAAAAGAATGAACAGGAAGGTCTGGGCCTGGCCTGGAGTCCTCCAGACTTTCACCTACCAGGCCGAAAAAGGGACTGCCAAGATTTGGGTTTGAGTTTGAGTGCCCAAGTTTTCCCTCCAGCCAAGAGGCTGGGCCAAGTAAAGTGGCAAGGATTTGCCTCCCACCAGGCTGGTATACCAGGCCCCTTTGCGAGGTCACACAACTTCCTTGAGCCCAGGCTGTAATTCCCAGGACCAGTTATCACAAAGCTAGCCCTGCACCGCTGAAGGCACGAGGAACCAATGCCTCCATCATCAACCTGCCCTCCAGGCCTGTCTGGATAGATGCTCCCTGAGCCATAGGCATGGAGGGAAGAGGAGAGACTGTTTCACTTGATCGGGTAACACTATTTTTCAGGAGCTCTGGTAGCATAGTGGCTACGGCACTTGACTGCTAACCAGAAGGCTGACGGTTCAAATCCACAAGCCACTCCTCAGGAGGAAGATGAGGCAATCTACTTCTGTAGTGATACTGCCTTGGAAAACCCAAGGAGGGGTCACTATGAGTCGGGTCCGACTCGATGGCAAACAACAACAACATTTTTCATGATTGAAGAAATACATGGCAAAAGGGTTAAAAGCAGAAGTAGTTCTCATCTAGTTGTTGTTGTTGTTGTTATGTGCCGTCGAGTCGGCCCCGACTCATAGACTCATAGCGACCCCTCCTTGGGTTTCCGAGGCAGTATCACTACGGAAGTAGGATTACCCAACCTTCCTTCCGAGGAGTGGCTGGTGGGTTTGAACCGCCAGCCTTCTGGTTAGCAGTCAAGTGCTTTAGCCACTATGCTACCAGAGCTCCTAGTTCTCATCTAAGAGGGTTTTATTTCCCAGAAGCCCAGCCCCACATTAACATAAAGGAGCTGTACACAATACACCCAGCAGTTGGCAGTATGTTGATGGTCCAAGCCCCACTCCTCAGACTTCTTCCGTCTACACATCACGCACTCCTGCTTTAAGAACTAACTTCAATGTCTCTGCCTTCATAGTAACTTCTTCAGCTGCCCAGGAAAAAGTAGACACCTCTCCCCTGAACTCCTGAGGTAACGTATGTATCCTACATAACCTACATAATCTATACTGGAGTAAGTTGTATTTGAGGTCATTGTGAATGTGCTTCCAGGAATTTCCTGGTTCATCGGGCTGAGAACTAGATCCTTGAGGGCAAGGACTGTGTCCTGCTTTCTTTTTTTTCCCCCAACCCCCACAGAGACCACACAGTAGGTGCCAATGCTGAATGATAAATAGAGTGCTATTCCATTGGAATTCAGGAATGGCAGAAATAAATTTGTATAAGAACATTAAACTCCATTTAGTGCAAGAATGTGGAGAAGAGAAGAGGTCATGTGTGGTTCATTCTAAAAGGGAATCTTTCTGGAAGTTCTGTGCTGCTTGGGTTACAGAAGTCAGTACTGTAGGAGAAAACACCCTAAGTCTGCAGAATTTGATCTACTTTCACACAAGGGTTCTTCCTTGTCCGAAACCAGTGGTTCTCCAAGTGTGGTCCCTGAACCAGTAGCATCAGCATTAGTTGGGATCTTATTAGAAATGCACCCTACTCCAGACTCACTGAATCAGAAACTCTGGGGGTGGACCCAGCAATCTGTGTTTGAACCAGACTTCCACGTGATTCTGATACATATTCAAGTTTAAAAAAATCAGTGTTCTAAACCCACCGAAACACATGTGAAAAAGACATTAGAAATACAATCCAGATCAATTTAAGATTAAAGGAGAACCCAAGCCAATGGCCCTTGCTATAAAATGCCCAGGATCAATGAAATACTCCACTATTTTCCATGAAACTGTTCAACAGGCAATTAAATGAACTCAGCACATTTATTTTAAATGTGCAAAATGAATTTTCATATCCGAAGAGTAACACCAGATGTTTTACCTCTTTTTCCTAATTGATTTTCCAGCCTACAGCAATTCATCTTTATACTTTCCAGTCGGATCCTAATGTAGCAAGAAGAGTATGTTCCGGCAGGATTATTAAATGCCATACATTTTAAAACAAGCATAACTCAGGCTGCCATGCGTCATCTGGGTGGCTGTCTCACAGAAATATAAAAAACAGACAGCTATATGTACCAGCAGGAATCTCAGAAAAGGCCCTTTCAGGGGGTTGTGTCTCTGGGCTCTTGGCTGATTGGCTGCAAAGCTGAGTCCTGGGCAAAGCAGAGTCCTGGGCATTCAGCCCAAGCCTGAGCTTCTCCCCACAGAGCCCTGCACTCCCTGTTACCAAAGGATTTGCGAGCTGTAAAACCTACAGATAAACATTTTGTTTTTCATAGGAAGTAATGTGTTTAAATGAAGAAAATGGATGGAGATGAGTGCAAGTGAAGGGTCAAGTAAGGGGTAAGGCAGTTGTTCAAAGAGGAAGCTATTGGCCTATTCAGCCAGACTGAGCAGAAGGCTCTGCTCAGTGCAAAGTGGGTGAAAGGTCATCACCAACCAGGTTTCTTTTACTCAACAAAAGCTCTTCAGAATCTGGGAGGGAAAGGGAAACCTCAATCTTTAAAGCAAACAGATCTCTGCCAGTGCCCTGGGTGGGGGTGGGGGGAGGAAGGGAGAGTGGCAACTAAGTGCTCGAAACCCAGAAAGTGCTAATTCAAAAAACACAACCCACACTTCTTAGGGAGTTGGGAGTTTGGCACTATCAGCTCTCTTCCCTAGAAGCTGCTGGGAGCTGGCAAATTCTAACCATCGCGCCTCCGAAGGATTTTAATGTTGTCTCTGAGTATAAATCTGCCTGTCTAGTTCTGAGCAGCACTGCAGCAGTCTGTTAAATGTCTGAAGTTAAAGCACATCACGATTACATCTGCAAATTCCACTGCTCCAACTTTAAACAACTATCCCGAAATTCCAGTGTTCTGTCCACTATATTGCCATTCTAGATACTTCCAATAAAGCATTCTAGGTTCTTTATAGACACATATTCGGATGAAAGTTTAATGATACAAGAATTGGCTCCTTACTTGGGCTCTCCCCAACTTCTACCCAGAAACTCCAGCCCAAGATAACGACCTACAATTTCATGGGAGTCCTGTGTAACCCCTTGAAGACCACAGTGGAACCCAGTAGTCAGCCTTCTTAACTAAGAGAGACTGGCCCCACACCTACCCCACTGCCAATGAGTTGATTCTAACTCCTAGCAACCCTTTAGGACAGAATAGAACTGACCCATAGAGTTTCCAATGGTAAATCTTTATGGAAGCAGACTGCCTCATCTTTCTCCTGTGGAGCAGCTGGTAGGTTTGAACCACCAACCTTTTGGTTAGCATTCAAATGCTTTATCCACTATGCCACCAAAGCAGAGCACCTTTGGTTCTACACAGACCAAAAAAAAAAAAAAAGTCTTCTAAATATAAAATGCACAAATGACAGTTTTTCAAGTATCAAAATAGAGTATACAAAGCCCTCTAATAGACTTAAGGCATACAGAATAAAGTAAAATCAAGGCTTCTGGCCTCATCTAATTGGAGTGAGCACACATTAGTCAAAGGTGTCTGAGTAATCCATTTATCTTCCTCTGGGTTTGGGAGAGGAGCAACCATTGCCCAATCCAAAACCACAGAAACCAATCTGCCATCATATTGATTCCAACTAACAATGACCCCCATTGAGTTTCCAAGGCTGTACATCTTTATGGAAGCAGACAGCCTCATCTTTCTCCCACAGAGGGGCTGATTGGTTTGAACCCCTGACCTTCTTATGGTTAGCAGCTAAATGCCTTAACCACTATACCACCAGAGTTCATAACCCACACTCCCCAAAATAGGGATTTCATCCTAATTTCCTACCTTTACTATGATGGAAATGGAGTTGGCAGAAAAGGATCCCGCCTAGTAGAATTCCTTTGCCCCAAATTCCTAAGCATAATTTTACATACAATTAAACCACAGGAGTCATTTTATAAATGTCCTCATCATAGTCTTTTAATATTTTACATAAAAAACTGTATACACAGCTTATAGAACTTTTATGTAAACATCATAAGCTCACCACTTTGTCATTTGTCAGTTTATTTAAAAAATAAAAAACAAGACAATTTAGTAGAAGTACCACTGGGGAGGAGGGGAGAAAGATGAGGGGTAGGTTTATTCTCTGTACAGAGATGCAGAGAAAATTTCACATAGTTTAGAGACTGACTTCTGGGGGAAAAAATATGTTCAACAGGTCCCAATACTTATTACTGCCCTTTATCAAAATAGTGTTTAATATGCACAAATAAAATCATAGTGTTGCCACATTTTTAAGGAAACAAAACAAAGCAAAAATTAGTGGGGTTGTTTTTCCTCTGCTTGTTTAAAAGTCGTCATCATGGGATAAATCTGAAGTAGATGAAATTACAGTGTACAAGTGTTGTCAGAATGCTACTGTCTTACACAAATGACAAGTGCATTAAGTGTCAAACAATGAAACAACTGTGCAAAGAATACTTTTGGAAAAAAATTTTTAGCCTTTAAATAAATCAAATAAGATCAGTTTCTCGGACTGAACAATTTTCACTTGTAGGACAGGCACAAAGTTCGCTTATGGCAAAAACAACCCCCAACACATAATCCCTCCTCCTGCCCCAGTAGCTGGTGAGGGGTTCACAGGAGACGCTGTGTCTGGAAGCTGTGTCCTCTCAGCCCCAAGTCAGTTCCAAAAGTCTTCCCCAGGATTCGGAAAGATGGTCAAGTCCAGTTCATGCTTGGATGGGCGCCTGACCCAGGCTGGGCCAGAACTGTTCTAGCGCCCTGTCACTCCACCCACACCACCATTAAATAACACCATCCTACCTCCGAAAATAAAATTATATCTATATTTATATAACCACACCCCCCCATCCTCCCCAGCCCTCCCCTCCCGCAGTCCCCGGGGGTGTATGTTACAGACAAGGGATGGCAGGCGTTGGCTGGCTCTGAGTGAACATCTGATGGGGCGCGGCCGACTAGGGCGCCCGAGCTCAGCTCCGGGGACCAGAGGCGGGGGTGGGGGTGAACACAGGGCGTGGAGAGTCGAACATACACACAGTCACACACTCTGACGCCTAGCTCTTCAGAAAAGGATGCTCAGGGATCCTTGGCACTCAGCGGGGCGCCCTGGCCTGTGCAACGCAGCCGGACGCAGACAGACATTGGGAAGGGGGCGTCCGGTCCCTCCTACGCCGACTGCCGGCGCGAGAGCCAGAGCCGTCAGTAGACTGCTGCCGGTCCTAACGGCAGACGCCAGGCAGTCCGGTGGGGTAGTTCGGGGACGCGGGTCTCCCTTCTCCGGACTCGCGAGGGGCAGGCCGGGAGGGGAGCCGCGCCGGTAGGGGCAGGCGGGGGCCAGGATCGGCCCTCATAGCACCTTGCAGCAGTTGATGCAGCCGTTCTGGGAGCCGTAGCGTTTCTGCAGCGCGGCGCGCGTGGCCGTCTCGAAGACCTCACGCACCCCCTCCTTGGTCTTGGCCGAGCACTCGAGGTAGTCGTAGGCTTGTATGCGCACGGCCATGGCGCGGCCGTCATCCGTGCGCACGGGTTCCTGCTTCATGCGGGCTAGCTCTGTGCGGACATGTTCGTCGCTGCGTAGGTCTTTCTTGTTGGCCACCAGGATGATGGGCACGTTGGGGCAGAAGTGCTTCACCTCCGGCACCCACTTCTCGGGGATGTTCTCCAGCGAGTCCGGGCTGTCTACCGAAAAGCACATGAGGATCACGTCGGTGTCTGGGTAGGAGAGCGGCCGCAAACGGTCGTAGTCCTCCTGGCCCGCCGTATCCCACAGCGCCAGCTCCACCTGCTTGCCGTCCACCTCGATGTCGGCTACATAGTTCTCGAAGACAGTGGGCACATACACCTCGGGGAACTCGTCCTTACTGAACACGATTAGCAGGCACGTTTTGCCGCACGCGCCGTCGCCCACCACCACCAGCTTCTTGCGGATGGCCGCCATGAGCGGGCCGGACCCGGGCAGCAGGAGGGGGTCCGCGAACGCCTCGCTGCCGTCTCGCTCGCCGCTCACCTCGGGCTGTGCGCTGCGGTAAGTGTCGCTAGCTGCACCCAGGCCCAGCGGTGGCGCTTTCTCTCGTTGCGCTCCGGTCGCCGCGGCGGGGGCTGTGGGGGCGCGGGGGCATAGGGCGCACTGTGCGTCTCAACGCTCTGCTCGCGGGCGGTAACCTCTCTTCCTGCCCCTGGGGTGGTGAGGTCGGCGCCTTTGTGCGAAATGGCTGGGCTGCTCGAGCTGCGGACTCGGCCTCACTTCCTTCTCGGTCTCTGTTATGCTTCACGAAGAATATAGGAAGAAGGAGACCGGTACAACCAGACTGCGGTGGCAGATGCAGGCTGCGGCCCTAGCGCCCGCTATTTAAAGAGTTTGGCCACTTTCTTAATATAGCCGCCCAATGGGAAGCGAGCAGACTGAGCTCATCGCTGCGGATCTTGGGTCTGATTGGCTATCAGCTACAGCCCAAAGGCGGGGCCGAACAAGCTTGATTGACGGCCTAGGCCGCGGGGCTGGGAGAGGCAGGGACTGGGGAGTATGCGCGGAGCCTGGCGCCGCAGGGCCCTGGCGGGACCCTGCAAGCTTAGGGCTTCCTTCTTTGCCACAGCTTATGTGCTCGTAACCGGGTGCCAGAAGCTGCTGCTTGGAGCCCGCGGGACCTGGACAAGGGGCTCGAGTAGAGACAGCACTTTATGGGTTGTTGGTGACTCAGAATTGCTCCTATTCCTTGCAAACCCCCAGCGTGTTGTCAGGCCTGTGGGGAAGGGACATGGTTTTGTTTTTAAATACACACACTTTTATTTCCAAGCAAGGTTTTTTTCTTTCTTTTAGAAACGCGCCCCGCACCTCCTTCCACCTCACCCACCCACCCCCATCCTCCCCCCTGCAGAGTTTGATCTTCCTTCCCCTTTTCTCTTTCCTATCATACAACATACCCCAGTGCTCAACCTAGGAGAAATCCTAGGTTTGGACCCATTAGGTGAGAGGCAGACTGTGAGTTGTGTGGGCCTAGGCCAAGTCTCCTGGCTTTTCTGAGCCCTACTGCTTACGGCTCTTTCTGGCCTCCAACTTGGGTTACAGGTGAAGATTGGGAGAAGGGTTGAGTGGCTGCAGAGCTACACGTCCACTTTGAGGAAGTTACCAAGCAAAGAAAAAAAAAGAGACTTAGCCCTTCTTTGATGATTAATTCTTATCCTGGTAAAGTAAAGCACTGTCTGATTTAGTACAATAGAATCCAAGTGCCCCACCTCCCATTAAACAGATGGAGAGGTTTAGGCCTTGGGAGAAGAGAATGACATTCAGGCAGCCAGTCAAACAGTAAATAGTGTCTGGTAAGGTGCTAGATTCCTAGTTCCCTGATAAACCAAACTAAAAACCAAACCCACTACTACCTAGGAGCAACCCGATAGGACAGAGTAGAACTGCCCCATAGGGTTTCCAAGGCTGTAAATCTTTATGGAAGCAGACTGCCTCATCTTTCTCCCATGGAATAGCTGGTGGGTTCAAACCACCCACCTTTTGGTTAGCAGGCCAAAGCTTCAACCTGTAGAGCACCACCAGAATTCTGACTCATAGAGTCCTCCACTGGGTTTCTGAGGCATTACATTTTTACGGAAGTAGATTGCCCACCTCTTCCTGTAGCAGTGGGAGCTCTGGTGGTATAGTGCTTAAGGCATTTGACTGCTAACCAGATGGCTGGGGGTTCAAACCCACCAGTCACTCCTCGGAAGGAAGGTTGGGCAATCTGCTTCTGTAGTGATACTGCCTGGGGAACCCAAGGAGGGGTCGCTATGAGTTGGATCCAACTGGGCAGCAGTGTGTTGGGTTTTTTGCATTCCTTCCACAGAATGGATGGTGGGTTTGAACCATTCTCATTAGCAGTCAAATGCCCTAGGCACTGTGCCACCAGGATATACACCAGGACTTAATTTGTCTGTTCCCAGATCCTGCAGGAGATGACATCATAGTCTGATCTAGAATGATGGTCTAAGTCCACTGCTTTGAATAGACAGGAGAGATGGGAAGGGGGTGGGGGTGGGGGTAGGGATCCTGGGAAGGTAGAATAGCTTGGACTAAAGCAATCTAGTAGAAAAGCATAAGACATTCTAGAAATCCTGAGTAGCATAGTGTGGCTGGACTTGATGGAGGTTGAAACTCAACTTGGGACTGCATCATGGAGGGCTAGTGTACTAACTAAATGGGTTGAGCTATATCCACTGTATTAGCAATGGGATGATTTGGTTTCTCAACAAAGGAAAGACAACTTCTATGTCATGATGAGGCTATTACTTCCTCGTATTTCTGTCTCCTTTTCTAGGCAATGAGCTGTTGGAAGTTCAGGAGTTTGTCTTATTTATCTTAGCATCTTGAAAACCTGAAACAATGCCTAGCATTTTGCAAAAATGTTTAGGAATTCAGTTGGAAATTTGGGGGCAGGGCCAAGATATGAGGGGAATCTCATTCCTTAACTCCAGTATAACTCCTGTTATGCAGCTCTACCTTGGATAATAATCACCCAACCAAACCCATGCAGCCAGCTGTGACTGAGTCCAGATGTTTTTACATAAAATGTATATGTTGAGATCTAGGTCTTTATGTGAACTCCACAGATGTGGAGAAACTTGTAATGAGGTCAAATAAGACTTCAGTGCTACCAACTCTAGAGCCCATCCTATCAGGAACATCTCGTTCAAAAGACCAGAAGTGCCTCCCTCACCCTGGATTAACTCCACTACAATGCGCCCCCCCCCCACGCCCAGATCTACAAAATTGTCTGATATTTCTGCAAGTGAACAATTTTTAATTTTTCCATAGTGGAATCGCACAGCAAAAAGTGAATTTGTGATCATTGATTTAGGGCTCCAATCTGGAAACTTTTTTTAAGTTAGCCTGTTAGAAAAATCTCATCTACACATTTTTTTCATCTTTTAATCAAAATCTTTTATAGCTGTATTGTTAACACTGCTTTCTTTTGTCTTAATATAGTTTGGGAATTTTGGCTGTGTCCTTAAGCTTTAAATAATAAAAAAATATAAAACAAAGCTTTGTAGCATCTATTTAAAATTTTTAAATGTTAAGAATCAGGAAGAAGGATTGAGTACAATCATTTCCTAAGCATATGAAAAGTGCCAAGGCTGAGTCTCAATATTGCAAAAACTTCCAAAAATATTTGTTTGGTAAACATACCAAAGGAGACAAATAGAAACTTCCACATTCTGCAGCAACTTATTTTCATGGTAGTCATTTTTTGTTCAGAGATACTTTGACAAGTTCTATGCAGATTGGCTACTTCAAAACCCCACAACAATCACAGGATAAACTAAGTGATGTGCCCTGCCTCCCCTCACCTTGTACAATTATATTTTGTTGGTGATTCAAACCCACCAGCCGCTCTGCAGAAGGAAGATGAGGCAATCTACAATTTACAGCCTCAGAAACCCAGTGGGGGTGCCTATGAATCAGAATAGACTCGATGTCAGTGAGTTGGTTGGTTTTTCTCTTTTTCACTGAAAGGCAAGGATAAAATTCAATTTTTCCATAAGAATAAATCATTTTAATAATTAATTTTGTTAACATACAGAATCATTGTATGATAGGTAACATACACCACTGAGGGAGGGAAGCCATCCTTCAGACAAAAGGAAGTTGTTAATTTATGCCCAATTTCGGTCATTGGACTACTTATTTGGTCATTTTTTTCTTTGCCTAGTTTCTCTTATGTATCTCTTGTAAATCACTCCACTCCTCAAAGACCAGGGATTGGAATTTTCATTAGATTTTAGTGCCACCTTGTGGCAATCTTTACAGTTTTTTTTTTTTTTCCCTAAAAAATAATAGTAAGAGGAAGATTATGAAAAACTTTATCTGGTCAAAATGCATGCATTTTATGAATATTTTTATTTTAAAATATTTCACTGAGTATAAAACTCTAAACAATGTTTTACAATTAGCTTATTTAGAAAATTTTCATATACATATTTATACATATATATGTATAACTTTTTTTTTTTAAATTAATTCCCTTTGCCCTTCTTGTCGATGCATTCCTACCTCCCTACCTTTCTCTCTGTGCAAATACTGCCCTTCTGATCTCCCAGCATCGAATGATCTAAGGGGTGCATCTCCCTGGTATAGTTGTTCAGCTCATCCGCCTATTGTTTGAGAGGTAGGTCAAGGGAGTGAGTAAAATTCCAGGCCTGAAGGATGACTTGGGGCCATAGTCTTGGGGGTTTCACTAGTCTCCATCTGACCAGTAAACCTGGTCTTTTTATGTTTTTTAATTTTGTTCCACACTTTTTCTCCTACTCTATCCAGGATTTCCAATTTTGGTCCCTTTCAGCGTGGTTGGCATTGGTAGTGAGCACCATCTAGTTCTGGTCTCAGGGTCATACAGGCTGTGGTTCTCATGGTCCATTAGTCCTTTGGACTATTTCCATGTGTCTTTGATTTTCTTTACTCTTTGCTCCTGACAAGGAGAGACCAATAGAGATAAGAAGAAAGAGATAAAAGGTATGGAATCTCATTAATTTACGTAACTACTGACTTCATTTCCCCACATTATAGTGCACAAGAAATATAAAACAACTTTTAACCACAAAAATCATCTTTTTTTCCTCAATTAAGAAAGCTAATACAGGTGGTCTGCAATTTATAACAGCATTCTATTCCAACAATTACATCATAATTTGGTTCGGACATAAGTCTAATACTTCTTTTTCTTTTTTAAGTTTTCATTATTATAGACTTTTATTATCATTATCTTTATAAATCCAATCTTTATTTTCCTTTGGGTTTGCAAACATTACCTGTAAACTTACAGATATATTTTAACACATACATACATACAAAAAAATATATATGCAAGTCATAAAAATTTGTAACAGTTCTGGATACACTGAAGAATATTATAATTTTTCCAAAAATCATGTAATATTACTGTATGTCCATCTGTTGCAACTATTGTCTGAGCAAACATAGTCCATAACTCAAAAAAAAAAAACAAACTCACTACTGCGAGTCAGATCCGAATCACAGCGACCCCTCCTTGGGTTTCTGAGGCAGTATTACTACAGAAGTAGTTGCCCAATCTTCCTTCCGATGAGTGGCTGGTGGGTTTGAATTGCCAGCCTTCTAGTTAGAAGTCAAATACCTTAGACACTACACCACCAGAGCTTCTTCCATACTCCATAGAGAGACGTAAAGATAGAGACAGTAGTAAGTGCAGTTCCTTGTAACTCAAATATGTTTTAAGTCAGAGACTGCCTGTATTGGATATCTTGTTATTATTAGCAGTAATAATAGTTCATTTTGGGGTACCTCCTTATCTCTCTAAAACTGCACTGTCCACTATCAGTAGCCACTAACCATACAGGGCTATCCAGTACTAGAAATGTGGTCGTGTGACTGAGGAACTACGTGTTTGTGTTATATGATTTTGTTATTAGCCACCAACAAGTCAATTTAGACTCAGTGACTGCGTGTGACAGAGAAGAATTGCCCAGTAGGGTTTTCTTGGCTGTAATCTTTACAAAAGTACTTTGCCAGGTCTTTCTCCAGCAGAGCTGCTAGGTGGATTTGAACTGTCAAGGTTTAGGTTAGCGCTTTAGTACAATGATTAAACTCTCAGCTGTTAACCAGCAGGTCAATGGTTTGAGCCCACCAGGGTCTCCGTGGGAGATCCATGGTGATCTGTTTCCGTAAAGAACATAGCCGAGGAAACTCTATGCGACAGTTCTACTCTATCCTGTAGAGTGGCTGAGTCATAATTGACTCAATGGCACACAAAACAACAATTTTAATTCATTTAAATTAAGAAATTGATATTCATTTCCATTACTTGGAAACTTTTATGTACATTTTAAATAACTTGAATATGTGAATCTACTTTTTAAACTGGAAATTTTATGCAATTTAAATACAAATCAAGCCTTTTCAATGAAAATTTATTGTCTGATTTGAGTGTGCTATAACTGAAAATATAGGAGCTCTGGTAGCATAGTGGCTCAGGCACTTGACTGCTAACCAGAAGGCTGGCGGTTCAAACCCACCAGCCACTCCTCGGAAGGAAGATGGGGCAATCTACTTCCGTAGTGATACTGCCTAGGAAACCCAAGGAGGGGTCGCTATGAGTCGAGGCCGACTCGACGGCACACAACAACAACATAATTGAAAATAAACACCAAAATTTGAGGATTTAGTATGGAAAAACATGTAAAATAGCTCATTAAAATTTTTATGTTAATTACATTTAGAAGTAATATATATATTTCTAATAATGATGTTTAATATTTAGGATATATTATTCAAATTAATTTCACTTTTTCATTTTTTATGTTTTCTGAATGTGACTAGTAGAAAATATAAAATTACACATTGGTTCACATCATATTTCTATTGAACAACACTGTTCAAAAATGTCTAAACATTTATATGGTTCCCTAGCTCTTTTCACAATCATTCCTTCCCAACCCATTCCCTCAGGGAGTCATCTGTTTATGTGAGCCCTCTGGAATGTTAATTTTCCAGCAGGTTGTTGTTGTTAGTTGTCAAGTTGTCTTCGACCCATAGTGACCCCATGTACAACAGAGAGAAACACTGCCCAGTCCTATGCCAGCCTCACAGTCCTTGCCACACCTGAGCCCATCATTGCAGCCACCATGTCAATCCATCTTGTTGAGGGCCCTTCCCTTTTTCACTGACCCTCCACTTTACAAAGCATGATATCCTTCTCCAAGGAATGATCCCTTCTGACAATATGACCAAAGTAGGTGAGACAAAGTCTGGCCATCCTTGCTTCCAAAGAGCATTCCGGCTGCACTTTTTCCAGGACAGATATGTTAGTTCTTTCAAATATATCTCGTTGTTGTTGTTGTTGTTATTTGCCGTCGAGTTGGCCCCGACTCATAGAGACCCCCCTTGGGTTTCCGAGGCAGTATCACTACGGAAGTAGGATTGCCCAACCTTCCTTCCGAGGAGTGGCTGGTGGATTTGAACGTTAATTAAATTAATTTAAATTGTTGTTTTATGCGCCATTGACTCAATTATGATTCAGCTACTCTACAGGATAGAGTAGAACTGTCCCATAGGGTTTCCTCGGTTGTGTTCTTTATGGAAGCAGATCCCCATGGCTCTCCCACAGAGACCCTGGTGGTCTCAAGCCATTGACCTGTTGGTTAACAGCTGAGAGTTTAATCATTATACTAAAGCACTAACCTGAACATTGACAGTTCAAATCCACCTAGCAGCTCTGCTGGAGAAAGACCTGTGATGTGTGTTATTAGTTCTTTCAAATATATTATTTTGGAATAATATATCCAAAATATTAAGCACAACTCAAAAGCATCAACTCTTCCTTGGTCTTCCTTTTTCATTGTCCAGCTCTCACATGCATATGAGGCAATTGAAAATACCATGGCCTGGGTTAGGCCCACCTTAGTCTTCAAGGAAACATCTTTGCTCTTCAGCATTTTAAAGAGGTCTTTTGCAGCAGATTTGCCCAGTGCAATACGTCGTCTGATGTCTTGATTGCTGCTTCCATTGGTGTTGATTGTGGAATCAAGTAATATGAAATCTTTAACAACTTCAATCTTTTCTCCATTTATTGTGATGCTGCTTATTGATTCAGTTGTGAGGCTTTTCATTTTCTTTATGCTGAGATGTAATCCATACTGCAAACTGAAGTCTTTAATCTTCATCCAGTAAATGCTTCAAGTCATCCTCACTTTCAACAAGCAAAGTTGTGTCATCAGCATATCACAGGTTGTTAATGAGTTTTCCTCCAATCCTGATGCCACTCTTCTTCATATAGTCCAGCTTATCAGGTTATTTGTTGAGCATACAGATTGAATAAGTATGGTGAAAGCATACAACTCTGACACAGTCCCTTCCTGCTTTTAAACCATATAGTATCCCCTTGTTCTATTTGAACGACAGCCTCTTGGTCTGTGTACAAGTTCCTGAGGAGCACAATCCAGTGTTGTGGAATTCCCATTCTTCTAAATGTTATCCATAATTTGTTATGATCCACACAGTTGAATGCTTTTGTATAGTCAGTAAAACACAAGTAAACATATTTCTGGTATTCTTTTGCTTTCAGCCAAGATCCATCTGACATCAGCAATGATATCCCTCACTCCATGTCCTCTTCTGAATCCAGCTTGCATTTCTGGAAGTTCTATGACAATATACTGCTGCAACCATTTTTGAATTATCTTCAGTAAGATTTTACTTGCATGTGATATTAATGATATTTTTTTATAATTTCCACATTCTGTGGGATCACCTTTCTTTGGAATGGGTACAAGTATGGATCTCTTCCAGTCAGTTGGCCAGGTAGCTATCTTCCAAATTTCTTGGCATAGACAAGTGAGTGCCTCCAGTGGGGCATCTCTTTGTTAAACATCTCAATGGGTATTCCATCAATTCCTGGAACCTTGTTCTTTGCCAATTTCTTCAATGCAGCTTCAACTTTTTCCTTCAATACCATTGGTTCTTGGTCATATGCCGCCTCCTGAAATGGATGAACATCAACCAATTCTTTTTGGTACAGACTCTGTGTTCCTTCCATTTTCTTTTGATGTTTCCTGCATCATTCAGTATTTTGCACATAGAATCTTTCAATATTGCAACTTGAGACTTGAATTTTTTATTCAGTTCTTTCAGCTTCAGAAATGCTAAATGTGTTCTTCCCTTTTGGTTTTCTAACTCCAGGTCTTTGCACAATTCATTATAATTGACTTTGTCTTCTCAAGCTGCTCTTTGAAATCTTCCGTTCAGCTCTTTTATCTTGTCATTTCTTCCATGTACTTTAGCTGCTGTCTCTGAAAGGGCAAGTTTCAGAGTCTCTTTTGACATCCAGTTGGGCTTTTCTTCCTTTCCTGTCTTTTTAATGACCTTTTGCTTTCTTCATGGATGACGTTCTTGTTGTCATCCCACAGTTCCCCTGGTTTTCAGTCACTGGTGTTCAATGCATCAAATCTGTTCTTCAAGCAGTCTCTAAATTCAAAAGGGACATGATCAAGGTCATATTTTGTTTCTCCTGGATTTGTTTTAATTGTCTTCAGCTTCAACTTGAACTTGCATATGAGCAGTTGATGATCTATCTCTTTCACATTCAGCTCCTGGCCTAGTTTTAGCTGAAGATATTGAGCTTCTTCATTGCCTCTTTCCACCAGGTAGGATTTCCTTTTATTTGTCCTAAATTCACTGCTGGGTAGAAGAGAAGTTCAGACACTCAAATTAACCTCCCACTTATTAGAAAGTCATGACTTTCTAGCCCAGGTACCCCTATTTCTTTTAATCTGTTCCGCTAAAGCAGTCCCTTCCACTCACCTCTCCAAACCCCATTCCCAAAACTAGATGGCATTTTCTTGATCTGCAGAGTCTATTTAGGCCTTTTTGCATAGTGATTTATTTACATTTCTTTCTTTCTTTTGGGGAGGTGGGGATTGCAAAAAATGGTTTTTATGTTTAAAAACAAATGAAAAAAAGGAATAGAGGAGTATTCCCTTAACATTACAAAGGCTATAGGATAAAAACTTAATAGCAAATATCTTGCCTAACAAAGCATGACTCAATCTTTGTAAGGCTGAGAATAAGACAGCATGTCAGCTATACCAATACAGTTTAACATAGTAATGTAAGGTCTGGCCAATACAATAAGACATGAAAAAGGAAAAAATAATAAAAAAGATAGAAGAGAAAATAAAAATCTGCCATCATTTGTAAATGATAGTATCAACAATATAGAAAACTTAAAATACAGTCATAGAATTATGAGAGTTGCCAGATACAAGATCAACTTCCAAAAATCAAAAGCAATCCTCCACGTATGACAAAAAAGGATAAAGGACAGACGTTGTATGATCCCACTTATATGAAATATCTAGATTAAGTAAATGTATAAAGACCAAGTTTATTAGTGGTTACCATGGATGGTTGTACTTTGGGTTTTGTGGATTTGCCTTCATTTTCTTCACCTTCAACTTGAACTTTCATGTGAGCAATTGATACTCTGTTCCACAGTTGGGCCCTTTGTCTTGACTGATGATATTGAACTTCTCCATTATCTCTTTCTACAGATTTAGTCAATTTGATTCCTGTGAAATCCATCCGGAGGTCCATGTATATAATCATCAACTGTCTTGGTGAAAAATGGTATTTCCAATGAATAAGTCATTGGTCATGTAGAATTATATCATGTGATCTCTGGCATTGTTTCTATCACTAAGGCCATATTTTCCAACTACCAACCCTTCATCTTTTTTTTTTTTTTTTTTTTTATTTTATTGTGATTTGGGTGAAAGTTTACAGAGCAAATTCATTTTCCACATAGCAGTTCATACACATTTTGTTTCTTGGAATTGACTGCAATTCTCCACAATGTAACAGCTCTCTGCCCACTTCCTTGCAGTAGTTACCCCTTCCCTATGTTCTTCCCTCCCATGCACTCCTGTCCCCCTACCCTAGTTATCTCCCTGTGCAAACACTCCTCTTCTGTTCGCCCACAATTGATTGAATGATCACTGCAAGGAGTGTATTTACCTGATGTAAATGTTCACCCCATATGCTGTCTGTTGTTAGGTTGGAAGCCACAGGAGTGACTTCAGTTTCAGACCTGAAGAGCAACTAGGGGCCATAGTCTCAGAGGTCTCACCAGGCTCTATCAGACTTGGTCTTTTTTTATGATTTTGAGTTTTGTTCAACATTGTTCTTCCACTCTATCCAGGATTTGTTACTTAACTTACCTTTCTGAAAAAGAAAATAAAAATCTAGTCCTTTTCCAATTGTGGCAGAAAAGTGGTGGGTGTATATTGTTTTCAAGAATTTTCTTTACAGCCTCTATTCTCTCAACTCACATAGGTAAACATAGATTGAGGTTTACAGTTCTGGGGAGGGAGAAGAGAAGGGGAGGTCAAGCCAAAGGCATAAAAGATAAGTAAGGCATAGGGCAAACAAGTAAAGACATACACCCCACATATAGACACACACACACTCCACACTGTGGTACCTGTTATGCAAACACACAAATGAAGAACAAAGAAAGCTCCACGCAGTAGATAACATTTGAGCAGGGCCTTGAATAATAAGTAGGATTTCTCCAGAAGCGCATTTGTACCATCTGAAATATTTATTGTGTGGGTTTTATGTGGAGAAAGGTTCCAACCAGAGCCATTTGATAGAAAGGGAGAATCAGCTAAAGGCAGAAATAGAAAAACGTACCTCCTTCCATGCATGAGATTTGCCTATGACAACAGAGGTGGAAGACTTATCTCACCCTGAGTAAGGGGACAGTAAAAAGGAAAGAGAAAGGGCACGAGAACTTGCGATTATGTAAGAGCTGCCATTACAAAATCCACCCCAGTAAATGATTGCTAGTTCTGTGGCATGTGTTGAAATTGCACATGTATTTATCAGTTTAGCAAAAGGCACAAGAAAGTGGTATGTGTATGCAGCGAATTTAAGGGAGGGAGCCTTGTGCTGGGAGACTGGAGACATGTTTTTTTTAGAGCGGAGTTTCCACTGTCCAAGCTGTACAACCTTGAGCAAATCATCTTTTCTAGGTGTCAGTTCCCTCATTTATAAAATGCAAAGTAGAATTCAGAGGCTGGAAACTTAAATGTCCACAGGGGTCCTGCAGGTACCATAACTGTGGGTAAGACATTAGGAAATAGAAGAGACTGTGGCAAACTGGGGAACATTGCATATCTAAGCTATACAAGTTCAGAATTTAAAACAACAACAACAAAAAAAAAAAAAGATTGTGCTGCCCAAAAGTGACAGGCAGAGCAGGCTAGATTTGGCCAGTAGAACCAGTTTGTGGCCTCCAAACCATTTTAATTACTTCAAGGGGAGCTCATTTGTTGAAAATAGTACTATTGCCAATCCTTTCATGAAGTGAAAAAGAAGTTTTTAAAAACCACTGAATCTTTTTTATCTAATTTTTTTGTTTTTGTTCAATACTTTATTTAATAGTTTGGATTCTTTGAACTGAGGTCCAAAACAATGAAATACCCTAAAGAATGGAATCTAGAGGAATGTGGTCTTAAGTAAGAATAAGTTATTCTCACAGCTGAGAGGGAGTTAGTAGTTAGAGGGATGAGAAATTTACTCCTGTGTCAGTCCAGAAGGGAAGAGTACACCAAGTTTTTTCTGTTTCCTTTTTTTTTCTTCAGTCTTGAAAGTAAATGATCTAATCAAAGTTTATACAGGGATGATTCACTTCTTGTGTTCTCATATGATGTCAGAATTTTGCAATAGGGAGGAGTTGAATCACAATGGGTTTCCACACTCCAATGTGTTACTACTGGAGATAAGTCGGTGGCTATTTATAACACAAGATGGGGCCTATATAAGGAATCTGAGGAGCAGAGGACACATTCCTGAGGAGGCTGGGATGGAAACATTTCACCCCACAATCCCCAGCCTCTGCTTTTGCTTCAGCCTCACTAGCCCATGAAACATGGCTCAGCAAAGGAAACAGTTTCTTCTTGAGAAGATCTGGGGACTGATCACATAAGTACCTTCTGCCTGGCATGAACCCAAATTCCAGACTCCCAGAGGGAAAACAGGTGTTCAGCATAAACCATACTGTCTGTCCAAACAGTTTAGGCACTGTGAGCCATTCTTATCAGTTAATGGTGGGAACCCTCCCAAAATCTAAGTTCCCAGACACCAGCCAAGTGGCAACTTTATAAGCAGGCCTTTCTAAGCATAATCAGTCAGGCCTGCTATGTTAATTCTTTTTCTGTACAGAAGGTTAGTAGTTTAAATAGAGGACAACAGAGAGTCATTGAATTTTAAAAAATGGAAATATGTTATTCCATTGCTTTTTAAGGAGAGGGTTCATAAGGCTTTGCATAGTGGAGGATGGCTCAAAGTGGAGAAAGTAGGGAAGCAGATTTCAGATCAGGAGCTTCTCTGTCCATCCAAGCAGGAAGAAAGGACTAGAGCAAAGATGAAGAGGAAAGGATAGATTTGAGAAAACAGGACCTATTGGAGACACATTCCTACTTTCCAGGCTGTCACCTCACTCTCCTACTCAGTGGGAGCCAGACTATGGAGATTGCCCTGTGCATTGTCTCTAGTCCCTAGGAAGATGTGGCCTGACAGGCCCAACAGGATGTGTGTGTGTGTGTGTGTGTGTCTTGAGCCCATCTCATGTCTCATTCCCCTGCTCCTGGGTTATTATAGTTAAGCAAGTGAGAGATGGGGAGGGCAAAGGCTGTAGCTAGGAGAGGAGATAGAGGAGAGGGCTGAATCTGTCTCTATTTCAGAGGTAGAATCCATGGTCTGGAGCCCTGATTCCTACAGAGGTTGGCCCTGGGCTCCTCTTTACCATCTTATTCTAGATAGGGCTGCATTCTCCTGGATGCCAAGTGGATCTAAGGCTACACCTAGAACCGAATAGCTGGAAGGGATTTCAGTGGGCTTCTGAAAATTTTGCTACTCAAAATGTGGTCCGTGGACCAGCAACAGTGGTTTCTTGGAAACCAAAACCAATCTCACTGCCATCGAGTAAATTCCAACTCATAGTGACCCCCATTGTGTTTCTGAGGAGGTAAATCTTTATGGAAATAGATTGTCCCATCTTCCTTCTGTGGAGCAGTTGGTGGGTTTGAACTGCCAACCTTCTGGTTAGCCGTCAAATGCTTTAGGCACTATGCCACCAGAACTTCTTGGCATTTCCTGGAAGCTTGTTAGAAAAAGAGAATCTTAAGCCCAAGCCAGCCAGACCTGGATTTTAGTAACATCTCCAGGTGATTCATATGAACATTGAAGTTTGAGAAGCCCTGTCTTAGGCTTTTCTTCCATCTGTTGTAGGAACAACAAAGTCTTTACCCCATGTCATGTAAAGCCAATGATCACAACAGGTTGAAGCAGGAAAGCAAAAAAATTTATTGAGTATGGACAGCCAAGGAGACAGAGAGAATCACTTCTCTAAAATGTCTGTCTCCCGAAGCAAAGGGGTAAATGTGATTATATAGGGAAATGGGAAGGAGATTGAAGATCCCTTGGGCTGCCAGGAATGCCTTTGTTCTTCTTTTCCCTGTTACTCCAGACTCAGCAGCCCTCTTCCCAGGGTCATCTTGCTCCATAGGCTATGGTCCTCAGCCGAAACTAATTGTGGGAGAGGGTTATGCTTAGAGGAATGTATAGTTGACAACAACAAACCTAAAGAACTCAGTGCCTGTGAATAAAGGTTGACTATTCTCTTTACTTGGGAGCTCTGGTAGTGTAGTGCCTAAGGCACTTGACTGCTAACCAGAAGGCTGGCAGTTCAAACCCACCAGCCACTCCTCGGAAGGAAGATGGGGCAATCTACTTCCATAGTGATACTGCTTCGGAAACCCAAGGAGCGGTCGCTATGAGTCGGGGCCGACTCGACTGCACATAACAACAACAACAACAACAACATTCTATTTACTTAAAAGCAAGCAAATGGGAGGGGAAAATAGCAAGTTAGTCACTATGATTAACCTCTACTTTAATCATAGCTGCTAGTCTGTTAAAGTTCTACAATTTTCAGCAAGGGGCCACATCAGCTGTAGTGGCTAATCTTTATTAGCTCTGGTGGTACAGTGGTTAAGGCATATGGCTACTAACCAAAACGTCTGTGGTTTGAACCCAGCAGCCTCTCCATGAAAGAAAGATGAAGCAGTCTGCTTTCATAAAGATTTACAGCCCTGGAAACCCTATGGGTGTCGCTATGAGTCAGAATCAACTTGATAGCAGTGAGTTTGGTTTCAGTGAGTATACTGGAGGTAGTGTAATTATGGTGGTTAGTCAGTATGTGTACTATGAAGCCAGACTGCAGCCATATCGTGGCCTTGTTGCTGACTAGCTGTGTAGTCTTGTGCAGTTACTTCCTCTTTCTGTGCTTTAATTTTTCATCTATAAATTGAGGAAATCTGTAGTGCCTCCCTCACTTGGTTATTGTATTAAATGGATTTTTGCAGGTAAAGTGTTTAAGAAAACGCCTGGCACATAGCAAGTGCCCAATAACTACTAGTTACTGTTACTACCAGTGAGGGGTCATCCAGCTTCTGCTTGTAAAAGCCCTCTCCCATCAACACATACAGCACACTTCCACATTGACTTCTTCCAAACAGCCATTCTCCTATGTCTTAGTTATCTACTGTTGCTATAACAGAAATACCACAAGAGGATGGCTTTAACAAGCAGAAATTCATTTTCTCACAGTTTAGGAGGCTGGAAGTCTGAATTCAGTACAGTGACTTTAGGGGAAATCTTTCTCTGTTGGTTCTGCAGAGAGGTCCTTGTTTCCTCAGCTTCTGCTTCGTGGTTCTTTGGAGATCTCCGTGTATCTTGGCATCTCTCTTACCTGTCTCCACTCTGCTCACTTGCTTGTTTAATCTCTTTTATTTTTCAAAAGAGATTAATTTGAAACACACTGTACACTAATCCTGCCTCATTAACACAATAAAGAGAACCCATTCCCAAATGGGATTATAACCACAGGCAGAGAGGTTAGGATTTACAAAACATATTTTTTGGGGACACAGTTCAATCCATAATATTCTACACTTTGGCCCCCCAAAATCCATGCACTTGCCACATGCAAAATACATTCACCCTATATATCATCCCAAAAGTCTTAAATCAATTCTAAAACCAAAATTTTATTTTCTCAATCATCTTAGTCAAATACAGGTGAGACTTTAGGCATATTCCATCCCGGGACAAAATTCTTCATCATCTGTGAACCTGGGTGTTCTTGTTACCTAGTGCCGCTCTGACAAGAATATACCACAAATGGGAAGGCCTTAACAAACAGGAGTTTATTCTCTCAGCCAGGCTCTAGGGGCTCGACCTGGGGCTTTAGCTCCACCTCTTGCTCCCAACCCACTGAAGCTAGAGGCATCTCTTCACTCAGGCAGCTACTGGCTGCTGAGACTAACAAGCCCAAGGGTGACAAATAAAATGGCACAGTCCTGATGTTACCAAACCACAGGCAGGCCATTAATTCAAGTCCACTGTGAGTCCCAAGGTCGGCAGAGTATGGCAGGCTGCTGAACAACGACATGGCTACATACAAGGTCCAAGCATGCCATAAGCTAGAGACCATTCCCAAGCCTTCTCCTTATATACAGGAAGCAGACCACATCCCTAGGACAGCTACTTAGCTGCTCACGGTAGATTCCACCATGGAGCTGATTACCAGTCTCATCATGGGGAATACTACATCCAGCTGCCCAGCCACTCAACCAGGCCCAGCCAAGTTGACACACAAACATAACCACCACACTGGGAAATCTAGAATGCAAGTTATCTGTTTCCAAAGTACAATGGTGAAACAGGCACAAACTAGACATTTCTATTACCAATGGGAGAATTTGGAGGAAAAGAAAGGATAACAGACACCAAGCCAATCCAAAACCCAGCAGAACAATTTATGTTAGCTCTCAAGGCTTGAAAATAAGCCCCTCTAAGATCATCTGAGGAGCTCTGGTAGCATAGTGCCTAAGGCACTAGACTGCTAACCAGAGGCTGGCGGTTCAAACCCACCAGCCACTCCTCAGAAGGAAGGTTGGGCAATCTATTTCCATAGCGGTACCGCCTCGGAAACCCAAGGAGGGGTCGCTATGAGTCGGGTCTGACTCGATGGCACATAACAACAACAAACAACAAGATCATCTGAAGAGCTCTGGTAGCGTAGTGCCTAAGGCATTTGACTGCTAACCAGAAAGATGGGGGTTCAAACCCACCAGCCAGACAAAACTAAGCAATCTACTTCCATAGTGACACTGCCTTGGAAACCCAAGGAGGGGTTGCTATGAGTTAGATCTGACTCGACAGCAGTGAGTTTGGTTTGGAGTTTGGTAAAATCATCTGGGCAATGGGTGTGCCCTCCAGACTCTGGGTGTTGGCCACACCTTCTGGATTCTTCCAGGCCCTCTGGGCTGGCAATGCTACTCCATTGGCTTTAGGCAGCTCCATTCTCCTAGTCCATCTGAGTGGCAACCCCACATCCTTGGCCGGCTCTGTTCTTCTGTTCCTTGGGCATGCCAGCCCTCACCCCTCACTTTTGGGCAGCGGGCCCCATTCTCCTGACCACCTTAATGGCAGCACCACACTGTGGACAAGATGGTGAAGATCCTACTCATTGAAACAAAGGCAGCTGTGGCCCCACTCTCTGAAACTGAATAGGCCCTGCTTCCTGCACTCCAACAGTTCTACTAATCTCTGAGCTGCTCCAGGGATGGTTCTTTTCTTTTTTTAGAGGACAACAGATGTAGCTCCTTTGGCCTTCCTGTAGAATTCCAAATGTCAAACAGCATTCTTTCCTTTCATTCTTTCTCTGTAGTTGGTTAGATCCATCAGTCACAGGATTAATTTCTTTAACAAAAGATTGTGTAGTCATGCCCTTGGTGAACATTCTAGGACATGTGTCATTAGTTTATACAACAGAAGTTTCCAAATCTTTAAGTTCTATTTTCATTTTGCACAATTCATTTTTAAGTTCATTTTACTATAAATGGCAAGGAGAAAGCATGCAGCACCTTTAAGATCTTGCTTAAAAATCTCATCAACCAGATATCCAAGTTCATCACTTATAAATTCTACCTTCCACCAAATATTTTAATATAATTCAGACAAGTTATTTGCCACTGCATAAAAAACATCACCCTTCCTCCATTGCCCAATCACAAGTTCATCATTTTCTTTTAAAGCCTCAATAGAAACACATTTAGCATCCACATCTTTAGCAGCATTCTGTTACTGGTACCATATGTATTCTCTAAGATGATAGAGATTTTCTCTATAGCTCTCCTTACTTCCTTCTGTGCCCTCACCAGAATTACCTTTGACATCTGTAATTCTACCAACAGTCTGTTAAGGCAATCTAAGCTTTTACTATTGTTGTTAGGTGCTATCGAGTCAACTCTGACTTATAGCGACCTTACGTACAACAGAAGGAAACACTGCCTGGTCAGACACCATCTTCATAATCCTTGCTATACTTGAGCCCATCATTGCAGCCACTGTGTCAATCCATCTCATTGAGGGTTTTTCATTTTTCACTGACCCTCCACTTTACCAAGCATGATATCCTTCTCCAAGGAATGGTCCAAATAGGTGACAAAAGTAGGTGAGACAAAGTCTGGCCATTCTCACTTCCAAGAAGCATTCTGGCTTCACTTCTTCCAAGACAGATTTGTTCGTTCTTCTGGCAGTCCCTAGTATTTTCAACGTTTTTGCCAATTACATAACCCAAAGACATCAACTCTTCTTCAGTCTTCCTTATTCATTGTCCAGCTTTCCTATAACATATGAGGTGATTGAAAATACAATGGCTTAGGTTAAGCGCATCTTAGTCTTCAATGTGACAGCTTTGTTCTTCGACACTTTCAAGACGTCTTTGCAGCAGATTTGCTCAGTGCAATAGGACATCTCATTTCTTGACTACTGCTTCCATAGGTGTTGATTGTAGATCCAAGTAAAATGAAATACCTGACAACTTTAAACTTTTCTCCATTTATCACGATGTTGCTTATTGGTCCAGTTGTGAGGATTTTTTTTTTTTCTTCATGTTGAGGTGTAATCCATACTGAAGACTGTAGTCTTTGATCTTCATCAAAGTGCTTCAAGCCATATTCTCTTTCAGCAAGCAAGGTTGTGTTGTCTGCATATCACAGGTTATTAATGAGTCTTCCCCAATCTTGATGCTGTGTTCTTCTTTACATAGTCCATTTTCTCAGATAATTTGCTCAGCATACAGACTGAATAAGTATGGTGAAAAGATATGTTCTGGTTACCTAGTGCTGCTCTGACAAAAATATACCACAAATGGGATGGCCTTAACAAACAGGAGTTTATTCTCTCACAGTTTGGAGGCTTTAAGTCCAAGTTCAAAGTGCCAGGCTCTAGGGGCTGGGTGAAAGCCCTTCAGTCTTGGGCTTTAGTTCTGCCTCCTGCTCCCAGTCCACTGGAGGTAGAGGTTTTCTTCACTCAGACGGCTGCTGGCTGCTGAGACTGACAAGCCCAAGGTAGACAAGTAAAAAGGCACAGTCCCAATGTTACCAAACCACATGGCAGGCCATTGATTCAAGTCCACTGAAAGTCCCAAGGTCAGCAGAGCATGGCAAGCTGCTGAACAATGACATGGCTACTTGCACATGCAGGGTTCAAGCATGCCATAAGCTAGAGACTATTCCCAAGGCTTCTCCTTACTTACAGGAAGCAGAACACATCCCTAAGGTTCCACCATAGAGTTGATTACCAGTCTCATCATGAGGAATACTATATCCAGCTGCCCAGCCACTCAACCAGGCCCAGCCAAGTTGTCACACAAACTGAACTATCACAAGATACAAACCTGATGCACACCCTTCCTGATTATAAACCATGCAGTGTCCCCTTGTTCTGTTCAGATGATAGTCTCTCAGTCTATATACAGGTTCTTCATGAGCACAATTAAGTGTTCTGGAGTTCCCACTCTTTCCATCCTCCATCCCTTACAAAAAAAAAAAAAAAAAAAAAAAAAAAAACCCAAACTCACTGCCATTGAGTCAATTCAACTCATAGTGACCCCTCCTTGGGTTTCCAAGGCAGTATCTCTACAGAAGTAGATTGCCCAATCTTCCTTCCAAGGAGTGGCTGATGGGTTTGAACTGCCAGCCTTCATGTTAGCAGTCAAATACCTTAGGCACTACGCCACCAGAGCTTCCAAAACCATGTCCATATTGTAGGTATATGTTAGAGTCACATTACTCTTCTAGTACCAAATTCTGTTTTAGCTATCTAAAGCTGCCATAACAGAAATACCACAAAAGGATGGCTTTAAGAAACAGAAATATATTTTCTCACAGTTTAGGTGGCCAGAATTCTGAATTCAGAGCACTGACTCTAAAGGAAACTTCTTCTCTGTTGGTGCTGCAGGAAGGTCCTTGTCTCCTCAGCTTCTACTTCCTGATTCCTTGGATATGTCCATGTGTCTTGGCATCTCTCTTCCCTCAACTCTGCTCTACTCATTTGCTTGTTTAATCTCTTTTCCATCTCAAAGGAAATTGACTCCATAGGAGAAAGAAGGGCTGCTTATGCACAGGGAGACAGCTCAGGGGGCAGGAGTGCATGGAGGGTGGACACAGGGAAGAGGTAACTACCGGAAGGAAGTGGGAGGGGAGCTGTTGCATTGTGGTAAATTGTGATCAATGTCATGAGACAAAGTGTATGTGAACTGCTGTATGGGAAGTGAATTTGCTCTGTAAATTTTCACCCAAATCACAATAAAAAAAAAGGAGATTGACTCAAAATACACCCTGCATTTAATCCTGCCTCATTAACATAACAAAGATACCCATTCCCAAATGGGATTATAATCACAGGCAAAAAGGTTAGGATTTTCTATACATATGTTGGGGGGGACATACGTCAATCCATCATACCCTGTTAGACTGGACTGATAGAGAGAAACCCCATACTGAAATTCCATCAGGGTTTTAGGTCTCTTTCTGAGATGACACAGATGTAGGCTCCCTTATCACAGGACAACCCTTCAGTTCTTGGGAAATGACTCCCGCCCCAAGTCTTCTCTTATGTAAGCTAATCTATTTGTTTCCCTATAACTGATCTTTGCAGGGCCTAGTTGCATACTTGGCCATTGTCACCATCCTCTGAACACAGCAGTTTGCCCATACTTCTTGCTATAGATTTAATTGTGCTACACACAAAGTTATGTTGAAGTCCTAACCCCTGTACCTGTAAATATACATATGACCCTGTTTGGAAACAGGACCTTCTCCTGTTATGTTAATGAGGCCATATGATATTAGGGTGGGTCCTAAATCTAATCCTTTCTGAGTGGTGTCACAAAAAAAGAAGAAAAAGACACTGCGAGACAGACACTGTTTTTATTACCTAGTTCTGCTGTAACAAAGCATAGTGCCCAAGGCACTTGACTGCTAACCAGAAGGCTGGTGGTTCAAACCCACCAGCCCTCAGAAGGAAGTTTGGGCAATCCTACTTCTGTAGTGATACTGCCTTGGAAACCCAAAGAGGGGTCACTATGAATCGAGGCCGACTCGATGGCACATAACAACAACAACAACAGCTATAACAAACAAACAAACAAACAAAATAAGTGGGTGGTTTTAAAGAATAAGAATTCACTTTTTTCACAGTTCTGGGGGCTAGAAGTCCAAGTCAAGGTGTTTGCTATATCAGTTCTTTCCATGAACCTCTCTCCTAGTTGCTGGTGTATGATGGCAATCCTTGGCATTCCTTGCTTATAGACAGTCCTCACATTGTATCTGTCTTCCCCCAATGTGTGTGCCTGTATCTATTCTGCTCTTATTTTATAAGATACCACTCAGAAGTGATTAGGTTTAGGGTATACCCTACTGTGGTATGACCCCATTACCATAACAAAAGAAAATCCCTATTTCCAACCAGGGTCATATTTACAGATACAGGAGTTAGAACTTTCACATATATTTTAGGGGAGAGACAATCAATCCATAACAGACAGAGAAAAGATTTCATAGAAAGCTGATGACAGTTGCATCCATAAGCCCAGGAATGCCAAGGGTTACTGGGAACTTCTAGAAGTTGAAAAAAAACAAGACTTTTCCCTAGAATTGGTACCCTACATTTGAATTTCTAGCCCTAAAAACTGTGAGAAAAATAATTTATATTCCTTAATGTCACCCACTTGTGATACTTTTGTTATGTCAGCCCTAGGAAACTAAGACATCCCTCTTAAGGCACACTACTGAGGACAGGACACTGTACTCGGGAGTAGTCTCACACTGTCACCTTGGACCTGCTGGTTCTATAGGACAGTCATATGCCCACAGGACAAGGACTCTCTGCTGATGTACTGCCACCAAGTTAACCCAGGTGGATTTAAAAGGCTCCGTATGAAGCAAAGAGAATGTGGGGGTCCATTGCATCCTTGCCAGCATGCAAAGAGTACATAGAGAAAGGAAAGGCCCTTTGGTGGGCTCCACAAAATTATTAAAGGGTGCCCCAACAGTTTTCTTACATCTCCACAAATCAACTACCAAGTCACTGATCACAGTTAGCACAGAGCAGATGGTGGTTAATCCCAAATGGGGAATGCTCTACCATCTCTTGACCACAAGTGGATTTAGAACTTCCTTTAGACTTTCAACTGATATTCTTGGAATTCAAAGAAAATTAAGTCCCTAAGAATAATAATACTAAAGATTACTATAAATATAGGAAGAATAATAAATAATTTGGGGACTTATGTGTAAGTTTGGAGCTCTGGTGGTGTAGTGCCTAAAGCATTTGACTGCTAACCAGAAGGCTGGCACTTCAAACCTACCATCCACTCCTCAGAAGGAAGATTGGGCAATCTATTTCCATAGAGATACCAATTCAGAAACCCAAGGAGGAGCCACTGTGGGAAATGACTCGACAGCAGTGAAGTTTTTTTTAAAAAAAAAATGCATTTTATTGAAATATAATTTATGTACAGTGAAATACACAAAACTAAAG
>NW_006921645.1:3433112-3443818 GCF_000298275.1 Orycteropus afer afer | reverse complement strand
GTAACTATGGAGAGGAAGAGGGAGGGGAGCTGTTGCATTGTAAATTTTGGTCAATGACATGAGACAAAGTATATGTGAACTGCTGTATGAAAGTGAATTTACTCTGTAAATCTTCACCCAAATCAAAATAAAATAAAATAAATAAATAAATATCCAAAATGGCCACCACTTGTAAACATTCCAAATGGCTGTGCCCACAGTCACTTTAAATATCCAGAATGGCTGCTGCATGTAAACAATCAAACTGACTGCACCCTCTGGACAGGGAAAGTCCACAGCTCAGGTTGTGTCCTTCCTTGCTGTTTCCCTTCCTAATCATAGGCCACCAGCGCAGTCGTCCCTGCAGCCCTTGGTGACCAGGGCTGATCTTTAGGTCAATTCTCAGGTCCCAACACTACTTGGAAATATTCAGGCTGTTGGTTCCATCAGAGTAGCTGACAGTCTGCAGCTCTGACCATCTCTGTACTCACTGTTTTCATTCAGATTTTTCCATTAGTTGGTCCCTAATCCATTTCTGTGTACTTCCTTTCAAAGCTCAAGGCTCCAAGATTATCTTTTGTATCTTTGTTAATTGGTTTATCTTTTCTTTATTGAAGAGGGTCTGTGTCGCTTGTCTGCCTATTCCTCTATCAGAAGTTTTCCAAGTTTGGTATTTGTTTGTTTGTTTGTTTTTGTGTGTAAGTTAAGTAGCTCTAGTGGTGCAGTGTTTTTTTTGTTTTTGTTTTTGTTTTTTGTCCCATCTCCTCTTGTTGGGTACTTAGATTCTTTCTAAGTTTATATATATCTATATCTATATATAGTGCAACAGTGAAACAATGCTACAATTGGATACACCAATGTATGCCTAGGGGAAAGAGTTTCCTGGATATATACCCGTGTCCTTAAACCCGGTGCCGTCCAGTCAATCCCAACTCATAGTGAGTTTACGTGTGTCAGAGTAGAACTGTGCTCCATAGAGTATTCAATGGACAATTTTTCAGAAGTAGAAAAATTACCTTTCTTCTGAGCTGTGGGTGAACTCAAACTACCAACCTTTCATTTAGCAGCCAGTCACATTCGTTGTTTGCACTATCCATAGCAAGAGATTTTCATGACATAAATCTTGGATTGTATTTAAGCTTAGAAACTGCAGCCATAGAAGTATGAGATGTGCATGGTGGCTTTGCCTCCATTTTCTACTTTGGAAGCCCTGTGTCCTAGGAGGGAGCCACATTTCAGCACCTGGAACCACCCTCACATCTAGACTGGGTCAAAGACATATATACATATAGGACCTTCTGTAAATCATTTATCTTGTCTGTTTGGTCTTTTGGATTTACAGTTAGAAATAATGACAATTTGGAGGGTTCTGATGAGTCACCCTGAGTGACAGTGAGCATCAGGATGACTATTTAGAGAAGGGGAAATGGGCTCATCATGAGGAAATCAGATGGACAGATGTTTCCATCAGCCTTTCCTGGGTAACAACTCACCCTAGCAAAGATTTATTACCCTCCCCATTCTGTGGCTTCATGTGGCAATTCCCCTGCTGTTCTCTCTTGGGCTCACTTAACTCATATAGCCACTTTCAGATGAAGGGTCATTTGGGTCTTCTTGATTCTCCTCTTATGTCTGGAAGCTGGTGTCAGCTGTTCTCATGTGGCCTCTCATCCTCCAGTAGACTAAACCAGCTTCCTTGCATGGTGGTGTCAGGCAGCCCTCCAAGAAAATAGAATTAGAAACTGTAAGAACTCTTAAGGGCAGGGCCTAAAACTCACACAACATCACTTCTGCCAAATTTTATTGGCCAAAGCAGATCACAAAGCAGGTCCAGATTTAAGGGAAGGGCAATTTAATGCCACCTCTTATTGGTAGGAACAGCATACTCCCATTTCAAACGCACGTGAGATTAATTGTTTTAATCATCCTTGAAAATAATATCCCATAATTGAGAAATTTGGGCAGAGATGGAAATGAACATTCTCCTTTGAGATTTTAGCTAGTCTTTTGTGCAATTTCCAAAATAGGACAGGATGACATAATTCTCATCAACTTAGCCTTCCTGACCAGAAGGTGGTTTACAGAGGAAACGGCTTTAATAAAAATTGATGACTGCTCATTTTCTCTTTATCTGAAATTCCAACAAGGACTCTTACCTTCAAAATTACTGAATTAACTTTTTCCATGACTAGTTTTTAAGCACCTACTGAGTACAGTGCATTGTGCTAGGTGCTGGGAATATAGCAGTGAATGAAACAGGCATGGCTCTGCGATCTTGGATATTTCATTCCATGGATGGGAAACAGGTGTTAAACAGTTAATTACAAGCATACTTCCTTTTATTGTGTTTTGCTTTATTGTGATTCACAGATACGGTGTTTCTTTCTTTCTTTTTTTTTTCCAAACAAATTGAAGGTTTGTGGCAATCCTGCATTGAGCAAGTCTATTGGCACCATTTGTCCAACAGCATGTGCTCACTTCATGTCTCTGTGTTACATTTTGACAATTCTCAGAATATTTCAAATTTTTCATAATACTATTGCATACTTAATAGACTACAGTATAGTGCAAACATAACTTTTATATGCACAGGGAAACCCCCCAAAAATGTGTATCTTGCTTTACTGTAACATGTACTTTATTGTGGTGGCCTGGAACTGGACCCAAAATATCTCTTAGATATGCCTGTATACAGTTATGACTTTAATGACCGTGATGTTAAGCACCACAGAAAAAGTAAGGTATGTGAAAAGAAAAATGTAATTGGAGACCCTGAACTGATTTTGAGGTCATTGAAAACTCCCTTGAGGAAGACATGTGAGTTAAATTTTGAAGAGTAAGTAAGAATTAACCAGGCTAAAGGGGGGGGGGCGTGGGGAGAGAACATATCAGGAAGAAGAAACATCATGTACTAAGGTCCTAGAGTGGGAAGTAGTATGTTTGAGGAACTGAGAAACAGAGAAGAAAGGTGAGAGTAGTATCAGATGAAACTGAATCTGGCAAGGCCAGATCACACAGGACCCTGCAACCTCGTAAAGGATTTTGATCTGTCCTCAGAGCAATAGAAATGTGTAGCCCTGTAAAATACTCAGAGTGATGCTCTTGAAGGATCATCCTGGTTACTGTGTGACCCAAGAATAGACCCAAGAAACAAAAATTGTTACAGGGGAAGAAGCTAGGAGGTGATTCAGAAGAGGTGAGGATAGAGATGGAGAGAGGGGGAGGCATGGCAGAAGTGGGCAGGCAAAGTGGAATAAAAGCTCCAAGGCATCTCTCTGTCCAACACAACCCCATAGCTCCATGGTGGTGAACAATATGGGGTAGGAGGAACTACCATCTCTTGTACTGGGATCCCTCATAGGTCTAAATCAAGCTGATTAGAAGAATAGGTAGAGACCAAGGCAAGGCCAAAGTTTTAGGGGCCTCTAGTGTTCAGGGAGGACTAGGACCCTATGAAAGCACAAGGAGAAAGAGTAGAAAGAACCCTGGACAGAGAGGCAAAGCACTGGCTCCTTTGCCAGCTCTGCCACTGTCTTGCTACTTGGCAAGCCAATGGGATCTGATAATTACCTTTCCTACCTCATCAGACTAGTGTAAGAATCAATTACCCATGAAAGGGTTTTGTAAACTCTAAGTTGGTATTAGTTAGGACTCTTCTAGTCACAAGTGTGAGAAGCCAGACACAAACTGGCTACCATGCCTAAAAGGGGATTTACTAGTCCATGGTATCAAGTCACAGGGCAAGGAGAGGAGGCACTCTTCTCATCTCTGCACCTTTCTGCAAGTCAGTTTCTTTCTCTGTCAATGTGGTCTCTCCCACAAGCCTAGAACATTTCCCAACTTCAGTTTCACCTTCCAAGAGGATCTTCCCTCCTTTATTAGTACCAATCTGAAAAAATCCCAGAGAGGGCTCTGATTGGCCTAACTTAGGTCATATGTCCACTCTTGGGGCCAGAGATATGGGATACTATACTTAACAGACTCTTCTAGAAGTACAAATTTGGAAAGGTGGGAGACTCAGTTCCCTAAAAGAGAAGTAATATTATTCCCTAGAGATGAGGGAATGTGATGCTAGGCAAACAACAGGAAAGGAGGAATAGATCCTTTTAGGATCTATGGAGGAATAGATCATCAGTAGTGTTTGTTTTGGTTCTCTAGTGCTGCTATAACAGAAATACCACAAGTGGACGGCTGTAACAAATAGGACTTTATTCTCTTACAGTTTAGGAGGCCAGAAGTCCAAATTCAGAGTGCTGGCCATAGGAGCTAGGTGATGGCCCCTTGACCTTGGGCTTCAGCTCTACCTTTTATTCCAGGCCCACTGGAACTGGAAGCTTCTCATAACTTAGGCTGCTAAGGCTCAACCCAAGGTTGGCAAGTAGAATGGCACAATCCCACACTCTGAAGGCAACCACTTAGCTGTTACTTAGCAGATTCCACCATGGAGGTGATTATAATCTTATCATGGGGAATAATTACATCCAGGTGCCCAGTCACTCAAAACCACGGCCCAGCCAAGTGGACACACAACCTTAATTACCACACAGTGTTATTATCATTATTGGCATTAGTACCATAAATTTCCTACATTTTCTTCTCATTGTCCTTAAGCAGAATAGCCTAGTGGCTAAGGGTTCAGGCTCAGGAACCCAGACTGCCTGGTTCTATCCCTTTCTAACTCTTTGATACTGGGCAAGTTACTTAACCTCTCTGTGCTTCAGTTATTTTATCTGTAAAATACATATAAAAATCATAAGTTTGTGAATATTAAATGAGTTAATATATGTAAAGTGTGAAGAATAGTGCCTGGTGCCTGCCAGGTGCTCAATAAATGTTAATTATTGTCAGAGAAAAAACTGGAAGTGCCTGAGAATTCTCATTTGAGAGAGAATCTAAAGCAAAAGCACAGCACCTCACTTACTCGCCAACTTTCTTTCAGAGAGAGTATACAGCTTCAGGAACTACAGTTTAACAAAGACTTATTGAGCTGAGTGGTAGGTCCTGAAGATTTTAAAAAAATAATAATTTGATAGACAAAGTCCCTGTTCTCCTGAAGCTCACACCCTAGTAGGGGAGACATGCATGTAAAGAGATAATTTTGATCTAAGTTGGTCTGTGCTAGATAGATGTATGTGCAGGGTTCTGTGGGATACCACAGTGGGACATTTGACCCAGAGAAAGCTGCCTGGAAGAAATGACCCTTGAGCTAAGACTTGGAGGATGGTCAAGAGTTTGCCCAACAAAGAAAAGTGGAAGGGCATTGTGCTAGTCATTAAGTTATTGTGTATCAGCTCCAAACCAACAGTCCTCTACTTTGTTTTGTGCCTCTGAGGCTAAACCAATTGTTACGGAGTCAATTCAGACTTATGGTGACCTCGTGGGCTTCAGAGTAGAACTATGCTCCCCAGGGTTTTCAATGGCTGATTTTTCAGAAGTAGATCTCTAGGACTTTCTTCTGAGGCACTCTGGAGTGAACTTGAACCTTTCAATTAGTGGCATAGCATTAGTTGTTTGCACTACACAGGAATCTTGTCAGCTGGTTCCTGTAAAGTTCTGCCAGTAGGGGACACTAGGAAGAGACCGGAAGGCAAGAGGAGAGAAAGGACTTACTACTTCTTATTTGCTTGCTATTCTGTCAGTCTCTCTCAGCAATAGTCTTGACCCCAAAAGCATCAGTTGATTCTAATCTCTAATTTACTTCAGCCCTCTGCAGCTGAGGACCTAGAGAGACAGTGATGGCTACTCTGGGTGGGATCAATAATAAGCAAGATCCGGGCATGCAAACGGCTCTCATGTTCAGCACCTGGTATCAGAAAGTCTGGCAGCTAGAATGGGGGCCAGCTTCAGACAAATTCAGAGACAAGACCCTAGGTCCTGAAAGCCTGGGTTGTATGAGGCAGGGCCTGGGCCCAGAAGAGCTGTAGTACCAAGGCAGGGAATCAGAGCATCCAGACACCCAATCTGAGTTCCAAGTTCTGATGATTCTTTCAGAGATGGCTGGCCTCCCAGCCCCAAGCAGCCAGAGCCAAGATGATTACCTTAAATTTGATGGATTGGGAGAGGAGGCAGCTCTAAGGAAAGGAGTTGGTGACTATAACCCAAATAACAATGGAGCTGGTTCTAATCCTCTGAATAACTTGAAGCCAGCATGAACCAAGCTTCCACTCCCATATTAAAATTCTTTTAAAACTCCCCTGTGTTATTCACTCTCAATTCTTAGCATAGGACATGAATGTTGTGACACCATATGCAGGAAAATCCTAGTCCTTGTACTACATCCCTGAATTTGAAGTGCCCTATCCTCACAACCTGATCAGAGCTGGGCAATGTGTTATCACTGTGGGCCTGAGTAGGTCCCTATCCTCTCCTGGACCTCAGAGTCCCCATTGGTGTAATGGGAATGCATCAAGGGCCTCTCAGCTCTGTACATCAGGAAGGCAAAGAGGATCATTAGTCAACCAAGGTCCCCTGTGGAACCCTGCCAAGGACTAGCCCTGCCTCTGGGGAGAGGAGTGTCTTAAAGGTCTAAGGTACTCCCCTCCTGGAAGCAGGGGACCCAGACTGTGAGGTACCACTCTTCAATGGGTCCATAGCAAAGGAGGTAAAGGAAAGAATGGGAGGAAAGAGATAAGTAAGGGAAAGAGGAAAGGAGGGGAGAAGAGAGATGGAGTTGAGGTATCACATTGACATCTAATGTAAGGACAGCAGTAGGCAGCTGAGGAGCCCATAAAACACAGAAGTGCTGATTAGACCAAGTTAGTGCTCCATCCCTTTGCCAATTCAATCTTTCCCTGGGAATTCATTATACATAATCTGATTTGTACTTAAGTCTCTGTGCATTCCATCAGGGTGAGTCAGCCCTGAGATCCTATTAGATCTGGGAGCAATGAGCAGGTCAAAGAGTGATATGATTCCTGGTGACCTTATTGTGTTGAGGCCTGGACTGGGTGGCTCACCCTCATGGAACCCAGAGAACAATCAGCCATTCACAAGCAATGGCCTCCTCTTTTGGGTCCTACCCAACTGCCAAGAGATTCACCCTGAACTCATAGTTTGACTTTTCCACTATCTCCAAGTCATGGAGATGGGATTTTACTCTGAAAACAAAAGGAACATTGCCTATCACCTGCCACTTCAACAAGAATTTTTTTTTTAATTAAAAGGATTAATTATCACAGGAATAATGCCTAAGGCACTTGACTGCTAACCAGAAGGCTGGCAGTTCAAACCCACCAGCCACTCCTCAGAAGAAAAATGAGGCAATCTACTTCTGTAGTGATACTGGCTCGGAAACCCAAGGAGGGGTCACTATGAGTCGGGTCCGACTCAATGGCACATAACAACAACATATACAGAGAAGGCCCAGCTTCAATGCACTGTCAGGGCATCCTAAAGTCCTCTCCTGTCATCATCTCATGGGGGTGGCTTCCATTGACCACAGAGACCACTGCACACTTATTCAGTGGTCATTCCAGGCATGTGATACATTGCTAATCATTGCCATTTCCATTGCCAACAAGCTTGGCATTACAGCTACCATGGCAACTTTGGTGGGCATTGCAAGCAGGCATAGGTAGTACTAGAAAGTTAATGTTATTTGTATCATCCAAAGAACAGAGGCTCTAAAAAAAACAAAATTTTGCTTCTCTTTTTACAGAGGTCCACTTGCTAGGGCAATGGTAGGGTGGACAAGATATATATTAGGCAAATGCCAAAGGTGTGTGCATATGTGTATATGAGGTGAGGGATGCAGGATACTTTTAAAATAGGTCTTGTAGATTTCCATGAGGTTAGTCATTCCCTTAGACAGTTTATTTGCAGCATCAAACACTTCTGTCTTCAACATTCTTATTCACTCCTATAGCTTCAATTTCCACCTTGACTCTAAATGTGCATCTTCAGCCTTGACCTGGTTTTTGAGCCTAAGATATGCAAATTGCTTATGTGTTGATTTGTGTCCTCCCCAAAATGTGTTGAAGTCCTAACCTCTAGTACCTGTGAATGTGACCTTGTTTGGTCACATTCTTGGCCAATATGATTAATTAATATGAGCTTCTATTGTTGTTGTTGTTCTTAGGTGCTATTGAGTCATTTCCAACTCATAGCGACCCCGTGCAAAGCAGAATGAAACACCGCCTGATCCTGCACCAGCTCCATGATCCTTGCTATACTTAAGCCCATTGTCGCAGTCACCATGTCAATCCATCTCATCAAAGGCCTTCCCCTCTTTCGTTGACCCTCCACCTTACCAAGCATGACATCCTTCTCCAGGGAATGGTCCCCTCTGACAACATGACCAAAGTAGGTGAGACAAAGTCTGGCCATTCTTGCTTCCAAGGAGCATCTCGGCTGACTTCCTCCAGGACAGATCTGTTAGTTCTTTTAGCAGTCCATGGTACTTTCAGCATTCTTCGCCAGCACCACAACTCAAAAGCATCAACTCTTCTTCGGTCTTCCTTATTCATTGTCCAGCTCTCACATGCATACAAGGCGATCGGAAATATCATGGCCTGTGTTAGGCACACCTTAGTCCTCAAGCAGATATCCTTGCTCCTCAACACTTGAAAGAGTTCCTTCGCAGCTGACCTGCCCAGTGCTACATGTCATCTAATGTCCTGACTGCTGCTTACATTGGTGTAGATTGTAAAACCAAGCAACGTGAATTCTTTGAGAGCTCATATTAAAACCCCCCAAAAAACCAAACCAACTGCCATTGAGTCAATTCCAACTCATGGAGACCCCCATTGGGTTTCCAAGGTGATAAATCTTTACAGAAATAGATTGCCCTGTCTTCCTTCTGCAGAGTGGCTGGTGGGTTTGAACTGCCAACCTACTGGTTACCAATCAAATGCCTTAGGCACTGCATTACCAGAGCTCCTTAGGTGGGCCCTAATCCAATATGACTAGTGTCCCTATAAGTAGAGGAGAAGAGACAGACAGACACACTGGGGAATGGTCATGTGAAGATGAAGGGCAGGGATTGGACTGATACATTTATAAGCCAAGGAATGCCAAGGAGTGCCAACAGCTACCAGAAGCTTGGACAGGCATGGACAAACTCTCATTCAGAGCCCTCCAGAAGGAGCCATCCATGTTCTTATCTTGATTTTTGACTTTTAGCTTCCAGAAAAATAAATTTCTGTTGTTCTAAGCTACCTAGTTTGTGATGCTTTGTTACAGCAGTCCTAGGAAACTAATGTCCTCATTTAACTATTAAACATCTCCACAGGGAAGTCCCATGGCATGTCAAAGTGAACAAATTATATATCTCTCTTTCCTCCAAACCTGCTACTCCTCCATAGTTCCTATTTCCATGAAGATTTACCAAGTTATCCAGGCTCAAACTCTCAGTCATCACTGACATCTCCATCTCTTTACCCACAACCAAGAAGACCCAGTAATTCTGTGCTGCTGTATATCTCAGATCCATCCTTATGCCTACTGCTCCTGCCCTAGGTCCTCTAAACAGCTGCCCTCCCCAATTCCTCACAGCACAAGAAGCCAGGCTCACCTTCCAATGTACCACTATCCTCTCTGAAGCTGTGGTTTAACTCTCTTGTCAGTAGAATATGGCCCAAATCCCTCACTCTGGCATTCAGGGTACTCCATTATCTGAGCTAATTACCTTTGTGGTCTTTTCCTCACAATCACCCCATACTGACTCCCTGAGCTGTCACATCAGGTTTCAGCATATAACTTAGACTAGGCAAACCCTGGGGACGTTTTCAGTAATGTAACTCCAAGCCGGGTGACATTACCTTCAGAATTGTCTGGTCACCCACAGTGATGAGTGGAATCTTCCCCTGGTTTATCTCACTGTTTGGAGCTCACACTTAAGAGGCCACTCTTGGGGTGTGTAGTGATTAACAGCTGTGATGGCGCCAGAATCAGTGAATCCAAGACAGAGATAGAATTGCCTGGAGCAGGCTCCCAACCCAAAGGCAGTAACTCAGGTCCATCAGGAGGAAAGGATTCCATCCTGCCTCGTTTTCCCTCACACAATCCCCAGGGTGTGTGTGATGGCCAGGACATCTTTGAGCCTGTGAGATGTGGGAATGAGAGCGAATATTCTTCTCTGCCAAGTGGCTATTTTTCCACCCTGTTCTTTTCTCATCATCTAGACGTCCCTTTTGATCTCCAAAGTAGAGTCCTCTGACATGGATGATATATTGATCCTATACTCCGTAGTCGATGGCAATGACTTTGGTTTGGTTTTTGGTTATACTTCCTAGTGGGAAATTGGCTGTAAAAATGATTTTTCATTTTTCATCTTTCATTTACTCTTACATTCAGAAATGCACAGCTGTTTCTCTTTGCTTTTGTGTTATGTTTTAAGATTACTTTGTAGAGCTCCCCACCCCCTTTTTTCCCTGTAAGATTTGGAGTAGTTTTTAGACCAAAGGAATAGAATTCTGACCTTTTTATTATTTTTAATGATATCATATCATTTTCTCACTTTAAAAATTATATAGCATTTTTGTTTAAAAATGAAAAGCAGATGTATACAGGTATAAACTTTATTCCAAAAAGATATTTCCTAAAGGAATATATTCAGATATGACTACAAAAGGCTTTTTTTTCCTACAATTTATTATTGTTGTTGTTGTTGTTAAGTGCCGTCGAGTCGTTTCTGACTCATAGCGACCCCATACACAGCAGAATGAAACACTGCCCGATCCCGCACCAGCCCCACAATCCCTGCTATACTTGAGCCCATCATCGCAGCC
>NW_006921645.1:3421080-3433012 GCF_000298275.1 Orycteropus afer afer | reverse complement strand
TAAACATCTTTCTGGTATTCTTTGCTTTGAGCCAAGATCCATCTGACATCAGCAATGATATCCCTCATTCCACATCCTCTTCTGAATCCAACTTGTATTTCTGGAAGTTCTCTGTCAATATACTGCCGCAATCATTTTTGAATTATCTTCAGTAAGGTTTTACTTGCATGCAATATTAATGATATTGTTTGATAATTTCTACATTCTGTGGGATCACCTTTCTTTGGAATGGGTACAAATATAAATCTCTTCCAGTCAGTTATTATTATTATTATCTACTATTTTTATGGCTCCTAAATTTTTCACACTCACTCTCAAGGGCCTGATTACATAATAAATTCTGAGGTCTGTAAAGGAAATTTTTCTTTTTTTTAAAGGAAAAGTTCTTAGATTCTTCATTTTACAAAAAAATTCAAGCCAGAATTTCTTTGTATAAATGAAAAAGACCAACAGTAACTTAAAAGCATATGTGTTCTATAGGCATGTGAACAGTTAACAAAGCTCACAGTACATGCTGCAAAACTTTATGGTTTAGATTTATTACAATACATTTAAAACATATTTAATTTATAGGAAAAAATAATGGCAAACTTTGATTCAGGAGGTTGTCTGTAATATAGAGCAAGGTGAAGAGCAAGAATTCAGGAGGAAAGAAGATAGTAGTTTGATCACCATCCTGTGTTCCAAGATGGTCCCCTAGCTTTGCTTAAAATGCAACAAAGAGAAAACAACTAAATGCCAGTGAATAATAAGCCAACATTACTAGGCAGCCATTAAAAAGGAGGAATGTGCTAGTATCAAAAGTATGATACAAAAAGCTCTGTCTAATAAACTGTAAAATAATTTTTAGAAAAATCTATAGCACAAGGCTCTGGTAGCATAGTGGCTAAGGCACTTGACTGCTAACCAGAAGGCTGGCGGTTCAAACCCACCAGCCACTCCTCGGAAGGAAGATGGGGCCAATCTACTTCCGTAGTGATACTGCCTCGGAAACCCAAGGAGGGGTCGCTATGAGTCGGGTCCAACTCGATGGCACATAACAACAACAACAACAACAACAACATTTCTCTTTTAAAAAGGATGTTGTATGAATGTTTGTGTCATAAATTGTAATGTGTTCCCCAAACTATATGTTGTAATTCTAACCTATAGAGGTGAAAAGGAGCTCTTGTGGCATAGTGCCTAAGGGATTTGACTGCTAACCAAAAGGCTGGCAGTTCAAACCCCCCAGCCACTCTGTAGAAGGAAGATGGGGCAATCTACTTCCATAAAAATTTACCGCCTCAGAAACCCAATGGGGGTCACTATGAGTCAGAATCCACTCAATAGCAGTAAATTTGTTTTTGGTTTTATATCTGTGGATGTAATCTAATCTAATCTAATCTAATGCAATCAATCATTTGAGGTAATGCCAGTGTAGGATGAGCCAGAAACCTAATGACCTCTGAGTTATATAAAAAGCAGCAAAGACACAGAGACTGGCCCACATAAACAGAGGGAAGGTAGATGGATGCCACATGAGGATTGCCAAGGAACTGAGGAGCTACAGAGGCAGAAAGAGACAAGAATCTTCCCTAGAGCCAATAGCAAGAAAGCCTTCCCTATAGCCAAAGCACCTCCTAGCCTCCTGAACTGAGAGAAAATAAATGTCTGTTCTTTAAAGCCACTCTGTTGAGGTATTTATGTTACAGCAGCACTAGGAACTAAGGCAGCGTGTGTGGGTGTGTGTGTATTTATTTCTGTGTGTCTATGTGTCAGGATCATATCTCAACATAATATCTATTGTTTGTTTCTGTGTCTTTACCTCCCTTCTTCTCTCTCACTGGTACCCCCAGGGGCTGGGTTGGGAAGGTTTTCCTTCTTCAGCCCACACCTAAGCAGAGACAAATATTCAAAAGCTCTCATTAGACAAAATTTCTTTTATTGTATTTGTAGAATCAGTTTTTCCACTCCTAGAGAAAAAATAATATTGTGCCTGTGGAAAGGAAGGGAGAAGGCAGAGGGGTGCCAGGAGAAGAAGGACAGAGAGGAAGGATGAGACATCAGTGAAATGTGAGGGAGGTGGAGAAACTTAGAGGAGACCAGGGAGAGGATGAATTCACATCAATCATGACTTCATCATGAACTCTTCAATTGAGAACTACCTGCTGTTCAATAGTTCTAGGTACTTGTAAGACTCCTGGACAGGAGAGATGATCAATTAGGATGGTCAAGACTATACTGCAGTAACAAATAACCCCCAATCTCTGCAGTTTAACACAAATGTTATTTTTGTTCACACTACATGCCCATATAGGATTGACTAGGGGCTGGCTTCCTCCTTGCCATTCTTATACCAAGACACAGGCTAACAGTGTAGCCACTGGAACATTGTCAGTTACCATAGCAGAGGGAAAGGGAGGGCAAAAGAAATTGTGCACTGGCTCTTGAAGCTTCAACCTAGATGTAACACAGATATTTTGACTCACATTTTATTGCACAAAATAAGTCATATGGCCACATTTAACGCAAAGGGGGCAGGAAAGTGCCATCATACCATGTGCTCATAACAAAAACTAGAAAAACAAGGTGAACAGCAAGCACTGAAGACCACCACAATAGAGGACTCAGACATCTGCTCTGGGGATGACAACATGAAGTAAGAACTTCCCTTCAAGAAGGTGAAAATGAAGGGATTGTCTATGAGCAGAGCCTCAGTAAATTGGTCATTATAGTTGGTTTGTGTTTACATGTAAACTTTCTAGAAAGAAGCAAGGAACTCAATTGCCTCTGATAACGGGGAGTATGGAATAAGAAATTTTAACTGTCACTCTATTCTCTTGTGTAATGTTTAGAGTTTTAACTATGACATTGATTTGTGTAGATTACTCTATAAAACCCAGGTCCCCTCTTAACTACTCAGAAGAAGACAGTGTAAATGGCTATAAAGAAGTCCAAAGAATTGAGTGTGTGTGACTCTGGGAGTAACCAGGCTTTGTCCCAAACACAAACATGGCTGGTGGACTTGACACAGGGTGAAAGAACTCCGTAGCAGCCCAGCCAACATCTGCCCCAGATACTTCTTAGTACTTATCACTTCTCTGAGGGGAACAGTGAGGACTGTTCTTATCTGTCCACATTCTTTTCAGAGCATTCTTTTCAGTCCAAAGGCCAGAGCCATGACACTTATTTCCTCTCTGATAATGAAAAAGAGAATTAACTATGGAGACCATCATCATGACTCAGAGTAAGAAAGTTGATGTAAAAAATCCCTAAAAAGTCTCAGATTCCCATCTGGGCTCACTCTCCCACTACTGTTCTGGGGTCAAGGCAGGGGCTTGGGGCAGGACAGGTGCTCACATGGTGCATAACTGTGTAACTAGCCTACCTGGAAACTCTTCTCCACCATCAAAACAGGACTGGGAGACTGTTTTGCAATTCAGTGGCAGTTGGTCCTGAGAAGGATGGGAACACTAAGTCACAAAGTAAGACAGAGCCTAACTGAGGTGCATCACTCATGGCAACACCACAGCTCGGTTCAGCCCCCTGCTCCTGCTTTCCACTTCCAGACATGCATCCATTGCCAGCAGGAGGGTGACTGCACAAGACTTAGAAGATGTCTCTCCTCCTAAAATTATCTCCTCAGGTCAAGACCTGAGAGCCCAGGACAATGCAGAGGCTATAGGGCAGATGGACATGGATACAAATCTTTAAAAATCTAAATGTGATTTACTTCCTCATCATTTAAAAACTATTTCATCATTTTAATTCATCAAACATTATTGATCAGCAAGGAATCTACTACAGCACCGTGATGAGAACTGACAGATGAAGAAACATGTCTAAGAACTAGCCCCCATCCTCACTAAACCCACAGCTCAGTAGGGGAGTAAGACACACAACCAAACACCAGGGTACAGGGCCCAGCAAGGCTCACAGGAGACACAGGCACAGTTTGGTAGGAGTCAAGAGGAGGAAAGGACAAATTCTTGCCAGAGAGATCTAGAAGACTTTGCTGGTGGACTTTCAGCCTGATGCATGGCCTCCTTTGACAAGGAGCTGGATGGAACTAGCTTCTCTTGTATATTTCTTATCTCCAATGCAGGCTGTATGGTTTGGAGTAAAAGGCATGTGAGGTTTTTCCTAAATGTCGCTGGCAGGCCTCAGAACAGACTCATAAAAGTTTCATAGTTCAGAAGCAAGTTCATGGGGAGTAAACTGTATCTGTGACAGCCTTTTCCATACTGTATGTACACTGATAGAAACACCTACATGTGTGGGCTGTCATGTCTGGAGCAGAAATGATGAATAGCATTCTCTGTCCCTTCCCTTTTCTAATAGGACCTCCAGTGGCATAGTACCTAAGACATTGGACTGCTAACCAGAAGGCTGGCAGTTCAAACCCAGCCACTCCTTGGAAGGAAGGTTGGGCAATCTACCCCCATAGTGATACTGCCTCAGAAACCCAAGGAGGGGTTGCCATGTGTCGGGTCTGACTTGACAGCAGTGAGTTTTCTTTCCTTTCCCTTTTCTAATCACCATCCTGCTGCACTCAGGGGTCAGGTTGCTAATCTGTCTTCTACAAGGCACTGTGGTTATTTGTTCCTATCCCACATTCTCACCTGGGCAGCCACATATCTCTGCTTCCTAGTTTCTATCTAGCCCTGTAACCACATTAATGTATCTGGGATCTGTTCTAATTTTTCATCCTTTCTTCTGGAAATTTCACTGTCATCCTTTTATCCCAAATCCAATACACTTTTCTTCCCAGGGACATATCTCTTTACTTATTCAAGCCATTTGGCAGTTTTAAACAATAACTGAAGTATCATGTCTTTATGAAAAGGAAGGCTTGTCAGACTCAAATCTTTCCTTGTTGTTGTTGTTGTTATGTGTTGTCGAGTTGGACCCGACTCATAGCGACCCCTCCTTGGGTTTCTGAGGCAGTATCACTATGGAAGTAGATTGCCCAACCTTCCTTCTGAAGAGTGGCTGGTGGGTTTGAACCGCCAGCCTTCTGGTAAGCAGTCAAGTGCCTTATGCTCTATGCTACCAGAGCTCCCCAAATCTTTTCTAGTGACATGAAATAAAAAGTCACTCAATATCACTTGAGCCAAAATGGGAAATTTATTTTAGGTATCCAGGTCCTAGACAATCAAAAAGCAGGAAGCATGGTCAGATGGCAGTTTGACCACAGAAGGACTGGAAAACAACCAGGGATCAACACTGCTACTCTCTCAGATTCTCCCCCATAGTGCTTTGGTGCCATGTAAATTTTCAACACAATCTCATTGTGTACCTTCTTTCATTCTTCTCTACTCGTGGCTTTCTCTACTTTTCAAACCACTTGGTTACCATTGCCCAATTGTAATCTCCCAAGATGTATAATTCCTCAAGTCAAGCAACCATCAGAGACTGAATAGGGCCACAGAATTCTAATACCAAGATCCCAAAAGAAGGGATAGTGACCACCTGGGTTACAAATAGTTGTGTCCCAGAGAGGTAGTCAGGTCCCACCAGCAGGGCTGTGGATCCACTGTCATTGAAGGGTTCTTCGCAGTTCTTAGATAAAGGTGTGCTGCCTTGGAATGGATAAGCCAAAATCCAATTTCAGCAGCATTACCGCACCTAAGAAGCTTATTAGAATTATGCATAATGAACCAAGGAAGAACCAAGGTTCTGGCATTTGCAGAACCTGTCCAGTCTTTCAGTCAACATTTTTAGTGGTTGGACAACTTCCATGATCAGCTGAAGATGCAGGGTAGCCATCTTTAAACACTTGGGCTGGTACTGGAAATAGATAAATAGGAAATACACCAGGAAGCCACTGAGCAGAAACAGGAAGATATAAAGGAACTCCATCTGAGGATGGTTGATGATGGGTGCCAGCACCAGATAGACAGAAGCCAGGAGCATGATAACAGAGATGAAGGTGGGAACCTGCATTGAGCACAGAGTAGGTATTTGACCCTGGGATCTGCATGATGAAGGGGAACATGAGAAGTGGTATATGGGCCTGCCTTCCTGTTGCTTCCACTTGAAGCAGCTCCTCTCTTCCAATCCCAGCCCTGAAACCCTGCCTAGGCCAAGGGGTGCCACCTGCTGAGCTTCAGGAGGCACTCCTGGGAGCAGAGGCTTGGGACCCAGTTCTTCCTCAGGGTCTTCCAGAGGAGAAATGAACCCCAGCAAGCAGAGTTGGTGCCTGGTGATTCCTCACTCCCAAGGACCAATTCTTAGAGAAGGGGGTGCAATCCTGAAATTAATGCCTTGTCGCAGAAAATATGGAAATTCCATGCCAAATGTAATGAGAGTGGCAACTCCTTATATACTTATTTAGGGCCCTGAATAAGGCTGTGACCCAAAGACCTGCCTTGTGCAGTAGCCTAGGATTGAAGAAGCCCAATGTCCATCCCAAAGTCTACCTTGTAAGGTCTGGGAAGATTCTTCTCTTTCATTCTCAAGTATAGGAGGCAACTAATGGTGGTTCCATAGGTGAGCCAGGCTATGAGGCTGAAAGGAAAACATGGGCTGCTCATTACTAGGCTCTGCCACCGGTAAGCCTACAAGAAGGGCTGACCAAGAGCAAAGGTGCAAGCCTTTTATCCATGCAAACTAATCAGTGAAAGAGGCAAGCCTGGGGCACTGAAGAAAAGGAAGCACTGCAGGGTATGGAGGGTCAATATTAATCCATTCCTCCCACCTTTGTCTGAAAAGCCACTAAGTGGCACACTCACAAACTCAGTCATTGAGAGCCTCTCTATATCAGGCCTTTTCTGACTGCCCCTGAATGGATGATATTCAAGGGGAGGCAGGAGTAGTTTGTGTTTCTCACAAAGAAGAGTGTATTTGATTGTCTGATGAGAACTCAAGGAAGTTCCCACCTCAGGGACCAGCACACTCATAGCAGATCTTCCCCTTCCCACACCAATAGTTTCCCTTAGGGTTGGTGACTGGCAGTGGTGAGCACCCAGACAAATCTCTTGCCTCTGCCTCCCCAGTGTTTATATTTCTGTGACTGACATAGGTCTAATGAAAACTCCATATACCCTTGGAGACAGAGTTCAGAACCAGGTCATCTTTTGAGGCAGTCAAGACTGAGAGATGCTAAGTCCTAGTTGGGGTAGAGCATTCTAGAGTTCTCACTCTGCTCTTGGAGACTCAGTCACATATCCAGTTTCAGCCTTCATGAAGACTCCCTACATTCACCATGTATTTGATTTGATTCTTGGTATAAATGACTCACCATAATGATTTTATTCTTTCTCATGGGAAAGATATAAAAAGAACAAACCAGGTCTCTTACCTATTGTTCTTAAGAAAGTCACATTGAGCACAGTATGCCCAGTTCTAGAAGATTAATTATACTTATTGCAACAAAGGAAGAGAACATACTTGACAAATTATTCTGAGGACTCCCTCTGTGACATTATGCTTGCTACTGTTTTAAGGCTCTGCCCATTGAACCTGCTCCAACTGAGGTATAAAATGATAATTTGGTATCACAACAGCCCATCATCATTCTGCCCCAGGGAAGGTAATAAAGGGGGTCAGAACATCTCTCCACTTTGATATAGTAACTGGTTGTGCCTAAACAGCTTGCTTGTGGGTCTGTCCCTGAGTTAAAGAGAGACATGGTGGGTCAAAGTCCAGAACTCAGGCTCAGACCACAATGAAAAAATTGTACCTTAGCCAAGGGCTACAAGTTGTGTGGATAATCCTTGAATATTCCTTAACATTATCTTGGAGGCAAAATAAAGGAACAATGGGGGGGGGGGGAGAAAGAAAGAAAAAAAGCCTTGCCCCTCCTTCCCCCCAAAAAAGTGACAAAGACAATGCAAGCTTTTAACTTATCTGTCTCTTGGTGTCCTTTTGAAACAGCTGTCTCATTGAATTTTTTTTAAATGGTAATAGAGGAGGAAGCCACATTTAAATTTGGAAACATGGCTTGGGGAGGAAAGCTGAAAAGTGTGTGCATATATGAGGGTGATGAGCCAGGGCTTCCAGAAGTGTACATGAACATGTTTGTGTATACATCCACATAGGGGGCCTAGAAGAATAATCTCACTTGCCTCAAGAAGTTCATAATGGTGCTGAAATTTCCTGGGACGATCAGGACCAAAGTCACTGCAGCAATGAATATCAGCGCTGGGGCTGGTGTGAGGAGATGCACATGAACCATGGACAGAAGTCAGGGCTGGGAGGCAGAATTGCCCATGAGGCAAGCCCCAAGGAGAGAGGCACTGAGTACCTGCCCAGGGTAGCTCCCAGCCCTCTTCCCCTGCCTCATGCATTCTGGACACCAGTGTGCTCAACCTTATACACAGCAGTCACCACAGCACCCAGAAGTAGGTCTCTGTAGTTCACCTGGGATGACCTGGCCCAGGATTGGGGAAGGGGGGACAAAAGGCTGTGCCTCCAGGTCAGCCAAAACCCAAATACCTTAGGATGTGGGACTGGAATATAGAGAGCTGTAGCAGATACCTGGCCTGGCCATTTGCCTGTCTATTCCTCATCCTCAAGACAAAAAGAGGGACAATGAGGGAGAAAGAAGAGAAGGGAGAAGAGGATGGGGCAGGTATGGGTGGCCCATGGGATGGGATATTGGGTGATTGTGTCACACCATATTATTGTTCAGCAAATATTTAGTCTTCCTCTCCCCAGCTCCATGGAATGACTATGCCTTGCTATCCATTGATGTTGGTCTTGGCCATGTCACTTAGTTTGGCCAACGGTATATGACGTAAGAAGAGGCTCTAAATACTTGGTCCCCTATATTTCTGCCACTTGCTATAGGCTAAAATGCCCCAATTAGTCTTCACTGCTTTGACCTTAGTCCCTGAGATAAAAACAAACTCAGTTTGGAATAAGAAAACACAACACACAGTCTGAAATTGAGCCACAGCTGACATTCGACTCACGAACAAAAATTAAATGTTTAGTGTAAGCTACTGAGAATTTGGGATTGGCCATTATTCTGCATCATTGTAGCAAAAGTAGCACAATGACAGAGACTCCCCTGGGAGATGCATCTATTCCCATCTCTCCTCCCCACTTTCCTGCACTGGTATTGAGCACAAATGTTCTTATCACCAAGAACCCCTACACAGGGTGACTCAGAACTGTGCTCTTCTGAAAACCTAGAAGTAAAATGGAGTATGAAGATGAGATGTATGAAATATTTGAGTCCTGTTCCCTGAAGAAAAGATGGGCATATCTGGTTTGGGAAGTTCTAATTTGGGCTAACTCTTAAGCTTTAGATAGGAGAAGGCTTGGTTTGTTGGTCCTTCCATCACCTCTCTTACCAGCCCCACCATCTAGCCCCACCCAAGAGTCTATCTCTCACCATATGGTCCTCTCTTCGAGCCACATACCACACAGGCTTCCACTGAAAAACGTCCCATTTGCAGAACCAAATGTCAACAGCATGACAGCCATAGGCACAAGCCAGGCCCAGGCCCCCAGAACATGGTTCCTAGGAAAAAAAGGGAATCAAGGGGTGGAAATCTGACATAGCCTGGAAAACTGCAAGATTACACTGAGAAATGGAGCAAGCAATTTGTCCTAAGGCAAGTTCAGATAACCATGCAACACCATCAAAGATCTCCCCTCCTTAGAATTTCTGTTCAGTGTCCATGCAACAGTTCATCTGGCAGTGATCAGACAACCTCACTGCTCAGAGCCTTTTCTCCAAGAAGTCTTCTTCAAGAGTACAACCTCCTATGCCACACAGCCAGGCCTTCTGTTGGTTGTCCAGTCTGGCTTTTGGCTGTGGCACTTGGCCAAGACCTTCCCAGAACAATTCTGATTTGGGTTGTATTTGCCCAATGCTCTATGTATTGTGTTCCAGCACTACTTCTAATTGTCACCCCTCCCCTTGCCCTGGCAATGCCAGGAGTACCTAAAGTGCAGAAGGACCTTGCTTTTTCATCTTCTCCTTTCTTAGACTCTGTCAGAAGCCCTTCCATGACCTATCACCTGCCATATTTGACCCATACAAGTGCCACTGCATAGTCAGCTCCCTTATCCTCATTCTATCCCTCCCATCTCTTCTCCCTATCCCATTATTGGCCTTCTCTGTCTTGGCCTACATCATAGACCTCCACCTCTCAACATCCCTTTCCCTTCCTGGGCCTCTCTACTCAAGGCTGACTCCATGCAGGGTGATGCTTTGATCCTGTTGTCACCAATTGCTTCCTCCTCAACTGCAGACTCAATCCCAACTCTGGCTCCCATTTCCTTCCACAGTAGCTGACTTCCTCTTCTTGGTACCTAAGATCCTTCAGAGTAATCTTTGGGCTCTTCTCCCTAATCCCCATATGCACTTCTTTTTCCAGACAAGCCACTGGCTTTATCAACTACTCATACCCAAGCTAGTTCCACCATTGTGGTCTTCTAGCCTAGGAATATTCTACTATCTCTCAGCCAGCCCTAATCCTATTGATTTGTATAAACATGGCTCCATGTTTTCTAAGAAGTCTACTCTGTATGGTTTAGCCTTCATATCTCTGAACCCCCCAAGGCATTTAAGCTTAAACCACATAATTTAACCTGGGACCATGGTCTACATGGTTCTCCTCTCAGATAACCTATGAGTACTCTAAGAATAGATACCTAAGATCAGGCTGGGCCAACCAGAATAAATCTGGAGGTCAGCACCAAAATACAGAAAGTGACAATTACAAAGCTGGCCACACAGTAGTCCTAAACACAAGCCAATACACAGTAGATGTTTGGGAAGGATTTCAAAGTTGTATTCAAGAATAGCTCAAGTGAACAGTAGTCAAAATTGCCTGGTATTTGTATAATGACAGACACATAAACCAATGGAATAGAATTAAGAACCCAGAAATAGATCTATCGACCTATGGTCAGCTGATCTTTGACGAAAGCCTAAATCCATTAAATGGGGAAGAGAATGTTTGTTTAATAAATGGTGCTGGCAAAACTGGAGATCCATTTGCAGAAAAATGAGAAACATCATATACAAAAACTAACTCCAGATGGATCAAAGACTTAAATGTGAAACCTAAAACTATACAGTTCCTCAAGGAAAAACTAGGGGCAAATTTAGGGGCCCTAATATATGGAAGCATGGAAGCTCTGGTAGCATAGTGGCTAAGCACTTGACTGCTAACCAGAAGGCTGGCGGTTCAAACCCACCAGCCACTTCTCGGAAGGAAGGTTGGGCAATCCTACTTCTGTAGTGATACTGCCTCGGAAACCCAAGGAGGGGTCGCTATGAGTCAGGGCTGACTCGATGGCACATAACAACAACAACAAACAACAATATATGGCATAAATAGACTATCAAGCATAACCTAAAATACACAAACAGCAGAAGAGAAACTAGATAAATGGGACCTTCTCAAAATTAAATTTTTATGTGCTTCCAAGAACTTCTCCAAAAGAGTCAAAAGAGAACCTACAAATTGTGAAAGAATATTTGGCAATGACATATCTGACAAGGGACTTATCTCTAAAAGCTACAGAAAACTCCAACACCTCAATAATAAAAAGACAAATATAATCCAATTAAAAAATGGGCAAAAGACATTAATAGACACTTCGCAAGGAGGATATTCAGGCAGCCAACAAACATATGAAGAAATGCTCACAATCATTATCCATTAGAGAGATGCAAATCAAAACAACAGTGAGATACCATCTTGCTCTAGCACTAGCAGCAAAGTTCAACAAGGCAGAAAATAACAAATGCTGGCAAGGATGAGGAGAGATTGGAACTCTCATACACTGCTGGTGGGACTGTAAAAGGGTACAACCACTGTGGAAAGCAGTATGGCGATTCCTTCAAAAGTTGGAATTAGAAATACTATTTGACCCAGCCATTCCATTAGTAGATATATATCCTAAAGAAGTGAGAGCCATGACAAGAACAGACATATGCACACCCATGTTCATCGCAGCACTATTTACAATAGCCAAAAGATGGAAA
>NW_006921645.1:3405887-3415175 GCF_000298275.1 Orycteropus afer afer | reverse complement strand
TGTTGTGGAGGGTCAAGGAAAGGTTTATATATGGAGAGAAACTTTCTTTGTTGGTTGCCAGGGGTGGGAAGGGAGGGGAGGGGACACTGCAAAAAAAAAAAAAAAAGCATCGACCCATATCACTTTAGTTTTGTGTATTTCACTGTCCATAAACTATATTTCAATAAAAATGCATTAAAAAAAAATAGGTCAAGTGAATCCTGGGCTCTGAAAATGTGTCCTTAGAGGCTAAAGAAGATAAGTGAAGGATGGTCTAGACCCCAGATCAAGGAGTTTGGGCAGCACTAAGGTGGAGGACATCCCATGCCTCAGGCCTATCTGATTCAGAGTCCCTGCTTACTTCCTGTGCAAGGCTCAGCCTCAACCAAGGGATACACCACATGACTCACTTACCCCCAGCTTACAGCTATCACATCAGAAGAGATCTCATTGTCTGACAACACTAGCAGATAACTAATATTGACCAGGATGTATAGGCTGGTGACCAGGGGGATGGAGATTATCTGTGCTCACACTAAGTTCTGCTGCAGAGATGGGAGAGAAGCCACAGTGTCACCAATGAAGTCTTTCTCAGGCCCCCAAAACGAGCTCAACAGCACAGTGCTGAGCTGATCTTGGGTACAGCTCATCTGGACATTGTGCCAGGCCCTGGGGGAAGAATCTGGCTGGGTACCTGAGCTCATGAGCTTGCAGTCGCCATGACATGGACACACATACAGGAAGGATATGTTGGGAGGCTGTGAAGGGTACAAGCTGGAGTCAGAAGTGCAGAAGAACTGACAGAGATGGGGAGGAAAGAGGAGCAAGCACTAAAGCTTTCTAAATGAGGAGGGCCTTGAGGTAGGCCCTCCTAGAAGAATGCAAGAGATTCAGGCAGTGGGAAGGAGAGGCATTCCCTGCAGGGCAACCATAAAAGCAGAGGCACAGAGAAGAGACAGGAAAGTTAAAGATCTCATCAGTCTGCTGTTCACAGATCAAACCACCTGGGATATTTTAGGACCAACCACTCCAACTCTGCATAGCTTCTGGGTCCTTAAAGCTCAGGTCCAGATACCCAGGGACTCTATTCTGACCCTCCCTTTTCTCACCTGGAAATTGGGAAGCATTGGGGACCTATAAAATGGGACTCTTCACTGCTCTGCCTCTCTGCAAGTCATGAGGAACAGTGGAGAAAATAGGTAAGAAAAGGTCCAGACACAGGGATTGTGGGCATTTGGACTGTTTTTCACTGTTGGGCCCTTAGTACCCAGCTGACCCACAGTTACTCAATAAATGTATTGAGCAGGCATTCAATAAATATTGAGAAATAGGTGAAAACTTCATTAAATCAGAAAGCAGACAGACTGCTCCCTTCCACTCCTCAACCCTAGCCTCAGATACCATTCTGGAGACAGGAATAAATGGAAGGAGGAGGCCTCCCTCTGAATCCACATAATCAGTTTCTACATTATCAATATTCCCCACCTCAGGCCAGTCCTAGACAGGTATTATTAGACTCCAGAGTAGGAAAACATTTCCAGGAGAAGCCACGTCTTAGGCACTTCCCAGTATCCTGGAGGGCTTATCCTAAATATCTTCTGGTTTACCTTGGGAAGTCCAGGCAAACACTGATGAGCCCAGGTCCTCTACCCTCAGCTGAGGTCTGGGCACTGTACCAAACTATGCACTGGACATGGCATTGCTGTGATTAAAATTTAAAATTTTACATTAGATAAAATAGAGAACAGGCAATTCTTTACCAAGATGCAGGTGATTGCTCTCAGAACTTGGTATAGAGGTTGTTGTTGTTATTTGCCGTCAAATCGGCTCTGACTCATAGCCACCCTTCCTTGGGTTTCCGAGGCAGTATCACTACAGAAGTAGATTGCCCAACCTTTCTTCTGAGGAGTGGCTGGTGGGTTTTAACCTCCAGCCTTCTGGTGAGCAGTCAAGTGCCTTAGGTACTACACTACCAGAGCTCCTGGTATAGAGGTATCCTACCACAAATAGAGGATCTCTGGTAGCATAGTGCCTAAGGCACTTGACTGCTAACCAGAAGGCTGGTGGTTCAAATCTACCAGCTACTCCTTGGAAAGAAGGTTGGGCAATCTACTTCCGTAGTCATATTGCCTCGGAAACCCAAGGAGGGGTCGCTAGAGTCAGATCCAACTTGACGGCAAATAACAACAACTACAAATAGAAACAGCCTCCATCAATGTAAGCATCTGTCTCTGATAAACATGTCTTCTTTTCTTCAGCATTATATAAATGCCACTTTCCAGGACTTTCTGCCAGGGCTAAGATCTGCCCACAGAAAACTTTGGAGGTGGACATGGGAGGTAGTGTTGAGGGTGAGACTTGTTACCAGTATCAGAGATGATGCTGTCTTCATGCACCCCTCATAGTTCCTTGTGACACAAACAGGCCCTGTTCCTTCTGGCCTCAAGGTTCATGTTCGTGTTCCTTCTATATAGCCATTTTGCCACAAGCCGTATCAGCCCTTGGACGCTCCACTACAGCTCTCTTCCTCCAGGAAGCCTGTTTGAAATTTCCCTACTTCACTGGGAATCTCCTTTCTCTGAGCTCTTGCAGCATTTGGGAGCAGCATCCTAGCAATAATGCCCCGATTTATTACATCCAAGTCAATGTCCTCAGACCAGGTAGGCTGACAGATTCATCTAGTTTTCCTGGGACTCTCTGGGTTGTAGCATTGAAAGTCCAACATTTCTAGAAACTCAGCCCTGGATAACCAGGACAGTTGTTTCCCTGCCTAGCAGGTCATATGGCAAACTTGTGAAAGTGAAGCAAATTGGAAACCAGTGAATTATTGTATGAAGTGGGGTGCACTGAAGTCCACTCAAGTTCCTTTCAGCCCTAAACTCTGGGAATCTGAGGATACAGGAAACTACCCCAACCACAGCAAGTCCATACTAGCCAATTCATCATCCTAGTCATGGAAGTATGGCTCTGCCTGGGCTTAGATGAAGCCACTTGTAGCAATAGTGGGTCAGGGGAGCAGACTCCTGGGTTCCGCCTCCTGTAGGTCTCATGGTGGAAAGTGCTCAGCAAGATGAGCACTCAGAGTGCTCAGCATGACTCATCCCCATACCAAGTCAGAGGGAAGGGATATTGTGTGCTTCTGAACTTGACTTTATCTTGGGCAGCCTACCCACCAGCTAATGAGCTACGAAAGTTACGGAGCCCTGAGAACACCACAGTCAAATTTCTGGCCAACAGACCAGAACAGTGATGTTTCATGATGCCATTCTTGGGTACTTTAATTATTTACTAAAATCCCAAGGAGCCTAGACATAAATCTGGCATTGGTTGACACAGTTCTGCAGTTTCTTGAAAAATAGTGTAAAACAAACAAAAATACACCTAATACATACTTCAGAGGACAATATTAGAGCCAGAATTTCACAGGAATGATTTCCTACCCTTCTACCTTAAAAAAAAAAAAGATTAAAATGCTCTATAGCAGTGGTTGGCTAATTGTAGCCTATGAACCAAATTCATGGACCAAGTCCAGCACATTGCATGTTTTTGTAAATAACATTTGGTGGTGGTGGGGAACACATCACACTCATTATCTGACCTATGGCTGTCATGGTCATATGACAGAAAATGTTGTGACAGAGACTGTATGGCCCACAAAGCTTTAAATATCAACTATTTGGCCCTTTAGAGGAAAAGTTTACCAATCCCTGCTTCATGGCATGGGAGCATGTCCCACTCATCTTTAGGTGCCCCTGCTCTTTCTTGGGCTAGCTCTGAGCCCAGGGCCTGGATTCAGGCCAGAATGGTCCTAGGCCCTGTGAACTAAATAAGCTGGTGTCTCTGCTCTGTAGCCCCCACTCCACCTCTAGAGACAACCTGAGCACTCAGTAACCATTCACCTTAAAGTCACAACTATACAGATATTAACATCCTCAGAGCCCTAACCATCTTCTACCAGTGATTTTATCCATTTGCTCCCCAAAAGCCCTGTGAAGTAGGCAGGGCAGCTATTGTGATGCCTATTTTACAAAGTAAAGAAACTGAGGTACAGGAATTACATGCAAAGGTGGTAGAGACATACTGGAGACTGACAAGAGGAGAGGAGACAGGTGGTGAGTGTATAAGTTCTATCAACTAGTGAACAGAGGACCACAGTACACTGCTTATGTAGATAACATACAAAGAAAATAAAAATAGTGGGCAAGTCACTCTACCATACAATCACCAATTAAATATAAACACAAAAACATCAGAATGTCTTGGAAACAACAAAGCAGCACAGTCCACACAAAGAAGCAAGATAAAGCAGGAGAAACAAGAGACCAGGATACACATCCCTATGAAAGAAGCAGCATTAGAACTCCCTGATACAGAATTCAAAAGAGTCGTATTTAGGTATATTTAGTGCCAGATCAAGGAAAAAAATGAAAAAATGGAGGAAAACACAGAGAAGACCTTAGAACAATTCTGAAACACAATACAAGAACAAAATCACAAAATAAATGAAAAATTAGAAATCATACAAAATCTACAGACAAAAATCCAGAAGATTAATACTAAATTGTCAGAAATAGATAACACATTGAAAGGGCAAAGGAGTAGAATTGAATCAATGGAAGGCAGAATTAGTGAGATTGAAGGAAAATACTTCAATACTTCTTTGAAAAGGGATCAAACAGAAAAAAGATCAAAACAAAATGAAGAAAGCCTAAGGACCATGTGGGATACCATCGAAAGGAATAACCTACATGAGTAGCTGCCTTTGGAATGTGGTCTGCTTCCTGTATATAAGGAGAAGCCTTGGGGATAGTCTCTAGCATATGGCACACGTGGACCCTGCATGTAGCCATGTCATTGTTCAGCAGCCTGCCATGCTCTCTGCCAACCTTAGGACTTACAATGGACTTGAATTAATGGCCTGCTATGTGGTTTGGTAATATCGGGACTGTGCCATTTTATTTGCCTACCTTGGGCAAAATAAATGAAAAATGGAGCTCTGGTAGCATAGTGCCTAAGGCACTTGACTGCTAACCAGAAGGCTGGCGGTTCAAACCCACCAGCCACTCCTTGGAAGGAAGGTTGAGCAATCTACTTCCATAGTGATACTGCCTTGGAAACCCAAAGAGGGGTCTCTATGAGTCAGGTCCGACTCAATGGCAAATAACAACAACAACAACAACAACCTTCGGCTTGTTAGCCTCAGCAGCCAGTAGCTGTCTGAGTGAAGAGATACCTCTAGCTTTAGTGTGCTGGGAGCAAGAGGCAGAGCTGAAGCCCAAGGTCAAGGGGCTTTCACACAGCCCCTAGAGTCTGGCACTTTGAACTCAGACTTCTAGTCTCCTAAACTGTAAGAGAATAAACTCCTGTTTGTTAAGGCCATCCCATTTGTGGTATATTTCTTGTCAGAGCAGCACTAGGTAACCAGAACAATGGGAAAAGCAAAAAGTTACTCACAGGGGGCAACCAATAAGACTCAGCTTGAATTTCTCAGAAGACATCATGCAGATAAGAAGACAATGGGATGATATATATAAAACCCTGACAGAAAAAAATTCCAACCAAGAATTATATACCCAGCAAAATTGTCCCTCAAATATGATGGTGAAATTAGGACATTTCCAGATAAGCAGAAATTAAGGGAATTTGTTAAAACCAGACCAACGTTACAAGAGATGCTAAAGGGAGTACTTTGGACAGCAAACAACAACTGACCATTAACACACATGATGACATAACCCAGAAACCAACCCAGTTATGGAAGTATCCAAAGTAAATAAGCCTACAAGATTGTGAACAGGGAACCAGAGACATTAATTGACAAATGAGGGCAACTACAAATCAAAGAGAGGGAAAAAAATGTGTAGTTATAGAACTTCTAAATGGTAGGAAAGTCAAGACAACTGCAAGATAGAAGGGACTGTTTGAAACTTAGAAATAAAATTATAAATCACAGGGTAACCTCAAAGAAAAATGATAAACCTTCACATCAAAATAAAAAAGGACCAACACAAATATTTCACAAATACTAAAACAAAAGCAACAAAAGGAGTGATAACATGATTCACAAATAAAACAACTTCAGTACAGAAAATTATATGGAACAAAGGAATCAGCAAAACCATGAAAAAGCACATAACAAAATGACAGCAACAAATTCATACTTGTTGATGACTGCACTGCCAAAGGATGTAGAGAGACTCAGACTCTCATACACTGCTGGTGGGACTATAAAATGATCCAACCACTATGGAAAGCAGTATGGTGATTCCTTAAAAAGCTGGAATTAGAAATACCATTTGACCTAGCAATCCCATTACTAGGTATATATCCTAAAGAAGTGAGAAGCAGGACAGGAACAGATATATGCACACCCATGGTCATCACAGCACTATTCACAATAGCAAAAAGATGGAAACATTCTACGAGCCTATCAACAGAAGAATAGATAACCAAACTATGGTACATACACACAACAGAATACTATGCAACACTAAAGAATAATGTAGAATGTGCAAAACCCTACATAACATGGATGAACTTGGAGGATATTATGCTGAGTGAAATAAATCAATCACAGAAGGACAACCATAGCATTAGTTCATTATTGTAAAAAGTCAAGGAAAGGTTTATATATGGAAGGAAACTTTCTTTGTTGGTTACTAGGGATGGGAAGGGAGGGGAGGGAACATTGCCCCCCCCCAAAAGAAATGCATTGACCCATGTCACTTTAGTTTTGTGTATTTCACTGTACATAAATTATATTTCAATAAAAAAAAGGAGCTCTGGTAGCATAGTGGCTAAGGCACTTGACTGCTAACCAGAAGGCTGGCGGTTCAAACCCACCAGCCACTCCTCAGAAGGAAGATGGGGCAATTTACTTCTGTAGTGATACTGCCTCAGAAACCCAAGAAGGGGTCGCTGTGAGTCGGGGCCAACTCGATGGCACATAACAACAACAACAACAACAAAATATATTTTTTTAAAAAAATAATTACATGCAAAAATAAACACTAGGTCCTAGGACTCCTATTCTTCTCCCCTGTCTCTTTCTCTGCTCTTGGACTTCAGTCTTCTAGTTGCTGCAAGCCTGTTCCAAGCCACCCTCCAGGGAGCTTTGCCAAGACACTGAAAGCTGTAATGGCCCTTAAGCCAGCTCAGAGAACACAGAGGAACAGACTACCAGTTCTCATGCTATGAGAATTTAAAATCTGTATGAGAAAAAGACACAAAAAATAAAATATTAACTTCCCAAGCAAGTATATCCATAGTAACCAAAATGCTCAAATATTCTGAATCCCAAACTGACCTGCAGATCTGTCACCCCCCAGGGCAATGACTGCCCTGCCTCAGGCTCACAGGTGGGTTAGTTAGACTGGACTTGCCCATCTCTGGTCCCAAACTGTGCTGTCTTGGGGTGATTCCCATGCCTTGCCAACTATAAGTTCTGAAAAGAAAAATCAAGAAATATCAAGCTGAGACATTAAGCAAGGCTTTTTATGAGCAGTATCTCAAAATCACTTCCCCTTTCTACATCTCAGTTTTCCCATTTGAAAAATGAGGTGATAATGCCTACTTACAGGACAATGAAATGAGACCATGAGTGTGATACTATAAAGTTCTGTGCTTACACGAGGAGTTATTATTTAAATAATTGCATAAACTAATAAAGGTGGACAGCAACCTCTCATTCAAGTCTCATGAGTACAGGAAGCGAGCCCACATTTCCGGTCAGATTGCTCATGAGTCTGAGTCAGCATGACCAACAATAATCGGAGCTGCTGATGTTCAGAGATTTCACCCCCAGAAGTGGCATCATGGACTCACGTGTGGATTCCTGAGCTCCTCTATCATGTAATTGAGGCTATTCCAGCCATCAAAGGACCACAGGCCCTGGTAGAAGGCTATGTCAATGCACCCCACCTGCTGCATTGTGTTGTGGAAGGTGTGCAGAAGGGCTTTTGTGCGGCCACAGTCCTGGCCCAGCACCACAGCCCTACCCCCCACAATGACCAACAAAGAGAACACTTTGGCCACTGTGCACATGTTCATCAGCATGATGGTCAGCCATGAGCTCCAACAGTTGACCAGCAACAGCAACAGGATACTGGTGGCAGCCACTCCTTTAACCACTACCTGGGACAGTGAGGAACAGCTCAGGTAAAAGGAGGCCACAGCATACTCAGCAAAGCTCAGAAAGACAGCAGCAATGGCAGCTGGTCTGCCAACCAGCACAAATGTATAGATGGCCAGAAAGACTGGCAAGGAGCCAAATATTTGCAGGATGTAGGTATATTCCCCTCCAGATTCAGGGACCAGAGCACCCAGCTCAGCATAGCACAAGACACCCAGCATGACCAGGAGACCACAGATGGCCCAAACCACAAGACTAGCCCCAGGACTTCCCTTGTAGACCAATACCCCCTCTGGTGACATGAAGATGCCAGAGCCAATCATACAGCCAGCAATCAAGGACACAGCACTCCGCAGGCCAAGCTCCCTCCTTAGTCTCAGTCCCTGTGTCCCACTGCCTGGCTCTTGCTCTGCCACCCTCTCACTGCCATCTCTTTCCTTTCTTCTCTCCATCTCAGGACTTCAATAGATGCTGACTCTAGTTGATCAGAGCCAGGTATGGTGACACCTGGCTGTCTTGTGGGCTTCCTGCAGCAGCTAGTGATTACAGCAGCATGAAGGAGTCTGAGCCAGAGGCCAAAGGACCAGGACATGATGTATAGAAGAGACTGAGCCTTCACTGACATAGGCAGCACCTGCCTTACTCAGATTCCAGGACAGGCAGCTTGTAGGACAGGTTTGCTAATGTAGCCCATGAAAGATCAAGAAAAGAGGGGTTATAATTGAAATCCCTATTGCCCAATTCCACAGACAATATGTATGGGATAATAATTTATACTAACAGTATAAATGCTGAGAAAGTACAGATCAGCATTCTTTGCAATAATTTTACCAGCCAAGCTACCAGGAAACAAGGGTTCCAATGCAGACTGCCTAGAATTAAAACTGCACGAGCCTTATTCTAAGAACAAGGAAGATCAAAGAAGAGGCTCCCAGATAGGCCAGGACAGAGCTTGTTCCCCCAGCAGGAAGGGAGCAGGTGGTTAAGAGTGCAAGTGTTAGAACGAGACTATTTGAGTTTGAATCCCAGCTCTATTACCTCATAGTTGGGTGACCTTGGACAAGATCTCTGAATCTCACCTCACTTATCTGTCAATTAAGAAGCTCTAGTGGTGGAGTTCTGGTAGCATAGTGCCTAAGGCACTTGACTGCTAACCAGAAGGCTGGCGGTTCAAACCC
>NW_006921645.1:3401711-3405052 GCF_000298275.1 Orycteropus afer afer | reverse complement strand
AGGAGTGGCTGGTGGGTTTGAACTGCCAGCCTTCTGGTGAGCAGTCAAGTGCCTTAGGCACTATGCTACCAGAGCTCCTAGACATACCTTAATGATCTTCATTTGGTATCTGTCTTCCCCTATACATCTAATCTGCTCTTTTTATAACTCAGAACCAGTAAGATTTAGAATCCACCCTACACTGCTATGACTTCAACTGATTGATTAGATTATATTAGATTATAGCAATGATCTGCTTTGCCCAAGGTCAACTGATTAAAGCATGTGATTGGATCGTGACAGCATATGGCCAGGATTTCAATACATATTATGGGGAGACATAATTTAATCCATATCATCATATACATTAGTTAGAATAATGAATGACATGTAGTAATCCTTCCATAAATGTTAGTCATTACTATCTGGCTAAGACTCAAGTAGGGAACAGGGACTGAAATTAATTCCAGAAGAAGACAAAACTAGAGAATCAAATATATTAATTTAATACTTAATTTCAATGATCCATAAAAAATATTCCATTAATTATTTATAGATCTATAATGTTCAGATCTCTAAATAATGTTCAGCTAGCATTTTAATTTTTTCATTGATTTTTTTATATTTACAAAATACTGAGTTGTACAATCTTTAGTAGTATTGTTACGGAGAAGTCAATCAAACTCACCGGCAATTGGAGTAAATATACCGGCACCCGAAGTGGGCTACAAGTACTTGTATGGAAGGCTGAATTGGAAGGCTGAAGGGGCCCCTCACTGCAAACTGCAATATATTCCCAGGCTAGCAGGCATGATTAAAGTGGATATTAATTATAGGGACTAACCTACTTTTCCCTCCCTTTTGTGTCCTTTGAAGTAAATAGAATAGCCAGTCCTTTTTACAGAGGATGGGTTCTTTAGATTTCCTATTTTCAATTGTGTATTCTTTTAAGCCTAACCCTCTCCCAAGACAGGTCTTGGCTAAAAATTGTAAACCTATGGAGCAAGACGACCGTGGGAAGAGGGACGCTGAGTCTGGCCTAACCAGGGAAGAGAAGAACAAAGACATTCCTGGCAGTCCAAGAGATCTTCAACCCCCTTCCCATTTCCCTATATAATCACGTTTACCCCTTTGCTCGGGGAGACAGACATTTTAGAGAAATGATTCTCACTGTCTCCTTCGGTATTGATAGTCAGTAAAACTTTTGCTTTTCCTCTTCAACCTGATGTGATCATTGGCTCTTTGCCACAGAGGGTAAGGACTTTGTTTTCCTACAACAGATTTCTGGCATCGCTGGGTGGACTTTTTGCCCCCAGAGACGTGGTGGCCCCGGTCTTGGATTGATACATGGGTGGCCTGCTCTAAGTGGCATTTTCTTTTCCCAGGCAGACTGCTCACTGCCTCTGTCCTCGGGCGGCACTACCACTCCATTTCGCATAGAAGAGGAAAAGCAAAAGGAAAAGTTCAGGTGCTGGCTTCTGGTAAGTCCCCTACCCTTTTCTTGGGCGCCATAGGACCGGGATTAGGGACGGAGGGAGTAGCTCGCTCCTAGTCACAATAATACCGCTCCTTCCTGGGAGGACCGAAGGCTTAGCTGATGGTCCGTGAGGGAACCCTGCCTTAGATCGTTCAGAAGAGGAAGGATGACTTGGCTCAATGGGGGTACTGTTTCAGGTTAGGGTCTCTGGAGCGTTTGGTGTGTGAGTGTGGCTTTGTGTTTTGTTTTTGTATGAGTCGTTTGTGTGGTTTTTTTATGTATAAAGTAAGCATAGCAAGCTCGTACTGTTATTTATTGACTTTGCCAAGCATTACACTTAAAGAACTTTGTTTGATTTGTCAGAGGGACTCTCATGTGTGAAAACAGAACATTTAAGCCAGAGCTGGTTTTCTTGTTTGTTTGTTTTTTTGTTTTTCTTTTTAGCAGAGCTGTTTGCACCTTACCCACCTTCTCTTTGGAGGTTCACACTTGGACCCCATCTTTTCTTTTCCTACTTTATTTTTTTCTACAGGAGGCTTCAAGGTAAGAGTGACTTGCAGCCCTGTTGAACTCCCTTGGTGACAGCAGTCCCAGACGTTCATTAATAGAGTTTCTTCTCTGTCCTCAGCCTGAGTCTGTGGATCTGTCAGCTGCGCCAAACAGAACCTGGACCCACCTTCATGGTTGCATTTTCCTGGCTAGTCAGCCAGGGGTGCCATTTGATGTCCAGTCCCATGTCTGCCACGGCAGGGGAGAACCCTTGCCACCATCCTCCTCTGAGGCCGAAAGAGCCTTCTTCTTTTTTTTTTTTTTTATTTCCCCCAGAGAGCCTTTAAACTGTGACCTGGAGGACTTGGCCTGGATCCAAGGATGTCTCTTTGGGAGGCAGCAAAGAATTTTGCTTCAGGTAAGCTTATGCTTGTTTTGATCAGAGATTCGTGTTTGTAACCAAACTTGAAGTTGCTCAGCCTGCATTGTGGGTGGCAGCACGTGGTATCCAAGCAGGTTGTCTTTGTCGAGGGTGGCAGCCCCCAGCATCCTACCAAGGGATATGAAAGGAATATTTACTGCAGTAAGTATTAACACCATTAAACTAACCTGTCTGTTTGCTGGCTTTTCTGTTCTGATTTTTCTGCTTCTGTTTCTTTTGTAACCAGTTTTGAGACAGGTAACAGCCAGAATATGCAAGAGTGCCCTTCTCTAGAACATATTTTAAAACATTGAAACAAATTTGGTTATGATCCCAGGAAAAAAGGAAAAGGCTGGTCCTTTGAAGCACAGTTCTGTGACCACAATATGAACTAGGAGCCCAAAAATTGTGATTGCCTTATAGGTCAGTAAATTGTAATACTATTTTGCAATTGGATTTCTTTTGTTCCTGCATTAGCAAATAAAACAAGAAAATAGAGCCCTTCATATCTTTGTACAATGATAAAGAAAGTCAACAAGCTTGTAAAATTTATGTTCAGACTAAGAGCAAGCAGCCTTTAGCTCCTTCCCTGGTATTAACCAGAGGAGGGGATCCTTATGACCCCTTAAATTCCTAGACCACCCTCCTCCATATCCACCAGAACCAGACTTCACTTTTAAGTGGGAGCCGTGGGGGAGAGGTGAACTGCAGGAGGCTCCCTAATTTCGACCTTGGTCGCTGGGGACATCAAGCTCAATTGGCGTAACATACTACACAAAAACATTGTTCCATGGAGAGAGACTGAAACCATTCCTCTTGAGAACAGGAACCAGAAAAGGATGCCCACTATCACCACTTCTATTCAACACTGTAGTGGAAGTTGTAGCCAGGGCCATAAGGCAAGAAAGGGAAATCAAAGGCATCCAAATTGGTAAGGAAGAAGTCAAACTATCCCTATTTGCTGATGATATGATC
>NW_006921645.1:3400827-3401441 GCF_000298275.1 Orycteropus afer afer | reverse complement strand
CGATCCCGCGCCAGCCCCACAATCCCTGCTATACTTGAGCCCATCATCGCAGCCACCGTGTCAATCCATCTTGTTGAAGGCCCCCCCCTCTTTCGTCAATCCTACACCCTACCAAGCATGACATCCTTCTCCAAGGTATGCTCCCTTCTGACAACATGACCAAAGTAGGTGAGACGAAGTTGGGCCATTCTTGCTTCCAAGGAGCATTTCAGGTGCACTTTCTCCAGGACAGATCTGTTAGTTCTTTTAGCAGTCCATGGTACATGGAATGCTTTCAGCAATCTTCGTCAGCACCACAACTCAAAAGCATCAACTCTTCTTCAGTCTTCCTTATTCATTGTCCGGCTTTCACAAGCATATGAGACGATTGGAAATATCATGGCTTCTGTCAGGCACACCTTAATCCTCAAGGAGACATCCTTGTTCCTTAGCACTTGAAAGAGTTCCTTTGCAGTTGACCTTCCCAGTGCTACACATCGTCTAATGTCCTGACTGCTGCTTCCATTAGCATCAATTGTAGAACCAAACAACATGAATTCTTTGACAATCTCAATCTTCTCTCCATTTATTGTGATGCTGCTCATTGGTCCAGTTGTGAGGATTTTTGTTTTCTT
>NW_006921645.1:3390908-3395907 GCF_000298275.1 Orycteropus afer afer | reverse complement strand
AAAAAAAAAAAAAAAAAAGTCAAGGAAACATTTATCTATGGAAGGACATTTTCCAGAGCAAAGAAGAATGAAGAAAACCAAAATTCATGGAAACCATTAGTCCTAGCAACTGGTACACCATCCGATCAGCAGCCTATATGACTATGAGACCAGAAGAACTAGATGGTGCCCGACTACCACTGTCATCCACTAGGAAGGGGATCTATGTAGAAGATCCTTGATAGAGAGGGAGAACAATCTGGAACAAAACTCAAAATCATTTGGAGAAAAAAAATGGGGGGGAGGACCAAGTTTGCTGGTCCAATAGAACCTGGTGGAACTGCTGAGACTATGGCCCCTAGCTGCCCTTCAGGTCTGGAATTGAACCCACACCCGTGGTTTCCAGCCAAACAAAACACAGGCATATGAGATGAACATTTACCTGAGGCAGATACACTCCTTGGAGAGAACAATCATGGGAGAAAGAAGGGCTGCTTATGCACAGAAAGACAGCTCAAGGGGCAGGAGTGCATGGAGGGATGGACACAGGAAGGAGGTAGCTATGGGGAGGAAGTGGAGCGGAGCTTTGCCTTGTGGTAAATTGTGGTCAATGTCATGAGACAAAGTGTATGTGAACTGCTGTATGGAAAGTGAATTTGCTCTGTAAATTTTCACCTAAATCACAATTTAAAAAATAATAATAAAATAGAAAACATTGTTCCACGTCCTACTTTGGTGAGTGGTGACTGGGATCTTAAACACTTGCAAGGAGCCATCTAGATGCAACGATGGGTCTCCCCTCATCCAGAGCAAAGAAGAATGAAGAAAATCAAAGACTCATGGAAACAATTACTCCAATTGACTAGTACACCATGTGATCCTCAGCCTATGTGACTATGAGAGCAGAAGAACTAGATGGTGCCAGGCTACCACTGTCAACCACTTGGAGGGGGATCTATGTAGGAGATCCTGGATAGAGTGGGAGAACAATGTGGAACAAAACTCAAAATCATTTAAAAAAAAAAAAAGAAAAGAAAAAGGACCAGGTTTGCTGGTCTGATAGAGCCTGTTGGAACCCCTGAGACTATGGCCCCTAGTTGCCCTTCAGGTCTGGAATAGAACCCACTCCTGTGGCTTCCAGCCAAACAGCAGACAAGCATGTGAGCTGAACATTTACATTAGGTAGATACACTCCTTGGAGAGATCAATCATGGGAGAATAGAGGAGCTGTGTGTGCACAGGGAGACAGCTGGAGGAGGCAGGAGGGGGGTGTGGGAGGGAAGGACACGGGGAAAAGGTGGCTAATGGGAGGAAGTGGGAGAGGAGCTGTTGCACTGTGGGAGACTGCAGTCAATATCATGAGACAAAGTGTGAACTGCTGTATGGAAGATGAATTTGCTCTGTAAACTTTCACACAAATCACAATACAAATTTATAATAATAATAAAAAAAGAAGCTCCCTAATTTCCCTTTCACAAACCTGGCAGGGGACACCCTATTTTAACTTTGACCCAATGTGGGCTGATTATCAGTCACTCCTGATTACTTTATTAATTCCAGAGGCACAGAGATGCACACTCACAGCAGGGGTCAGGTACTTTGGATGATGATATGCCACTATGGAACCTCTGCTAAAACTCAAACGACAGAGAAGATTATGCAAAACTCTTAATTACAGAGACTATATTTTAATAGAAATCAGAGATGGAATTCCCAAACTTAAGAGACTGAATAAGGTATATAAGATTAGGCAAAAGAAGGATGAGGATCCTTCTATCTTCTTACAGAAAATTTTCAAAGCCTTCAAACAGTATATAGATTTGGATCCTAAAAGCCCAGCAAGACCCCTGTGTTTATTAGAGTGCTTCTGACAGTAGCTACAAATTAAGAAAACTGAAGGAAGCATGATGGTAGGCACTGAACATTTAGTGAAACACTATGGAGTGTTTAAGACTAAAGCCCAGACAGCCCAAAAGAAAGTGACATATTTGAGGTCTGTCATCAAAAAAGGAAATTGCAAGTGGAGAAAAAGCAAGCCATTTGTCAATTAGCCCAACCACAGACACACAAACAGCTTAAAGGATCCCTAGGTATGGCAGGATTTCGTCAGACTTGAATACCTAATTTTGGACTTGTAACTAAACCTTTCTACTCCCTCCTGGAAAGAGAAAGACACTGGCCCCTTTCTGTGGGGAAGATCAGAGCAACAGATCTTCTTTGATAAATTAAAACAGGCCTTACTGCAGGCCCCCACTTTAGGATTGCCAGATTTACAAAAGTCTTTTGATTTGTTTGTGTATGAGCACTGAGGCATAGTGACCAGAGTTCTTACCTAGTTCCTGGGATTTTAGAGAAGATCAGTGACATATTTTCTAAAACTTCAGATCCAGTGACACAGGGCTGGCCTGTCAGCTTGGAAGTGATAGGAGTAACAGTGAAGATGCTGAGAGCTGCTGACGAGCTCACTTTAGGATGCACCACCTGGGTTTACACTACTCATTCAGTCCTGAGTCCTAGACCCAGGAGCTACCCACTGGCTGTCCTGAGCAAGAACTTCTCAATATCAGGTCTCCTTAGGAGACAAGCCAAGTGTGCAAATCTAGCCAGCAACTAGCATAAACCTGGCTACCCTGTTGTCCACTTCGCCCTGAGCAGACCTCATTCATCATGATTGTGTCAGGACCCTCAACTTGGTATCTGCCAAGTGGCCAGATCTCTCTGACCAGCCATGGCACAAAGCTAATCTCACTTGTTTCATAGATGGAGTATCTTCATGGAGAATGGACAATAGAAGGTGGGCTATGCAATCAGCAGCCTTACCAAGGACATGGAAGCACAGACGCTCCCTTACAGAACATCAGCACAGATGGCTGAGCTAAACACATAATCCAGCCTTTGAGAATGCCCCAGGGTCAGAAGGTGATGATATACATGGATTCAAAAGGCCTTCCTTTGCAGGAATGAGAAAGCCATGTAAGTGGGAGAAATTATTCCTGGGCTTGAAATTCCCCAGATGATTGGGGTCAACAACAGAACCCATTTCACTGGCATAATAATCCAGTTGGTGTCTCAACATTTGGGTATCGAAAGTTTTATGCTGCTTGGAGATTCCAATCTAGTAGTAAAGTAGAAAGGATGAATCAAACTTTGAGGACTCACCAAGCTAAATTATGTCAAGCAATTAAATTAAATTGAGTAAAAAAAAAATTCTCCCCACGGTCCTGTTCAGAATCAGAGTTGCCCCCCAAAACAAAACTGAAGGTAAATCCCTTTCAGATGATGTATGGGCACCCCTAGTGAAAAGCCTAAATGCCACTGATTTAAATTATATCAATGCTGGTGTGGGTTTAGGGGCCAGGAATATTCATGAAAAAATTAACCTGTTTATCAAACAGTATTTGCAGATAACAGGGCAAACTTTACAGACCCTGTCGGAGGCTAATACTCTTTTTCTCAGACCTATAGCCCATCTCCTGAGTTCCCTCTATACACGGGTAAGCTGGGAGTTGAGCCTATGTGAATGACTGGAATCCTGAGTACCTCACAGAAAAGTGGAAAGACCCCTATGAAATCTTGCTGTCCACACCTACCACAGTGAAAGTGAGTGACAAAGGAGCCACACCACACCAGGATTAAGATTGCCTCTGAACCGAAGATCACTCAACAGAGCCCATCTGGTACAGTCCCTCCCAACACTGGGAGGCAACTCCATTGGAAGAACTTAAGTGGCTTTACAAGAGAAGCCCCATCAATGGATAAGTAGACATTGTTTTGTTCAGAGGCAAATAATTTCTTTTTATTATGCCTTATGGGGATCTACTTTGTAGAACAATGTACTTTAGGTTTCCTTATCTTTCTTATTAGGATATATTCTATTTCCTACCTTTTGCTGATTGTGGAACACACCATCAACTGCTAATATGCACGTTCAAGTTGAAGTTGAAGACAATTAAAACAAGTCCATGAGAGTAAAAATATGACTTGATTATATCTCACTTGAATTTAGAGACCATCTGAAGAATAGATTTCACGCATTGAACACCAGTGACCCAAAACCAGAAGAATTGTGGGATGACATCAAAAACATCACCCACGAAGAAAGCAAGAGGTCATTAAAAAGAAAAGAAAGAAAGAAAAAATAGATGTCAGAAGAGACTCTGAAACTTGCCGTGGAGTGGAGAGTAGCTAAAACAAATGGAAGAAATGACAAGATAAAAGAGCTGAAATGAAGATTTCAAAGAGCAGCTCAAGCAGACAAAGCCAAAGACATGGAGTTAGAAAGCCAAAAGGGAAGAACACACATGGCATTTCTCAAGCTGAAAGAACTGAGGAAAAAATTTAAGCCTTGAGTTACAATATTGAAAGATTCTATGGGCAGAATATTGAATGATGCAGGAAACATCAAAAGAAGATGGAAGGAATATACAGAGTCACTGTACCAAAAAGAATTGGCCAATGTTCATCCATTTTGGGAGGTGCCATATAATCAAGAACACCAGTGGTACTGAAGGAAGAAGTCAAAGCTGCGCTGAAGGAATTGGTGAAGAACAAGACTCCAGAAACTGACAGAATACCCATTGAGGTGTTTCAACCACCGGATGCCCTGCTGGAGGCACTCATTCAGCTATGCCAAGAGATTTGGAAGACAGGAGGTTCCAGCAAGATGGTGGACTAAGCAGAAAGACTGCACAGACCCTCTTCAACAAACAAAAGGGAAACCAATTAACACAGACACAGAAGATAATCCTGGACCCCCTGAGCCTTGAAGGGAAGGATATAGAAGTGGACTAAACCCCAACTAGCATAAGAATTTGCATGAAAATACCAAAAAAGGAGACATATGGAGCTGAGGTCTGGCAGTGATCTTGACTGATCCTGATGGCACAGATAGCTTGGAGATTCCAGAGTGGTGGTAGGACCTAAAAATTAACCTAAAAAATCAGCCCTGCTAGCCAGGGACTGCACAGAGGACTGTGCACAGTGGCTGGGGAATAGACAGAGAAGGTGAAGAGAAAGGCGG
>NW_006921645.1:3362993-3366777 GCF_000298275.1 Orycteropus afer afer | reverse complement strand
AACTTTATATGGAAAGGAAAGAGACCTCAGATAAACAAAGCAGTATTAAAGAAGAAAAACAAAGTAGGAGGTCTCACACTGCCAGATCTCAAAACCTACTATACAGCTACAGTAGTCAAAACTACTTCACTCTTCACTACTTTTTAAAGAATTCCCAAAATTCATGAAAACAATTAGTCCTAGTGACTGCTACACCATCTGATCTGCAGCTTATATGACTGTGAGACCAGAAGAACTAGATGGTGTCCGGCTACCACTGTCATCCACTGGAAAGGGGATCTATGTAGGAGATCCTTGATAGAGAGGGAGAATAATGTGGAACAAAACTCAAAATCATTTGGAGAAAAAAGGGGGGGGGTCCAGGTTTGCTGGTCCAATAGAGCCTGGTGGAACCACTGAGGCTATGGCCCCTAGTTGTCCTTCAGATCTGGAATTGAACCCACACCTGTGGTTTCCTGCCAAACAAAAGACAGGCATATGAGTTGAACACTTACCTCAAGTAGATACTCTCCTTGGAGAGAACAATCATGGGAGAAAGAAGTGCTGCTTATGCACAGGGAGACAGCCCAGGGGGCAGGAGTCCATGGAGTGATGAACCCAGGGAAGAGGTAACTATGGGGAGGAAGTGGGAGGGGAGCTGTTGCATTGTGGTAAACTGTGGTCAATATCATGAAACAAAGTGTATGTGAACTGCTGTATGGAAAGGGAATTTACTCTGTAAATCTTCACCCAAATCACAACAACAACAACAACAAATTTAAAAAGAAAAGAGATTTGGAAGACAGCTACCTGGCCAATTGACTGGAAGAAATCCATATTTGTACCCATTCCAAAGAAAAGTGATCACATAGAATGTGGAAATTATCAAACAATATCATTAATGTCACATGCAAGTAAAATCTTACTGAAGATAATTTAAAAATGGTGGCAGCAGTATATTGACAGAGAGCTTCCAGAGGTGCAAACTGGATTCAGAAGAGGAGATGGAACAAGGGATATCATTGCTGATGTCAGATGGATCTTAGCTGAAAGCAAAGAATACCAGAAAGATGTTTATTTATGTTTTATTGACTATGCAAAAGCATTCAATTGTGTGGATCATAACAAATTATGGATAACATTGAGAAGAATGGGAATTCCAGAACACTTGGTTGTACTCATGAGGAACCTGTACATAGATCAGGAGGCTGTCATTCAAACAGAACAAGGGGATACTGCATAGTTCAAAATCAAGAAGAGAGTACATCAAGGTGGTATCTTTTCACCATACTTACTCAATTTGTATGCGAGCAAATAATCCAAGAGGCTGGATTATATGAAGAACATGGCATCAGGATTGGAAGACAATTCATTAACAACCTGCAAGCGCAGATGACACAACTTTTCTCGCTGAAAGTGAAGATGACTTGAAGCACTTACTGATGAAGATTAAAGACTACAGTCTGCAGTATGGATTACCCCTCAATACAAAGAAAACAAAAATTGTCACAGCAGCTCCCATAAACAGCTATATATATGATATATGGAGAAAAGACTGAAGTTGTCAAGGACTTCATATTACTTGTTTCTACAATCAACACCAATGGAAAGAGCAGTCCAGACATCAAACAATGTGTTGCACTGGGCAAATCTGCTCTAAAAGACCTCTTTCAAGTAGTGAAGAGTGAAGATATCTCCTTGAAAACTAAGGTGTGCCTGATACAAGCCATGGTATTTTCAATCACCTCTTATGCATGTGAGAGCTGGACAATGAATAAGGAAGACTAAAGAAGAGCTGATGCTTTTTAAGTTGTGGTGTTGGATAAGAATGCTAAGAGTACATGGTCTGCTGAAAGGACTAACAAATCTCTCCTGGAAGAAGTGCAGCCAGAATGCTCCTTGGAAGCGAGAATGGCCAGACTTCATCTCATCTACTTTGGTCATGTTGTCAGTAGGACTCATTCCCTGGAGCAGGATATCATGCTTGGTAAAGTGGAGTGTCAATGAAAAAGGGATAGGCACTCAACAAGATGGATTGACATAGTGGCTGTGTCAATGGGCTCACGTATAGCAAAGATCATGAGGCCGGCACAGGAACAAGCAGTGTTTCATTCTGCTGTGCATAGGGTCGCTGTGAGTCAGAGACGACTTGATGGCACCTGACAACAACACCAGAAGCCCAGGTCAAGCAGAAATGAGACCTCTTTTCTGTCACCCCTGCATCATTAGGCATATCAGGAACAGAAACTAACCCAGTCTTAGACAACACTGGTCAGGTGGTATTTTTTAAGAACTATCTTTTCCAGTTTAAGGATCAGGCATATGGAACTTTTTATGCAAAATTTATCAGACACCATCCAACTGCTGGCCATAGGTACAGAGAAGGTCATTCAAGCCCAACAGGCCTCTCTGAATTCCTTAACTGAAGTTGTTTTAAATAACCATATAGCCTTGGATTTTCTTTCTGCCAGATACAGTGGGGTGTATTCTGTTATAAATAAGACATGTTGTGCTTGGGAGCTGCTGCATTGTAAATTTTGGTCAATGACATGAGACAAAGTATGTGTGAGCTGCTGTATGAAAAGTGAATTTGCTCTGTAAATCTTCACCCAAATAATAAAAAAAGACATGTTGTGCTTGAATAAATACTTCTGGGGAGGTGGAATTAAATCTGAATGCTATTCATAGGATTACTTAATGGGCAAAACCAAGGACCTGGGACCAAGGAAGTGGATGGAGGTCATTTGAAAGCTTATTCCCCAACCTGAGTTCTTGGCTTACCCCCTTAATTACTTTGGGCCTTGTAGTAATAATCATATGTGTTTGTGTCCCATGCATGATAAAAGTAGCCTCCAAAGGAATGTCCAAAACCCTCAAGGGTACTTGTATTTTTTCTCTTTAAGACACCTAACACTAATGAACTTATACAACAAGATGCTATTAGTTTTTATCAGTTTCCCCTTCTGAGGAATTAACCATTTACCACCCCTGTACAGTAGGAACTAGTTTAAGAAGGAGACTGTCACCCTGTTTCCCATGATTGTGGAACCTTGGAAAAAGGGGGGACTGTAGAAGGCTGAATTGGAAGGCTGAAGGGGCCCCTCCTGAAAACTGAATTTTTCACAGGCTAGCAGGCATGAGCATGTTCTTCTCATTGCACGCTCGGCATTTATCAAGCTGAAAGAATTGATGAAAAAATTTAAGCCTCGAGTTGCAATACTGAAGGATTCTAAGGGCAAAACATTGAATGATGCAGGGAACATCAAAAGAAGATGGAAGGAATACACAGAGTCACTGTACCAAAAAGAACTGGTTGATTGTCATCCATTTCAGGAGGTAGCATATGATCTAGAACCAATGGTACTGAAGGAGGAAGTCAAAGCTGCAATGAAGGAATTGGTGAAGAACAAGGCTCCCAGAATTGACGGAATACCCTTTGAGATGTTTCAACAAACAGATGCCCCACTGGAGGCACTCACTCAGTTATGCCAAGAGATTTGGAAGACAGCTACCTGGCGAACTGACTGGAAGAAATCCATATTTGTACCCATTCCAAAGAAAGGTGATCCCACAAAATGTGGATATTATAGAACAATATCATTAATGTCGCACGCAAGTAAGATCTTACTGAAGATATTTCAAAAACGGTTGCAGTAGTATATTGACAGAGAACTTCCAGAGGTGCAAGCTGGATTCAGAAGAGGACGTGGATCAAGGGATATCATAGCTGCTCTCAGATGGATCTTGGCTCAAGGCAAAGAATACCAGAAAGATGTTTACTTGTGTTTTATTGACTATGCAAAGG
>NW_006921645.1:3353473-3362342 GCF_000298275.1 Orycteropus afer afer | reverse complement strand
CCTCGTATGCATGTGAGAGCTGGACAATGAATAAGGAAGACTGAAGAAGAGTTGATGCTTTTGAGTTGTGGTGCTAGCGAAGAATGTTGAAAGTACCATGGACTGCTAAAAGAACTAACAGATCTGTCCTGGAGGAAGTGCAGCCGAGATGCTCCTTGGAACCAAGGATGTCCAGACTTCATCTCACCTGCTTTGGTCATGTTGTCAGAAGGGACCATTCCTTGGAGAAGGATGTCATGCTTGGTAAGGTGGAAAGTCGACGAAAGAGGGGAATCGATGACATGCATTGACACGGTGGCTGTGACATGGGCTAAAGTATAGCAAGGATCAGGGAGCTGGCATGGGATTGGGCGGTGTGTCATTCTGCTGTGCATGGGGTTGCTATGAGTCAGAAGCGACTCGACGGCACCTAACAACAACAACAAGCAGGCATGATCTGGTGGCATAGTGCCCAGGCATTTGATGGCTATCCAGAAGGCTGGCAGTTCAAACCCACTAGCCACTCCTCAGAAGGAAGACTGAGCAATCTACTTCTGTAGAGATACTGCCTCGGAAACCCAAGGAAGGGTCACTGTGAGTTGGAACCGACTCGATGGCAGTGAGTTTGGTTTGGTTTTTGGTTAGCAGGCATGATTAAAGTGGATATTAATTATAGGGACTAACTTGCTATCCCCCACCCCTTTTGTTTCCTTTGAAGTAAATAGAATAGCCAGTCCTTTTTATGTGTGATGGGTTCTTTAGCTCTGCTATTTTCAATTGTGTATTCTTTTAAGCCTAACCCTCTCCCATGACTGGTCTTGGCTAAAAACCATAATCTCTGGAGCAAGATGACCCTGGGAAGAAGAACGCTGAATCTGGAGTTACCAGGGAAGAGAAGAACAAAGGCATTCCTGGTCACCCAAGAGATCTTCAACCTCCTTCCCATTTCCTCATATAATCATGTTTAGCTCTCGTTTTAGAGAAATGATTCTCACTGTCTCCTTGGGTATTGATACTCAATAAACATTTTGCTTTCTCTCTTCAACTTGTTGTGATCACTGGCTCTTTGCAACACAGGGTTGTTGTTGTTGTTGTTGTTGTTATGTGCTGTTGAGTCGGACCTGACTTAACAGCAACCCCTCCTTGTGTTTCTGAGGTGGTATCACTACAGAAGTAGATTGCCCAGCCTTCCTTCTGAGGAGTGGCTGATGGGTTCGAACTGCCAACCTTCCGGTTAGCAGTCAAGTGCCTTAGGCACTACACTACACAACAGAGGGTAAGAACCTTGTTTTCCTACAACACTTGCAGTCTCCCAAACAGGGTTTTGTAGCTCAAGGCAGCCATTTAAGCTACTTGTATTTCATGTACATATGTATTCATAAAGCTCTTGGCAGATGTAAGGGGCTTTTCTGGAAGTGTCCATCTCTTCCTTCCACCCATTGCTATATTGCATCCTATTTGATATTAAAAAAAAAAAAAAAAAAAAACTCACTGCCATCAAGTAGATTCCAATTCATAGCAACCCCCATTAGGTTTCTGAGACAGTAAATCTTTACAGAAGTAGACTGCCCCATCTTCCTTCTATGGAGCAGCTGGTAGGTTTGAACCTCCAACATTCTGGTTAGCAGTCAAATGCTGTAGGCAGTGCACCACCAGAGCTTCTTTGACATAGGTCCTTAGAAAGTGTAGAGCCATTTTTCTCAGAAAATTCCTGAAGAAGGGGGTCCTTCAAGAATCAAAAGGAGGTTCTCCAAGATTCCTACCCAATAAGAAGAAACAGAAGGCAGAGAAGCAGATGGGAGAAAAACAAAAAAGGTAGATTAAAGAATTGAAAGAAGAGGATATGAATCTTGGAGGCTCAGGAGACATAATCAGCTGTCTTCCTGGGAGCAGCCCCTAGTCATATTTAACCTACTAACAAACCTACCAGCTGCTCCGCTGCAGGAAGATGAGGTAATCTACTCCCATAAAGATTTACAGCCTGGGAAACCCAATGGGGGTCGCTATGAGTCAGAATTGACTTGATGGCAGTAGGTTAGGGTTTTTTTTTTGGTTTTTTTTTTTTTTTTTAAATATGTAACTAAGGGCCCCTGGTTGTATAGTGGTTAAGTGCTCAGCTGGAAACCAAAAGGTCCTTGGTTCAAACCCACTAGCTCCTCCACCTGACGATCTGCTCCCATAAAGATTACAGCCTTGGAAACCCTATGGGAAAGTTATAACCTGTCCTATATAGCCACTATGAGTTGGAATTTGATTCAGTAGCAATGGATATAGTGATATGTAACTAAAACATATAATTTCCAACCCTTTCCTCTGGGGACTATTGCTGATGGATATTGTGAGTTAGTCAAATATAAAGTTAGGTAATAGTCCAAAAACCTATCTTCACTTCTGATAACAATTGCAAGGCATGACATTCCAAGGATTAGAAATTTCTCTTAAACTAAGACTCCTCTTTAGGAAAAGTTAGATTCTTCACAACACAGGTCACCCTTTGGCTTTTGACCAAGCCTCTCTTACACCAAAATTATCACAATTGTCTAGGCATATACAATTTACATGACAGCCACTGCAACAGTATCAGTGTGAATATGCCTAACATGTGGAGGACCCAGTGTGGGATAGGGATAGGTTTAAAGAAAGTTTATCTGTCCAATAAAGTCATTATAACATATTCATATTTTTGTAGTAATTTAATAACTCTTCCCTTACCCCACTTCTTTGATCTACCGCCTTTATCTACCACAAGATACCTTGAGATAAACTTGTACAGAACAATTTAGAATAGAAATTAGCTAATAGTTAGCCAAATCCAGTTCTTCTTCAGGCCAGTCATTTCCATCTGTATTACATTCTAAGGAACCTTTGACTCAATTTCCTAATACATTGGATCATCAACATCACTGTTATAATCTTACCAAAAATGTCTGTGTGACATCATATCACAGTATGTTAGTAGGGATAACCTGAAAAATAAAAGTCAAAATAGACAATATATTACACTTACTCCTCACTTATCAACCATCTCATTATCTTACATTTCACATTTACAACAATAGTAAAAATTCTACTGTCTGACTATTTTGCATGTTAATGACATATGTCTGGCAGTAATGAACTCCAAGGTATGAGGCAAGAGTAAACTGGCTGTGATGGTTAAAATTATGTGTTGAATTGGCTGGGCCATGATTCTCAGTGGTTTGGCAGTATTGTAATGATGTAACTGAATAGTTGTATGATATAATTGGGCAGTTATGAATGATGTAGTTTGGCAGGTACATAATGATGTAATTTGTAAGTTATGCAATGATGTAATCATCCTCCATTTTATGATCTGATGCAGTCATCCTCCATTTTTGCATAACCTGGTGTTTGAAACTTAACCATGTTGATAAGTGAGGAGTGGGTGTACTAGAGTTGCTTTCTATAATTAACATTTAATCCAGTCCATGATCATGCTGTATGATCAGAATGTCTCCAAGAAAAATATCCCTCTGGTATTATATTTCCATTTGACCTTGTCAGGTTCCAAATGCAGGAATGCTACTAGCACTTATGGTTTCACCCTTTCAGGCAAAAGGTACAATTGAGCTAAGAGATAATAATTGTCTTTTGCTCTGAGCATCTCTTGAAGCATCAATGCAATGTTGGATTTTCCTCATTGCATAACCCATTTATTCATTCCTTTATCTTCAGCTACTATTCCTCCTTTTCTCCATTTGTCTTTGAATTTTGCCCAAACTTTTCCACATTTAGAAGGGACATTAAGTTTGGCCACTGTACTATTCCAGATTACCAGAAGCAATATTAGCCTAGCAAGTATGTTCTCCCAAGTTCACTCCCAATAACATAGGGTAGGGTTACATAGGTAGAGAATTAGGGGATTGTCTTGACCAGTAGGCACCACAGATACATTCACTGTCGACCCTTATTTTGCCAGATCAAGGAGGGACACAACCCACTCCCTTAGACTCTGTGTTAGGCTGAGTTCTCTAGAGAAGCAAATCCAGTCAAGCTTAGAGAGAGAGAGAGAAAAAAAAATTGTCTTAGGAAAATGGCTCACACACTTATAGAAGCTGTCAAGTCCCAAGTTCTTGGATCAAACATCAAGCTGGAGGCTTTTCCTGACTCATGCAGCTGCAGGGGCTGATGAGCTCAAGATTGGCAGGCAGTATACCAGCTGTTGACTACAACGAATGAAGAATCCAAGATCTCCAGGCTGAATGGTGGATTGTTCACTCATGGACAGTTGTAGGCAGCACAACAGGATCCTGATCCACAGAAGAGTGTCTTGTTTTCCCAGGATGTCCGTAAGTATATTGGAAGTAGGCCACATCCTTAGGGAAACTCTTTGTCAATGGATTGGCTGCTCAAAATATATACATCTGATCCCATCATGGGAATAACCCACATCACAACTGCTTAAACCACATAAAATTGTGATCCAGGCAAGCTGACACACAACTGTAGCTATCACAGTCCACCCCTTGTCAACTTGGCAGTTATACACATCTTCTTAACCATATATAATCTCTAAATAAGGACAATTATAGAGTCATATTTGTGCCTAACATGATACACTAACATGCATGCAACCAAAGTGGATTAACTTTGTTTACAGTTTCACAGTTCATAACAGAAGGAAAGAAAAATATTTGATGCCCATATACAATGAAGAAATATAACAATCACAGTCCTCATTTCTGCAATGGTCATGTAGTTGTAGCTGATTTTCAGAACTACATTCTTCCACCATTCAGTCCATATTTCCCTTGCCCTCAGCAAGCACCTCAGCTAGTCGTGGTTCTTTGCCTGGTGGGGTGTCCCAAACCTTCATTCTCAAAGCATCTGGGCCATTAGTAGTCATATCAGAATTGGGTTGCTGTAATTTTCCATTGACTTTAATCACAGGGCATGGTAGTACTAAGAGACATCCTAAAGAATCTCCTATAATCCAGATATATTCTTCTTTACCTCCATTATGTAATGTTAATCCAATTTCCCCTTGGTAATCAAGATCTATCACACCAGATAGTACAGTAATGCCCTTCTTTGTCTGTTGATCCAGAGGCATAAGGAAGCCAAAATGGCTGGGTGGCATTCTTAACTTCCAGTTCAATCCAATCAGTATTGTCGCTCCAGGTTGGTGTGTTCCTCCTTTTGGGACTAAGATCTCCAGACCCGCAGAGCATAAGGTAGCAAGGACAGGAAGCAAAAGTTTTTTGAGTGGGTCATTAGGGGTAATAGTGAGTGGTGCCACTCCCATTTCCACCTCTTGGTTCCTGGACCTATGAAATGGCTATTGGAGAAACAGCACTGTATATTGGACACTGGTTTAACACATGTACTGCCTCCTGGAGAACATTGCCCCAACCCTTCAAGGTACTGCCACCTAGCTGGTGCCGTAATTGTGTTTTCAGTATGTCATTCCATCGTTCTATCAGGCCAGCTGCTTCAGGATCATGGGGAACATAGTAAGACCAGTGGATTCCATGAGCATAGGCCCATTGCTGCACTTCACTTGCTGTGAAGTAAGTCCCTTGATCTGAAGCAATGCTGTGTGGGATACCACGATGGGGGATAAGGCATTCTTTAAGCCCGCAGATGCTAGTTTTGGGAGAAGCATTGCATTCAGGTAAGGCACATCCATATCCAGAATAAGTATCTATTCCAGTAAGAACAAAACACTGTCCTTTCCATTATGGAAGTGGTCCGATGTAATCAACTTGCCACCAGATTGCTGGCTGATCACCCCAAGGAATGGTTCCATATTGCAGACTCAGTGTTGGTCTCTGCTGCTGGAAGATTGGGCACTCAGTAGTGGTGATAGCCAAATCAGCCTTGGTAAATGGAAGTCCACATTGCTGAGCTCATGCATAACTTCCATCCCTGGCACCATGGCTACTTTGTACGTAAGCCCATTGAGCAATGACAGGAGTAGCTGGGGAAAATGGATGACTGGTTTCCACTGAATGTGTCATCCTATCCACCTGATTGTTAAAGTTCTCCTCTGCCAAGGTCACCTTTTGGTGGGCATTCACATGAGACACAAATATCTTTACTCCTTTGGCCCATTCAGAGAGATTTATCCACATACCTCTTCCCCACAAGTCCTTGTCACCAATTTTTCAATCATGCTCCTTTCAAGTCCCAGATCATCTGGCCAAGCCATTGGACACAGCCCATGAATCCGTGTACAGTCGTACATCTGGCCATTTCTTATTCCATGCAAAGTGAACAGCCAGATGCATAGCTCGAAGTTCTGCCCATTGGAAGGATTTCCCTTCACCACTGTCCTTCAGGGAAGTCCCAGAAAGAAGCTGCAGTGACACTGCTGTCCACTTTTGAGTGGTACCTGCATATTTCACAGAACCATCTGTAAACCAGGCATGAGTTTTCTCTTCCTCAGTCAACTTCTCATAAGGAACTCCCCATGAGGCCAAATGTACAGACTGGGAGAGGGAAGGAAATGTGACTAATGTGGAGACTATAGGCATTTGGGCTACTTCCTCATGCAACTTACTTGTGCCTTCAAGTCCTGCTTGAGCCCAGTCTCTGATATACCACTTCCATTTAATGATGGAGTGCTGCTGTGCACATTCAACTTTGTGACTCTGTGGGTAAGACAACACCCAGTTTATGATGGGTGGCTCAGGCCTCATGGTGACTTGGTGGCCCATGGTTAGGCATTCAGTCTCTACTAAAGCCCAGTAACAAGCCAAAAGCTGTTTCTCAAAAAGAGAGTAGTTGTCTGCAGAGGATGGCAGGGCTTTGCTCCAAAATCCCAAGGGTCTGCATTGCGAGTCACCAATAGGGACCTGTCAAAGACTCCAAACAGCATCTCTATCTGCTACAGACACTTCAAGCACCAATGGATCAGCTAGATCATATGGCCCAGGTGGCAGAGCAGCCTGCACGGCAGCCTGAACCTGTTGCAGAGCCTTCTGTTGATCTGGGTCCCACTCAAAACTAGCAGCTTTCCAAGTCACTTGATAAATAGCCCAAAGCAACACACCCAAATGAGGGATATGTTGCCTTCAAAATCCAAAGAAACCCACCAGACATTGTGCTTCCTTTTTAGTTGTGGGGGAAGCCAGATACAATAACTTATCCTTCACTTTAGTAGAAGTATCTTGACATGCCCCACACCATTGGACCCCTAGAAATTTCACTGAGGTGGAAGGTGCCTGAATTTTTGGGGAGGTTAATTTCTCACCCTCTAGCACACAGATGTCTCACCAATAAGTCTAGAATAATCGATAATCCTTCCTTACTAGGTCCAATCAGCATAAATGTCATCAATATAATGGACCAGTGTGATGTCTTGTGGAAGGGACAGATGATGAAGATCTCTATAAACTAAATTATGACATGGTGCTGGGGAGTTGATATATCCCTGAGGAAACACTTTCTAAGTATATCATTGACCATGCCAGCTGAAGGCAAACTGCTGCTGACGGTACTTTGAAATTGGTATTGAGAAAAAGGCTTTGGCCAGATCAGTAGCTGCATATAAAGTACCAGGAGATGTACTAATTTGCTCAAATAAGAAAACCACATTAGGAATAGCAGCTATAATTGAAGTCACCACCTGGTTAAGTTTATGATAATCTACTATCATTCTCCAAGATCCATCTGTTTTTCACACAGACCAAATAGGTGAATTAAATGGGGATGTGGTGGAATCACTGTCCCTGCATCCTTCAAATCCTTGATGGTAGTAGTAATTGCTACAACCCTCCAGGGATGAGGTATTGCTTTTGGTTTACTATTTTTCTAAGTAGAGGCAGTTCTGATGGCTTCCATTTGGCTTTTTCTACCATAATAGCCTGACATGTGGAATAGCCCTTATCCCACATGTTAGGGACCAAATGTGGAAATTCTGCCAATTGCTCAGTATATCTATTTCAATTATGCATTCTGGAACTGGGGAAATCTCTATAGGATGGGTTTGGGAACTCACTGGACCCACTGTGAGACACACACAAGCTAAGAATCCATCACTTGACCTCCATATGCCCCCATTCTGACTAGTGGGCCATAGTGATAATTTGAGTCTTCTGGAATTAGTGTTAGTTCAGAGCCAGTGTCCAGGAATCCCCAAAAACTCTGATTATTTCCTTTTCCCCAGTGAACAGTCACTCTGTAAAAGGCCTCAGGTCCCTTTGGGGAAGGCTGGGAGAAAGACTGACATTATAAATTTTGGGGACTGTAGTGGGATCCTTCCTTAAGGGGACCCAGCTTCCCCTTCATTCAAGGGGTTGTGGGTCTGCAAACTGACTCGAGTCTGGGAACTGATTGAGAGGCCATGACATTGTATTCTGGGAATTCAATCTATACTGCTGCTCACATGACTTAGAATTCTTCTGACTATACAAATCAAGTAAATATTTATTTAGTAGGTTAGCCATGTATTTCAGTCCTAGGAACACCATGCCTAAACAGCCAATGCCATAAGTCCACACGAGTCAGAGTATTCTGATTACTATTTTGACTCTGCTGTCCATTATGATAACCACACCCACCTTGTCTTTGTTGATTAACTGCTGCCACTTGGCCCCTACTACCATGGGTTCCAACCAGCCCCATTGTAGTTAAGAATCTTAGTTCAATTAGGGCAGTTTTCACTGTCAAATCCAGCTTATATAAAATAGCAATCACAGTAGTCTTCAAGGATGCTGGGGCTCCCTTCACAAATTTGTTCCTCACTGTACTGGTGAAAGGTGTGTCCTCTGGACTCTCTATTTCTGGCTCTAGGGGTCTAATCTGATAAATCCATTCTAACAGGCCAATTTCCCTAAGCCTCTGGATACCTTCTTCTACATTATACCAAGGCAGGTCTGGTACTTCAACTTGATTTAAGGTAGGCCACCACATAATCCATGCTTCA
>NW_006921645.1:3351157-3353297 GCF_000298275.1 Orycteropus afer afer | reverse complement strand
TACTATGCTACCAGAGCTCCTTAATCCGTACTTAGTGGGCCTAAATCAATAAACTCAGACTGATCCAATGTTACATTCCTTGCACCATTATCCCATACCCTCAGTAGCCATTCCCATACATATTCTCCAGGTTTCTGTCTGTACATGTTAGCAAAATCAATTAGGTCTGTTTGGGTGTAGCATACCACCTCCTCAGTCACACTTTGTACTTCACCTTTCGGGGCTCATTTGGACTTAACTTACAGGTCTAGAAGCAACAGTGAATTGTTGGGGAAGCTTCTGAGAACATTCAGCAGTATCTTCCATGGCATCTACCTCAGGCATTGACCCTGCAGGAACAGTTGGGTTAATCCCATCAAAGTGAGGTAGAAGGGATGATGGTTTTATAGTGAACCCTTCAGTTGGGAGGTATTCAATAGAATTTACAAGTTCCATATCCTCATCTTCCTGACTGTCTGCCCATATGTCCCCATTTCAGGCTTCAAGATCCCATTTTTTACCAATCAATGCCCTCACTTCAAATTCAGACACCATTCTGGGTTGGCAATTCAGCTGGTGTTGTAATTCAGCCACTCTCACAATAAGACTCTGGGTTTGGTTTTCCTCAATATCAGCTCTGTTAGTAGAAGAAATAAGGCTTTCTTTCAGGGCACAACTGGAAACATTGGGGTCTTTCATGTGACACTTGAACTGTGACTCAGCAGCCCTGAACTCATCTCGCTCTTTCACCACTTTGTGTAGTGTAAGTAGGACCAACCAACCAGCCTCCTTATACTCCTCATGCTGACAAAATTGCAAAAAAGTATCAAATATGTGACCACCCAGAGCCTCACTTCTCAAAAATACTTGATCTATTGGTGGTGCTATTTTGCATATTAAAGTTGCCACCTCATGCCACGGATTAGCAGGGCCCTTTTTACTAAAGGAGGCACAGTCACCAGTGCCTTTTTGATTAATCAAATTGGAGAACCAAAACAGAATTGGTGAGAACCAATGTAGGAAGCCCATCTTTATGATTTTGTCTCTCTAGAACCACTTTCAATACCAAATGTGTTAGGCTTGTGCCAAGGGGGCAGGGAGGCCACAACTTCTGACCTCCTCTAATCTCACAAGAGGAAGACAGAATCACCATCAGTAGCCCAAGGCCTACTCCTGCAAGGCCAGACATGCTGCCTCCCTCCAGCCCTTTCACCAAGCCTGACACCAACCATTCGTCCTGGAGCATGCACCACCTCTCTGCTGGGTTCAATAATTCATTGCAGTGGCCACACACAACTCACAGATTATGGAGTTTATTAGGGAAACAACAGGCTATGATTCAAGTTCAGGAACAATGCTCAGTCTCTCTCAGCCTGCCATCTCTCAGCCAACAGTCTCTCTCAGTCTCTCTCCCAGCAGTGTATGTCTCTCTCTCAGTATCTCTCTCTCAGCAATGCATGTCTCTCAGGAGCATGTTTCTCTCAGCAGCAGGTCTTTCACAGCCAGAAATCAGAGACTCCTTCTGCCTCTAGGAGGGCTCCTTTTGAGAGTGGCAGATTGGCCAAATTAACCAAACATAACATCAGAATTCTAAGCACCTGAGAGAGAGTGAACTTCCCAGAACATTGTTTTGTGCCACTGGCAACAGAAACACCCCAGGTGAATAACTTTAACAATCAGGAGCTCCTCAATTGCTCACAGCAAACTCCACCACAGGTTTACAAAGACTTATGGCTGGAAAAGCCATAACAGGTTATTTACTACACTGCAGCTGGGTTCTCTGGAGAAGTAAAACTAGTAAAGCTTAAATATATATAGAGAGAAAAATTTATCTTAGGAAAATGGCTCACACAGTTATAGAAGCTGGCAAGTCCCAAGTTCTTGAATTAAATGTCAAGCTGGAGGTACTTCCCAACTCACGCAGCTGCAGGGGTTGATGAGCTCAAGGTTGGCAGGCAGTATACTGGTTGTTGACTCCAACAAATGACGAATCCAAGATCTCCAGGCTGAATGGTGGATTGTTTGCTCACAGACAGTTGTAGGCAGCACAACAGGATCCTGATCCACAGAAGAGTGTCTTGTTTTCCCAGGATGTCCATAAATAGAAGCAGGCCACACCCCTAGGGAAACTCCCTCTCAACAGATTGGCTGCTCAAAACAT
>NW_006921645.1:3346440-3347512 GCF_000298275.1 Orycteropus afer afer | reverse complement strand
TCCGAGGAGTGGCTGGTGGGTTTGAACCGCCAGCCGTCTGGTTAGCAGGCAAGTGTCTTAGCCACTATGCTACCAGAGCTCCTCCTATATATATAATAACTCACATCACAACTGCTTAAACCACACAGAATCGTGGTCCAGCCAAGTTGACACACAACACCAACTATCACAGACCCTTAAGAATTCTGGCACAAATGTTTAAAGGTATAATCAAAATTTCTTGCTTAGGGATCATACCTGTTTCCAGCACCCACAGTTTTAGCCCTGGTCCTGGGACCACTGCATCAGGTAGGGAACGAAAGATGAGATGATGGGAGGGGAGAATATCATAACACCACCATCCCCCAATGAGAAGAAACCCATAGTAATACCAGAATCCTCCCTGACCACTTCTTCCACAGATCCTCCAAAACAGTAGAGGAATCTATTTAGTAGGGAACCTCCTTTGGTCTCCCTCTGCCTGAGCACATACTTGTGAAAGAAATGTTAGCCAGTTAATGGCTTCATGTGCCTCCCCTCCAACTCTATTTCAGACAGCAAATGTTTCAATTGTCAATTCCAATTCTCTATTAAACCATTATTCTGAGGATGAAAGTGTGTTCCTTGGTCAGAAGAAACATCACTTGGCACTCCAAATTAGTACCTTATCTTGTGTTTCAGTCTTCTTATACTATTTGCATCTATTGTACAGCATTTGTGTCTACCATTGGATATGCAAAGCCCACCTCAGAGTAAGTGTCTATACCCATTTGTAGCCTCCTGGGATTACCAACAAGGAGATGTGGTGGTGCAGTGGCTAAGGCATTTGACTGCTAACCAGAAGTTTGGTGGTTCAAACCCACCAGCCACTCCATGGAAGGAACATGGGGCAATCTGCTTCTGTAAGGATTTACCACTTTGGAAACCCAATGGGGGCTGCCAGGAGTCAGAATCAACTTGATGGCAGTGGGTTTGGTTTGGGTTTTAGGAGCTACCAGCATTCATTTGACTTATCAGCTATGTGTGGGGCTTTTCCTCCAGGAAATCTCCTTTGTATCCATTTTCTTTCTTTCTTCTCTTTTTTTTTTTTTTT
>NW_006921645.1:3338487-3341700 GCF_000298275.1 Orycteropus afer afer | reverse complement strand
AAACCCACCAGCCACTCCTCAGAAGGAAGGTTGGGCAATCCTACTTCCGTAGTGATACTGCCTTGGAAACCCAAGGAGGGGTTGCTGTGAGTTGGGGCCGACTCGACGGCACATAACAACAACAACAACACTAAAGTATACCATTTTAATTCCCACAATGATTTCCACAGAGTTGTGCCTCGTATGACATCCCTTTAATGGTCCAATTTTTGATTACCCATCTGCCTGAGAGCTGCCCATGGGTTGGCAAAAATCCAAACATAGAGGAAAACAGCATGCAGTTCAACTCACTGAGCTCATTTGCTTTTATGGTCCTCAGACTGTTAGCCTTCTTGGTCTATGGTCTGCCATTCATAGACCAAGAAGCTCTTTGTTGGTCATCTGAAAGTTGTTTACAGTGCACTGCTCAAGGGCCCAAGTAGACACAGGATTCAGAAGGTCCCCAGGTGGTTCCAAAATCTGCCATAAGGGAAGAGAGGCTCTTTGCTTGCAAATGTGATGAGTACCTCTTTGCATTTTTCCTGGTAGCTTGTTCCTACACAAATCATTTGCATTTTATTGTGGAACTCTTCTGAGCACTGCCTTCCGTATTAAGGCATTTCTTTGACATCATTTTTGAGTTCAAAATTCGAGTGATAATGATTGGACCATGCTCACTGGCTTATGCCTTACACCCCAGTCTTCATTTCATGTAGAGCTTTGTACAGAGAATTGTCCATACTAGCACCCTAGCTTCTAAAATGTCATTAGTTAACATGGTGATTTCTTTTTGTCCACCAGGTATTCTATACTATTTCAAATTAACAACATGTGGACTCAGGAAATCTTATTGGTTCTCATTCAGCATGTCTAGTGAATATTGGCTGGAGTGTGGATTTGTCTATCCTCTGTTTTACAATACTAAGCAGGAAGAGTATTCTCTAGTCAGACACAATATCCATCCCGTAATACATTCAGATAAAGGGGAAGCAATCACTACAGAGTCTGTTCAAACATTCCAATTTTCAAACTTTCACCATTGTCTCAACCACCATTGCATTCCAATGCCTTCCATTTATAAAAGAAAAGTTAACTATATTTGTGGGGTCTATTTCTGGGTTTTCTATTCTGTTCCACTGATCCATTTGCTAATCTCTTTGCCAGTACCATACCATCTTGATCACTGAGGTGGTATAGTAAGTCTTGAAGTCAGCAAGTATCAGTCCTCCAACTCTGTTTTTTAATATTGTGTTAGCTATTCTGCATCTTTTGCCTTTCCATATAAACTTTAGAACTGGTTTATCAATATTCACAAAGTAATTTCCTGAGATTTTGATTGGGATTGCATTGAAACTATAGATCAAGTCGGAAAGAATTGACATCTTAATAATATTGTCTTCCTATACACAAATACAGCCACCCCCATTTGTCAATTTGTTGCTTTATGGTGGCTGTTGTGTTGCTATGATGCGAGAAGCATCACACCAGCAGGATCACCCACAGTGGACAGGTTTCAGTGGAGCTTTCAAATGAACACAGACTAGGAATAAAGTCCTAGCAACCTCTTTCCAAAAATGTGCCAATGAAAGCCCTATGGATCCCACAGAATATTGTCCAGTATAGTGCCGGAAGAAGATGGTGCAGGATCTGGCAATGTTTTATTCTGTTGCCAAAGTGTTGCCATGAGTTAGAGCTGATTTGACATCAACTAACAATATTTCTCTATTGATTTCTTCTATCAGAGTTTTGTAGATTTCCTCATATAGATCTTGTACCTCTTTTATTAGATTTATATCTAAGTATTTTATTATTTTACCAAAGTAAATGATGTTGTGCTTTTAATTTCACACTCCAGTTGTTCATTGCTTGTGTTTAGGAAAGCAGTAGACTTTTGTATATTAACTTTGTACCTGAAACTTTGATATAATTGCTTATTAGTTCTAAGAATTTTTGGGGGGGGCTCAATTCTTTGGAATTTTCTACATAGACAGTTATATCATCTGTGAGCAAAGATAGTTTTGTTTCTTCTTTCCTAATATGCATAGATTTTATGTCCTTTTCTTGTCTAATTGTATTGCTAGGACTTCCAGTGCTATGTTCAAGAGGAGAGGTGAGAGGAGACATTCTTTTCTTATTCCATATCTTAGGGGGAAAGTTCTAGCTTCTCACCATTAAGCATGATGTTAGTTGTAGGTTTTTTTGGTAGATGTTCTTTATGAAGTTGAGAAGTTCCCCTTTATTTCCTGTTGCTGAGACTTTTTATCCTGAATGTGTATTGGATTTTGTCAAATGCTTTTTCTGCTACTGATACGATCATATGAGCTTTCTTCTTTAGCCTGATGATACAGTGAATTACATTAAATGATTTGAGAATTTTAAATCAGCCTTAAATATCTGGGATAAATTCTACTTGGTCATGGTGTATAATTCTTTTAATACATTGTTGGATTCAATTTGCTTATATTTTGTTGAGGCTTTTTTCATCTGTGCTCATGAGAGACATTGGTTTGTAATTTTCTTTCCTAGTAATGTGTTTGTCTGGTTTGAATATTAGGATAATGCCAGCCTTATAGAATGAATAAGGAAGTCTTTTCTTCTGTTTTATTTTATTGTTTTTTTTTTTTTTTTTGGAAGAGTTTGAAAAGGGCTATTATTAATTCTTCTACTTTACAAGTTTTACAAAATCCACCAATGAAACTATCTGGACCTAGTTCTCTCTGTTTTGTGGTTGTTGTTAGATGCCATGATAGTGACCCTATGTATGACAGAATGAAACACTGCCTGGTCCTGTGCCAGTCTCACAATACTTGCTATACCTGAGCCCAACGTTGCAGCCAATGTGTCAGTCAATCTTGTGGAGGACCTTTCACTTTTTCTTTGACTCTCCATGTTACCAAACATGATATCCTTCTCCAGGGAATGGTCCCTTCTGACAACATGACCAAAGTAGGTGAGATGAAGTTTGACCACTCTCACTTCCGTGGAGCATTCTGGCTGCACTTCATCCAGAACAGAATTGTTAGTTCTTCTAGCAGTCCCTGGTACTTTCAGTATTCTTCACCAACCACACCAAAACCAAAATCACTGCTCTCAAGTCGAACCCGACTCATAGTGACCCCTCCTTGGGTTTCTGAGGCTATATCACTACGGAAGTAGATTGCCCAACCTTCCTTCTAAGGAGAGGCTGGTGAGTTTGAACTGCCAGCCTTCTGGTTAGCAGTCAAATGCCTTAGG